>NW_020447675.1:1401818-1448448 GCF_003343035.1 Apteryx rowi
TGTGCCTAGCTGTGTTGTCTTTCCAGCAGATATCAGGGTGGTATCAGGTATCAGGGTACCATACACATTAGTGAGGGACCGAGTTTACACATGCTGCTTGGCAGTGAAAGGGCTCGCACAGCACCTGTGCTGCTATGGATATGCTGAATCCCAGCCCCTAACCAGCTCATCTAAACCTGCTGCTCTCCTGCAGCTCCTAATGGAGACAGACAACAAGGCTACAAGCAGGAAAGATGCCTACCCAATTAGCAAAATACAGTTAACATTTCTGCTGTTGTTTGTTTTTCCACATAAATTAATTTTAAAATGGCATCAGTCAGTACCAACTATGGATTAGAAACATCACAAAATCACACTCTTCCAGCATCACAGAAACGCTCAAAAATTAAGCTGGCCGAGATATGGCTTGGAGGAGRAGGAGAGCCCCCAGCCCCAGTAAGTGACTCAAAAAAATCCCATTTCTTGCAAGTTCTGGGATTATTTTTCACTTAATATCCACCTATTTGCTAGCTAAATCTGACCCTGCTTGGTTTATAACTTCACCCAGAGAGAGCTTTTCTCCAGACAGCTTCCCTGGCCTACTTACCACCCTTTTTATTAATACTACCTATGTTTTGTCTCAACTTCAAAGCTTCTCATGTGCAGGATTTTTTTTATTTATTTTTTATTTTTTTGCTTTGGTTGCTAAGGGGGAAGCTTTAGCATGGTGGGCAAGGACTTAGTCACATGTGAGCTGCAGGGAACATTATCCTTAGAAATTAATTTGACAATAGGCTGGATATCTGTTTATTTTCCATTCCTCAGAAGCTTTAAAAGTACTTCAACATTTCTGTGTCCTCTAAAGGAGATCTGTATGCTATACTATTCAACCTCAGAGACAACAAAGAGAATATCATGATTGCCTCCAGCGTCATTTACCAGGCAGAGATAAAATTAGTATTATCACTGCAAATCAGAACACAAACTAGATTAATATGAAGAGCAGCTCTGCACTCAAAAAGGTTGTTTCACAACCATCTTTCAGAGGTACTAAAGGCA
This sequence comes from Apteryx rowi, assembly GCF_003343035.1. Classification (NCBI taxonomy): domain Eukaryota; kingdom Metazoa; phylum Chordata; class Aves; order Apterygiformes; family Apterygidae; genus Apteryx; species Apteryx rowi. The sequence continues at coordinate 1,402,857 of NW_020447675.1, forward strand.
GCTGCCTCACTGTGAAGTTAATTCAATAAGCAGAGGGAATGTAATTCATTTGGTACATACTGTTTGCTAATCAAAGAATATTTCTTGGCATGTACACTGTGCCTGACAGAATGTTAAGCCTGAAAACATATTGTTAGTCCTCAAAGTTTTTCATCAAACCCAAGAAACATAACGTATGAGCATGTGACAAATTCTCCTTGTTCCTGCAGGTAAGGTAAAAGCTGTAGCATGAAGTTCTGTAACGGTGACTTGGTGGTGCTAGGAAGAGCTTATAAGAAATAGCTTTTTTCCTTTGTATTTGTGCAGGATAGAGAGCTTGATGACATTTTAATTTCTCCTTTTTCAAATTATTATCCTACTGAGTATCACRTGTGATAACAGCAGCAAAGCCAGTGAGCGATCACTATCAGTAAGAAACAGTCCCGGTATATATCTTCTGTTGAATTTAATCTTAGGAGAGTGCAAAACTCCTTTTATCTAGGTTACCATGGGCATCCCCATCTAGCACATCCACCACTATGGTGTGGGGAACAAAGTCAGGAATAAAATCATTTCTCATTTCTGAAAAGGGCTGATGAGCATCACTGCCAAGCATCCGCTGCCCTCGGAGACCGCTCTGCCGCCACAACGAGTGGCCTCGCCCTCGCTGCGGGGCAGGAACCCGCCGAGCACCTCGCCCTGGCCGCGGAGGAAGATTTCACTCCGTTCTTCCACGCTGCAGCCTGCGGAGCAGCAGAAAGGAGTAGGTACTGCTGCACAGCGGCTGCTTCCAGTTCTCCTGCTCTGATGGATGCTGCAACTGAGAGAAATGTGTTTTCCCCTCTCAGCAGGCCATTGCTCTTAAAATCTTAATAATTTCATGAGTAACAAAAACTTCAGAGATCAAAATCTGATATGTCTCACTGGATCCAAAAGGATCCAAACTTCACTCTGTTTTCAGAATTAAGTCAAAATTTAAGTGCAAATAACCACTGTGTGGAGGGGAAAGAGAAAAGACCAAGAGTGTTTTTGAAAATGCCAGAAAGAACTATTTCTTAAATAAAATACTTAATTTAGGAGAAAAACAGACTTATTTGATAAATACAGCCTTATTCCACATTCAGATCTTCCAAAATTCAGTGAAGACTGAGTTTGCCAATAAAAAGGAGGGGGGAGGAACCTGTCCCGCTACAGTTACAAAACTGCTGCCAAAACCAACATGCTACATTCTCAATGTGAAGCTGCTGGCCAGCATCTATTGATAACCAGTAAAAAGACACAAAATTTATAAATCTATAAAGCAACTGCAAACAAAAGCATGTTTTCTCTACCTGGACACGGTAATGGAATCTGAGCTATGTATTTATTATGAAAAGGACAAAATTATGTTTTTACAAAAAATATTAGATGGTTCAAAGTAGCAAACAGTACAGCTGGAACATACTCCCTGATTCTTTTAGTATGGATTATATACTTTTACATTACTGAAATACTAATGCCGTGAGATTGGAGAGAATTTTGTAAATTCTAGCAATAGCAATTGCTTTGCATCCTCGAATTGCTCATCTGTTTATTTTTAACAGGATCCTCATCACATGAGGAATGGTGTGGAGTATACTTGATGTTTACTTTCAAAGCAGTTATCTCAGCAAGCTCAATAGATGAGCTCAGTTACCCTGTAGATTAACATATATTCCAAGCCTGTGTCTTTCTGCAGTGTATTTTTGTAGTAAGTAACAGGATTTCATAATGACACCACACTTTGGAGGCAAAATACCAGTTCTGGAGATAATTCTGAAAGTCAATTTATTTTGCAATGGTTAAGAGCTATGCAAAGAAGGAACAATAAATTTTTAGAATAGATTTAATTACACACTTATGGCTCATGTGAAAATCTGCATTACAATCTGGAAAAACAATACTGCCAGGTATTTCTGCCCTATTATCTACTGACATTGCAAGTAAGTTGGTGATAACCTCAAAATTTGCTGTAGACAAGAGATACTAAGAGTTCAAAAGTTCAAGTCATTCAAAACTCAGCCAAACATACCCAGAATCCATTTGTACTTTTTATTTTTTCCCAAACAGCTCCAAGAAAGCACACTGAGTGCTGCAGAGGAAAGAAGAAAGGTGGTGGGGGGAACGTTACCAGCTAGTTAAAAAAATAAAATAAAAAAATAGTAGTTTCTCAGCTGTGCTACTTCATGTTGTTAAGAACACACAGAAAGATGTTTATCAGAGAAAATGGTACAACAAGAACAAGCTCTCTGAACAAGCTGATCGTTTAATAGTAAAATCAATAGTCAAAATAGAATTTCAGTACAGAGAAGTGCTCTTCAGACCCACCAGTAAGGGAGACTCCCTGGTCAAATGGATCCTATAAATACATAGGCGGAGGATATATGAACARCCACAAGTACATTTGCACAAGCGTTTCTGATTTGCATTCAACTGCTTGCAAAACCTTTTGTGTCACTGGTTTATCATTTCAGGTGAAGTCTGACCCTGTTTTTTCTAGTCTACAGTCACTTGGGAAAGCTGTCATAAAAATGGTTAAGCACTTCTCAAAAATGAGGCATGTTTTCTTTGCAGGGTGTAGTGTCACAGTCATTGCGCCATTCATCATCTACCAGGAGGCAGTGTTCCCAACAGACCTCCCTGGCACGGGCACATCCATCCAGAGAGCAGAACATTAACAGGCCATTGATCCCCATTATGAAATTTTCCACTTTGCAACATTTTTTGTTGTTGTTGTTGTTTAGAAAAAGCTCTTATGCCTTGGCATTAAATTTCAGGTTTCCCRTGAAGTTGTCAAGAACATAGGCATAGATATATGCCTTTAAGCTGAAAATTGGCTGTGATTTATCAAAGTCAGAATGTGTGTCTTGCATGGACAGTGGTTTTTGTAATGTAATAACTAATAGCCTGTCAACACAGTATTTCATCTACACAACCACTACAACAGTCTGCAGAGAGTCTTTCCTCAAGAAATCTGTATGATGCCGTTAGGAGGCAAACACACTCTAATGGTGTCCTGACACCTTTGATATAGTGTGTGATGGTATGCAGAGAAAGAAGCCATGCCTCCTTAAGGCATATAGAGGTAGTTAAGGATGGAGATTCTGCACTGTCAGGCTTTGGYGAACAGCCAGAACAGATAATGCTTTATCTAATACTTGAAACTTGATGCATAAATCAAAATTTAAGACCTAGATCTTTAAATAGATTTGTCCGCATCCAATAAGGAAACCCGAGGGAAGATGTTCAGTGCTCATGGTAAGAAATCAAATGTGAAACAAAAGAAAAAGCTTCATTCAGGAAAAAAATAAAGAAAAAAAAAAAGCCAATCCAATAAGATCTCATCAGGCTTTAGCGCCAGCTTTTCTTYCAAGATACAAAAGCTTCTCCTTCAATGTGCTTCTCTTTAAATATCCTAGGACTATGCCTAAATTCTCACCCTAACCCATGGTACAGTGGAAGAAGGAAACACACCTGCTAGATTTTCTTTGAAAGGAATTAGAAAAGCAGTGTTACCAACACAGATTCAGCACAATCAAAACACACATTAGCTTCCAAAAACTTACCTTTCTGTGATTGTTTCTCTGAGACCACTAGCAACCCCTTTCACCACTGTACTAGCCTTTGGCGTCAGCACTACTTGAGATATAAAAAAGGAGCCCTTCTTTCTTCTTTCGGTGATTGATGCCTGGAGAAACTGAATCAGTTTTTCTGGATCTGTTGTGTTTGCCCAGGGTGCTGGCATCATCTGACCTGGCCAAAGAAATGGTACCTCAAGAGCCACTGGACTGTGATAAAACACCAGCACTTGGTGTTCCTTTTCCCACAGGTACTGGAGGCTTACTTCGTGGGCAAATATAGCAGGACACATTTTGTTTCCGTATGTGTCTTTGAGCATTTGGACAAGCTTTTCATGATGATATTTCTGCATCCCATAGAAATGATTGAAGTCCAAGAAGACCACTTCTTTGGGGTGGTCAGTGAGAAATGCATTGATCTCTTCCAGGCCCTCGTTGACTTTGGCACTGAATAAACCATGAGCGAAGTAGAGCTCATTGTCCGGGTCTCTGGGTTTGGTGGAAATTCTAAGATCAAAATATCGTATACCTGCCCCCAGCTGGCTAGTGAAGTTCATTGTCTGTGTAGCCAACCACTTCCTCATCAGCTTTTTAGCCACAGTCCCAAATACAGAGACAAAATTCTGGACGGTTTCTGGCTGTTCAGGCCCAACCGGAGAGGCTTCATCGATGTAGAAGCTGAAGGAGTCATGAGACCCTAAAAACACAACAAAGGAAAACAATCAATATTGCATTTGTATATTAAAAGTTATTAATGATTTTCTTAATAAATGATCCTGATCCGCACAAACACTCACCAACAGACACCTCCCCTGACCTTTTACTCAATAAAACTATGTTTGTCTGGCAGTACTTATTCCACTGGCACTTCACAGAAACGTGAATGAAAGGCAGCATCTATTTTAAAGCTTGAGGCACTCCTTCACTCTCTTTACCTCTTACTTATGCCTTTAATCTCACTGAAGTCAGCGGGCTCTGAACCTCAGAATAAGCCAAGTGTAACACCAAAGTCACATAACAAGAAAGGCCACTAGAGCCAACAAAAAAACCCCACCAAAAACAAAAAAAAGAATAGAGAGAGAGAGACTCTGACCCTGCACACTGTATGGGGTTTGCAGAACAAGGCCCCTGCCCCTCCCCCCCCCCGAGACCTTTATGGCCAGCTAAAACACTAAAATATTCGTTGAAAAATGCCAAGAACATGTAACCTTTCTGAACTCCTCTCTAGCTCAAGTCTCATCTGGCCTGCAATCAGGTTACTAAATATTGTGTTCCTTGTTAAATACACATCTGAAATCTTTGCATTCCATAGAGGAAACTATATAAGTACAACAGATGCAGCCAAGAATACCATTGATTTTGACTGCTTAAAATAAAGAAACGCTATTGTATGCTCTCGACAAAAATGGGATACGCTACTTCACATGCCTATGCACAGAAGTTGCAATTTTTCACAACATAACATAGTTACACGCAAATATATAAAACAATTTACTATGCAAAATTCTCTTTGTTTCAAGGTTAAAAAAAAAAGAAAGAAAGAAAAAAGAGAAAATGAAAATTCATACTTTTGACTAGCATTTAGACCCTTTGCATGAAAACAGCTGATAAAGCTAAGGGCATTTGCAAACATATGGTGAGTTTTCTGTAAGGGACGTTGTCTTGCTTTACTGACAGACGACTTGAACTTAGGAGATGTTTATCATCCCTGTATACCATTAGCTTTCCAAATACCTCATGGTGAAATCTGGCAGTAAATCTGGCAGTTTAAACAGCCAGACTGTCCGACTGCAAGGCTGCATTCCCCCCGTCCCAGCTCGGGTGGATACTTCTGGTCAAACTCCTTGCAGCAACGAGGTCCTGCCCCTGGGCTTAACCCACACAGCTCGCAAAGCTCTTTCAGGCCAGAAGGACTTGTATTTCTGAAATGGACTGCAGCACTCAGCCTGCAGTGATCCAACTTCTAGCATCAAAATGAGTTCATAGCACAAGTTCTGCCTTCTAATACCGATGCTTTTGAAGTGCTTTTGAAAACTGCTTTCCCAAGCATGAATTTTGTGGCAAGTAAGTATCACATTAAAGAAATCCTGCTAGTCAGTCATTTCTGATGGTGATGCTATTTTAACCGAGCTGGAACAAACCCTACGAACTGAAATGACAGTTACAAGATTTTCTTCTTTAACAATAAACGCAGTCACAACAAACCATCTTAAACTTTGGTTTGAATTTGGCTTTGTTTACTTTGAGAAATGTCTTACATTTTTGTACACCCCTACTTTTCACAGTTCTATCTTTGAACTGCATTATATTCTAAATATTAAACAAATTTTTGATTCTGATGATGCTTTCTACTGCTAAGTGTTGAAGAGATACTATGCTCTTTGCAGAGCCTGAATAGATCATGGCATATCTGGTTACACAGTGATATCCCAGGGAACCAGGTCTGCATACAGAATTTTAATGATAAAACAAACAATTAGAACAGTGGCTTGTGTCTCAACATCATTACAGGGAAAAATCAGTCAGATACATTAAATGTTCTGCTCAATATAACCTGCACTAATCTAGAAATCAAAGTAAATGCAGTCTTGTTTAAAACAGGGCATAGTTATTGATATTACCAAGGGATAGATCTTGCAAACCCTCACTGTGTCAATTCTTCACCCTTTGAAGTCTCTTTGATTTCACTAGATTTTATGAATAAGGATATATGCATAAACATTATTAACTGATTGMAGCAATGGGCCCAGGATGGCAGTAAGATTAATTAGACCTTTTATCCTTCCTTGCCTGGTCTACAGCCTCCGGCAACCTAAATTTGCAGAAGAGGAAGTTAAACTTGATTACCACAGCCAATATGCAACACAGTACCAACTGCGATTTAAAACTAATGAAGTCAAAAGAAGCAGCATAATTCTCACAGCAGAAAACTAAGGCGAACACCTTGTCAGCAGATAGTTTTTAAGTATTGGTAAAGCAAAACACACAAAGAAGAAAGTGGGAGAGGGCGGAAACACAGCATGGTTGAAAGCTATTGAACATTACAAACAGGATAGTTTAGAAAAATAATTTTTCATTATTAAGGTCTTGAAGGCAAAACAGCAAGCCACAGGCAATCTGGAGAGCATCAGAGAATTTTTTTCTGCAGGCACTCCTTCAAGTAGACAAGGTGCTCAGTAGGATCTGCTATGAATAAGGAAGAACTGGCTAGGGATGTGAAGGTCAATGGCAGCCTTAGCTAGAGTTTCCGTAAGATGACAGAGTTGAAGACCCCAGGGAAAGTGAGGAAAGCAAGTAGCAGAATAAAGAGCCTGCATTTCAGGAAAGCAGCCTTAGCTTGTTCAGGAAATCAGTAAGCACTATCCTGTGGGAGAATTATGTAAAGTACAAAGGCACTCAGGAAAAATGGCTGATCTTGAAAGAATACTTCTTTAAAGCATGAGTCTCCCCCCTATACTAGAAAACACAGAGGTAAGGCAGGAAGCAAGTTTGTCTGAATGGAGAACACCTGACTGAGCTTAAACACACAAATGCAATGTACAAAAGGCAAGAGCAGGGACAGGCTACCTGGAAAAATAGAGGAGCATTGCCCTGGCATGCGGGGGGCAGGGGTCAGAAGTCCAAAATTTGGCTGGAGTTTAAACTGGCAAGGGATGGGACGAGCAACAAAAAGCTTCTGCAGATATGTCAGCAGCAAAATGAAGCAAGGAAATGCTGGCCCACTGCTGAATAGGGCAGGAGACCTCATAATGCAGGACAAGGAATCAACTGAAGTACTCAATGCCTTCCTTGCCTTAGCCCTTACTGGCCAGGTCTGCTCTCAGGCAGCCTAGATGCCTGCGCCTCTTCCTTACTGCTAGTTCTCACTAGTAAAGGGTGACTGAGTTAAGGGCTATTCATATAGATTACAAACAAATAGATAGAACCAGAAAGGATTCATCCGGACATGCAGAAGGAGCAAGCCAAGGTCATTGTGAGACTGCCCTGTCTCATCTTTGATCGGTCATCATGACTGGAGAAGGTCACCCATGTTTGGAAGAAGGCAAAAGTTACACCCATCTTCAAAAGAGGAAAGCAGGATGATCCGGGGAACCACAGTCTATCACATTCCTTTCAATCCTAGGGAAGATTACAGCGCAAGTCCTCAGAGAAGCCATCTCCAGTTTATGAAGGACAAAATGACTGATTTGGAGGAGAGCAATGGATTTTGTTTCCCTTTACTTCAGCAAGGCTTTTGACACAGGCTCTCTTAACATCCTTATAGCCTAACTGGGGAGACAAGTGCACTGTAAGTTGTGTGAAAAACTGCCAGAAGACCATCAGGCTAAAAGTCTAGAGGTTGAAGGTACAAAGTCTAACTGGCAGCAGATTACAAGTGACTCCTTGGGGGTCAATACTGGGGCCAATTCTGTTTAACATCTTCATCAGCGACGTGTGTAATGGGATGGAGAGCCGCCTCAGCAAGTTCGCAGATGACACCAATTTGGGAAAGAGATTAATACTCCGAAGGGAAGAGCTGCTATTCAAAGAAACTTCAACACAGCGGAGGAGCTGGCTGACCTGAACCTTAAGAGGTTCAGAGGCAAATGAGAAGTCTTGRACCTGGGACAGAACAACCCCATTCAACAGCACAAGCTGGGGACCAACTGGCTGGAAAGCAGCTCAGGCAGCTCTGCAGAAAAAGACCTGGAAGTCCTAGTGCACTAGTTACACACAAGTCAACAGTGTGCCCTTGCAGTAATGAAGGCAAAACGCACACTGTTCTGCATTATCAAGAGTGCAGCAGGCAGGTAAAGGTAAATGATTAATCTACTGTATTCAGCATCTGTGAGGCTGCATTTGGAGTATTGTGTCTAGCTTTTGGTTCTTCAGGACCACAGAAATATTGACAAACTGTAGTGAGTCCAGCAGAGAGCTGGAACACATGATGTACAAAGAGAGGCTGAGGGAGTGGGGTCTATTTGGCCTGGAGAAGAGAAGGCAAAAGGGGCTCCAGTTGCAGTCTTCAATTGCCAAGGGGGTGGTCACTGAGAACAGTTAGGCTCCATCTTCTCTGAGGTGCACAGACATAGGACAGGAGACAACAGTCACAAGCTGCAACAAGGGAAATTCCACTTGGACATAAGGAAAAAAAAAAAATTCTTCCCCACAAGAGCAGTTAAAAAGGGAACAGGGGCCCAGAGGGGCTGGATTTTGTATCCCTGATTCCCAAAGCTCAGCTGGACAGCCTGATTTAACTTTGAGTTAGCTTTTGCTTTGAGTAGAGGGTTGGATCAGATGACTTCCAGAGCTCCTTTCCAACCTAAATTATTTTGTCTGCTCATCTCTCCCCTTCGCCCTGCACCAAGAAACAAAAGCCTCGTTTTTTGTCTCTCAACCTTAGAAGCGATTATCAAGAGACATCAAAAATGTCTGCACCGTGCATGATCCAAAAATTAAAGTGGCCAATTTCAACCACTGAGACATTAAATTTTGATGAACTTAGATGTAGTCAAACACTATTTAGACATTCAGGAGTAAAATGTGCAGTATCACCTAGACTGCAAGAAAAAGACCTGCTAGTACTTTTATTACGGAGAACGGTCTCCCGTTTTCCTTACTGAATTCTCTTAATAAGACTATCAGGAATATACAGCCTGCTACAGCTCAGCTGTGGACATATTTATGGCTTCCCTAGAGGGCTAAGCCCCCTATTTAAAAAATAATTGGACTCAATGCTGAAAAGAGTCCCTCAGGAAGAATGTGTTTCAGTTTAGAATTGTTTCTTCAGTTCCACAGAGATTTACAAAGAGGCACAGTGAAGCTACTATTTTTGGTTTCTAAGCTTTAACACAGCATCCATTGAGAGGGCAAGTGTAGCTGGCCTTCGCACTGCTCTCCCCTTGCCTCACCGGTGGCTCTGACTTCTTAACAAGAGCCTGGTAAATACCACCTAAAATAAAAGCACTGAAATGAACAGAGCTGCCCAACATGCTCCTAACAGCAGCAATCACATTCTGAAGACTCACAAGTCACAGCAAAAACACAAACAGGTAGAAGTAAAGTTGCACATTTGGGGGCATGTTTTGCTTTCCTCCCCTTCTCCTACAGCTTCTCCTGTCTGCACTGGGAGTTATCCAACAGTTACTCAAAGTGGACTCTTACTACTGCTTTGGATGTCATTAAAAGCTTCACTTGCTGTTGTCTTCCGATATTTAGGAGAGAACATCCTTTGGTGACTATTGCTGAAAAGTCACATGCAGCGCAACTTAACCTTTTTTGAAAACATCCTTGCCAATGAAGACTCTACGGTGACAGAGACCACAGCATATTTCTTGGACACCACAGAGTACAGCTAGAACAAATTCCTTTGACCTCCAGTATACAGGAGACCAAAGCAGATGTTCTCACCAACCCATCTGGTCCTGTCCTCCCTCCCCTCCAATAAAAACAAAATCCCACCCATACACTATGAATCTTTACCTAGCCAAATTGTGATTTCAAGGAAGAGCAAAGGCTGAGTACCAACACTTGGTGCACCTTAATACTGTGTTTCACCTCCTTTTTAAGATGACTGAGCACTGTTCTCCTAGCCAAAGCCACAGCACATCTAGGAACTCAAATGGTGCAGACTATAGCGATGTGATTACCCTGCTTGAGCAGGGGGGTTGGACTTAGCCCATCTCCAGTGGTCCCTTCCAACCTCAACCATTCTGTGTGATTCTGTGATTCAGACTTCGCAATCCAGTTACCTGCAGCATTTGAACTGTTTGGGTGATAAAAGCTTTGTTTGGTAAAAAGATTACCCCAAGAGAGCAAAACAAAAACCTCATAGATGCTGAATACAGTAGACTAATCATTCTAAGTAAGTAAAGTTTTCATGCACAAGAAATTGTTTTAGCAACAACTTATGATCGTTTCTCTGGCATCTCCCTATCAGCTATGAAATATGTATGAGGATTATGTTTTGGTTTTTTTGAACATCTTTACAATTGCTTCCAAGGACAGCCTTTGAATGTTGATATTGCCAGGAATCTCCACAACCATGAAAAACAGTGTGCTCTTGACCTGGTCAGAGGTGTTATCATTTTAAGTTGTTTTTTTAAGAGACACCTTGAGAACTATGACCAATGCCTGCATTGGGGAATTTTTTCCAACATCTGGACCAAGCCAAGCTGTTAGTGAGGATCTCTCTTGTAAATCCAAACCAGACAGAAGATGGAGAAAGATCTATTTTGTTTTTAGGCCAAAGATAACTGGCAATTATCACAGCAGTATATGCAAGCTGTGGCTAAAAATCTGATTAGGTTAATCATTATTCAATTTATCCTAGTACACTTAGTGTGCATAAAATGTACCCACATTCAGCCTCTTACAGCTCCCTCCTGCAGAAGCAAAGACCAGTTTCTTTTTTCTTAGAATGCTACATCAGTTAATATCACATTTCAAATTCTCAATGCTGTGTTGAAAAGTAAAGAAATAAGAAAAAGCAAACTGTAATTATATTTCTAGCTCTCTAAACACTGTGAGCATGTGTCATAACTACGAATGTCAGAAGGCCAATTCTGCTAAAGAAACTATTCTTTAACAAAAAATTAATACATGCTGCCCTCCTGAGAGCAGGCTTTCCCTCTTGCTTGATAACTTCCTCACAGTCCTGTAATTATTTGCGTAGGAAGAGGCATTGCAATGTTTTCTAAGATGCTGCTTAGCATAGATAGCCTACCACCTCTTCCCAGAGAAGCCACCTCTGGATAGACTTCAGCGCAGACTTCGTGCAGAGAGCATACAGAGATGACAGCATGGGGAACATTACTCAAATGGCAGGGGCTTTCTGAGTGCCCCAGAATGGTGAACTCAAAAAAGCTCACTATTAAGTGAATTATTAGTTTCACCAAGCATAAGTTCTAAATGAGCCAGTCTTTACTCAGAAAAATGTAATATTAACATCAGTGGAAGCCTGAACAGGGGCTGCAAGATCCTGCCACAATGCAGAGCGGAGTAGGCTGATCCCCATGTTTAATCAGCTCAGCAGAGAATTCGCACCACAGTGACACGGCGACGGCAGGGCCTGCTCTCAGCAGCACTGCTCACACCTGCCCCCATCTCCATGTACTTCCCCAGAGCCGTAACTCAGCTGCTCAGCAGAGCACAAGTCAGGCCACCAGAACTCCTGCATGCATCTGAATTCACAGAGCACGGGGAACACTTTTGCATTATAAATGTAGAAATGGAAACGATCACACTAAAGATCAAAAGAATCAGTCGGTGCTCTTTCCCCACTACCTTTTTCAAACGTGGTCTAACGTTCTGGGCCGTACACAGGAGAGAAGGTAGAGGAGGAAGGACATGACACTGCCTGTGTGTACGCTAACTGCAAAAAAATACCCACTGGATGTTCATGTCCTGTGCTGAAAATTTTAAAAGGTGTAAGAATAAAAGGTGTAGGAATGACTCAAAACTTTTTAAACCTGCCCTACAACAAGCAATTTAAGAAGCTATTTTTATTTATTGATGTAAAATTGATGTAAAATTGAAAGGGTGACTTCACTATCAGGCAAAAACATAACAGGATTCATGGAACAAGAAATCCAGCTCAAACTAAAAGAAAAAAAAAGTGGCTCACATGATGCAGGTCACATCCTATGATAGGCAGCCTTCTATGTCCTTATCATTTATTAATTTAACCACATGCATGAAGATTGAATAGTATATTCTATAGCACAATGAATGAGTGTTCTGCACAACCTTGTTTTTTATGGACAGCTATACCTGAGGACAGAGCACCTAATTCCTTGAAATAAAATACTTCGGGGCAGAGCCCTGGCAACTGTCTGCTCCACAAATGATGAGTCTTTCAAGTTTTTGCTTCTTAGTGAACAGAGCAAACAAATCTACTGTTTTTTTTTCTTTTTGCTGTGAAAGCTCACTGCTACTTGTTCAGATGCATCAGAAATTTCTATCACATCTGACATGCTAGTAAAATACTAGTCTCAGAAGTAAAGTACCATATTAGCTATTTTTCACTTAAATTAGGGAGTAGCATATAAGAAGGTGAACATTTCACTGAGGAAAAAATAGCAAGAGGTATACCTGATTCTAAGCATAACATTAAAGTGCCAAGAATAGTTCAGGGCATATTTTATTCCAGCACCAGCTCAGTCAGGCTGAGTATGTCATCAGCATCCAAGTCATATCTCCTGGGGCAATCAGCAACACTTGAATTGTGAACCAGTAGCTTTGGGACTAGCAAGAAGCTGCGATGACCCCAGGCAGCTCTGCTGAGCACGTGAAATGGCATCTCCCCACAGTGAGCGCCTCCCGACCATAAATCTTGTTCATAACCCGAACRCTACCAGTGACAGGACAGCCTCGAAGGGCAGTATGTGACTGGGGAGGCTTATAAAGAGAACAGTCTGTTGATATGTTCATATCCCTCTTTCTCCATGCACAGAGGAACGTAAAGCACTACTTGTTATATACGGCCACAAGTAATTTAATGTTCACACTCCAAAAAAAGGATCAAATCAGACAACCTCTGCTCCTTATGCTTTTATTTGATTTCTYTTCATGAACAACAGCCTTCAATACCCTTGGTGACGAGAGAGAAATTTTCCTTGAAATAATTGCTTTTGATTACATGGCTCTCACTCCTGCCAGTTATTGCATCTTTTTGACAACAAGAAGTATTTTGGATACTTGATTTTGCATTTTGCCCATCTTTTGCCTCTCCTCTCCTCTTAGATCTGCATTTTTTTCTCAGGCATATATAGTATGGTCCCTTCCTAACCCATGGCTGCATTGAGGGCAGGTACTGGCCTCACTACAGTCCTTATTTCGTTGTGCTTTTGCTTTTTTTTTTTTTTTTTAATAATGCAATATTTTCTATTAAACCTGAGTACTGCTATTGCACAATTCCAGTGATCCCTTGTATCGTGTATGCATTTTTTGCATCTTTACCCATTATTTTGAGGCCAAGATAAAGAAAATCAGGAGGTGTGACTGGATAAAATGAGGCTGCATAACAAAGCCAGTGGAAGACTGATGCCTTAAAATGTGTTTTCCRCAACTTTTAAGATCCCTGTGAGGAAGCCACTGCAATCTGAAATGCACCGCCACAAGAATTTTAAAGGCAAGATTTTTTTGACTGTTTGTACAAGCACCAACGTCTGTGATGCAGAGAATAAGGATTCCTCCTGCACTTTAACGAGTGCACTGACAGCYAGTTTATCAGCACTCCAGGATGGGCTGTCCTAGGGATAATACTGATAGAATTTTCTATTACCATGAAGAAATCCAGGCTAGATTCATTTTCTCAGTCACTGAGCCTGAAAAGCTGGGACAAATCTGAGCAGTTAATCTGATTCTTGTGGGAAAAAGCTGGGAAAGCAGATGAAAGAACTATGTCATCTTTCCTAAAGCATTTTTTCCTTCAAAAATCCAGAAAACAGTCTTAAGCACTTGGAACCTGAGCTTTATGAAGACATCATTTATACATGTACAAATGGAGTACTGCTCTGACATAGGTGGTCTCAGTTTGCTTTGCTGGAACTAAACAAGGTGTGAGAGAATGCTAAGTGGAGCAGTATTACCAGGAGTAAACACAGACTCATTTTGCTGACCATAAACATGACCTGTCCTCCAAGTTCAGGTCTTGTGATGCCCTGGCCCAGAGATCTGAACATACAGTACAGCAGCGCTTTACCATGTACAACCGCTGTTTTACAAAATTACTCCCTGTGAATGCCCTGCAGAGGCAAAACTCCTTCTAGAGGGCCTCACTGTCTCCTTTGCAGAATCAATATTTGACTTTTGGGTACAACTGTAGAGCAAGGAAAATAATCTCATTCAAAGATTCTGAATGTGAGATTTCAAGGCAGCTGTGGCATTCATTGGTGCTGTATTTAGACATCACAGATCACTAGATGATGTTATGCTCTGATCTTGTCGGCACCCAGAGTCTGTTACAGACACCAGCATATGTCCTCCTGACATCCAATCCTACTCTCATACATGTAGAGAAGACAGAAATTTGACTGGGTGCACACTATTTGAAGAAAAGCACCCATAGCACCTGTAAAACACTAGATCAATGCCACAAAATATCCTTTTGCAATCAGTCAACACCAAGACTAGAAGACAATGGGCAAAGAAGCTTTATAAAGGGGAACAGTGGAAAGAAGCAAGCAGTTGGAAAAGGAGAACCTCGAAGAGTAAGTTTAGAAAATCTTATTTGGTGACTACTAAATGGAAACAAGAGCAAAGATGATCTGCACTTTTACTCCTGCAAGGTGTGGACAGGCAAGACGGATTGCTCTGCAACCAAACAAGGAGGTTTAAAAGCACCTCCTATCCAAGTTTGGTGTGATTGTGTCTGCACCCAGGTCTTTCAGGACTGAAAATGTGGTTAAGGTAAGTACTGTCAGACTATCCAGCCTGTGACAAGCCCGTGTTCTCCTTTGGACACGGTCTAGCACCTCATAGAAGGCTTAAGAAAACCTCCAGACAGCGGTCTGGGATAACCTGCCATTCCATCTTCCCCGAGAGCTTACAATCTGATTTTTAAACAAGGCTAAACCCTAAAACATGAGGTTTAATAYTCCTTCCAAATTTTTCATGTTTTTATTTACTACTCTGAATAATCTTTCTATTCACTCAACTGACCGGTTTCATTTTTAACCTCGAAGAAAAAGAGATATCACAAAAGAATAGAAGAGAGAAYACAACAAAACACTAGAGGCCTCACAGGTCTCAATCTCAACCAATATGCAAGAAACAGATGCATAGCACTTGGATGCGACTTCAGCTGGTAGATCAAAAAAAAAAAAAAAAAAAAAAAATCACATTGTATTACAGTTAAGCACTACCAGAGCTACTGCTGGAAGAATCTTAGCTAGGATTGTAAAATGAGTCAATTAGCTACATCTCCTGGTGCACGTCCTCTCTGGTCCAGGAACATAATGAGACTAATAATCACAATTTAATTTTGCAAACAGAACGGCAACAAGTAAAGTAACACCCAGAATATAAAGGAATCAAACTGTCAATGCCTGTCTTTTACTCATCTCTTTTACCATCACTGTTCAGGCAATTTAAAGCCCTGTAAAATCGATCAACCTGGAGTCCTGCCAAATACTCTACGCCTAGCAATCCATTTCAGTCTGGTTCTTGTATTATTTGTTGCAAACAGTATCCCTGCTTGATTCAATACAGCAATCAAATAAGCTGCTATACAGTAACAAGGAGAATAAGAAATGAATGAAACAAGTTATAAAATAACAGTATTCCATTTCCTAAATTTCCAGTCCACAGTCCACACCAGATTCCCAGTTGATATTTATCAGTATAGCTCTAATGACCCATTATGCCAATTTATACCGCTGCAGATTTGGCTGTTAGTGTTTACCATTCAGCATTAGGAAGTCAATGAAAAAGCACAGACAGTATTATTGATTAACTGAATGAACACTCAGCTGATCTGCACTTTGTCCAGGCTCTGGATGCATTCATGACTTTAAACACAAGAATTAATTTAGCTATTTCATACTAACACTACATAAATATAACATATCATAGCAATTTCCCAGCATGTAACTGGATACTATCCTTATCCTAACTCTAACTCATTTCAGCTGTTTTCATTCCTCTGGCAAGAGTCAATTTTGAAATAATGTAACTTGTAAATTAGTAAATTCATTTTAAAGACCTTTCAAAGCATCAGAATATAGAATGATTTCAGTATTGAGTGTGCCCCAAAAAATCATGTTTTCTCAGAACACAGCAATGACTGCAGTCCACTCTAGAGTGACTGTATTTTGGTTTTAACATGACACTTCCTTAGCTTAGAAGCCACAATATTGTTGTCTGCAATAATTTTACAGCTGGTGATATTGGTAATGCCGACACTTAAAACACTGTGCTGATTTCAGCAGGAATCCTTTCATTCTTCTTCTGAATTCCCTAATAACTTACAGGTCACCCTTTTCTTCTGTACAAGCAGGTTTCTGCTTGGGCAGAGATTGCCCCCTATTACTTATGCATGAAAATCACAGTCCAGACTGCCTTGACATCCCCTTCCCTGTTGCCTTCTCCTTCCCCCTCTAGCTCTATGCCATGCTGAATATTTATTTCAAGACATTTGCAGGAACTTGCTCAACACTTGGATGGACCATTTCCAAYCCAGTTTTGAGAGGACACGAGCTGCTTGTGTGAAAGCAGACCCTTTGCTTTAAACTATGAAGTTATTATTTAATAAATTGGCACTGGCAGATACTGTCTTGTTTCTACAGTCCCACTCCACAACTAAACATAATAGCAGCTGTTCCACACTGCTATTATTGCCTTTTTTCAAGCAGGCTGTCAAAGCAGAGTCTATATCAGACAGAGGGTTTTTTTCCCCTCTGCCTTTCTTCTTCCAGTTATAGACATATATATTAATTCAGGAATTTGATTAATTTAGAGTAACTGAGATCTTCTGAAAAAGTGCTTCCTTGCTACTTCTTTCAGTAGCATCTGCACTGGAGAAAACCAATCCAGCAAGTGATTTGCAAATATCTAAAAGCTGATAAAGTTGGATACAGACCTAGATCACCATATTTAGCTAAAAAAAAAAAAAAAAAAAAAAAAAGCTTTTTCACAACCTGAATCACTCTCTAGGATGCAGACTTTACCTCCAGCTGGCACCTCACCAAAGTCATGGTGTGCCTGGAGCCAAAGTTCCCAGGACCGTCTTCTCCTCAGACACACAGTTGCCATACCACGCTTGTCTGTAATCTTGCTGACATCTACCCTTTTAACAGAATCCTTCACCTGAGGCCGCCTGCCTTCCTGCCACCTGCCAGAAGGTATTTTGCACTGCAAAGAGTCCGTGAAGCTGAAATCCAAAGAGACACTAAACCAAGGCAACACAAGAGTGACACTAAAATTCCCCCCAGTGGTGAGCTACTGATCATGGATGGTCACCTGAGAAACAAAGAGGAGAAAAGGGAGTTGAAGCACTTGAGCAAACCTGGAAAAACCTGGAGGACCATGCAACAGCCACCCCGCCTCCAGAGCTCCATACAAGCCACCAGCTGCCCTCCCCTCACCAACAAGCAGGAGGCTGGGTTTTGTGCATTTCTTCCTCCACCCTGTAAGCCTGTGCGTTACTGGTAGTCAGGCAGCAGCACTGCATAGCTGTCAGTTCACCAGGCTGAACACAGCCACAACGGTAATTGCACAGTCCATATTTCTTCCTTTGAGGCAGAGCACATGATGCTCCAGATGGTGTTGAGAAGAGACCAGTGTCCTCTTCTCCCTCCCTGGTAACTCTGCACCTGGGTTGTCACCAGACTGACTAATACCACATAAAACAGAAGAAGCCTTTTCGCAGATGTTAGGCCTCGTAGATTATGCTCTGCTCATGACCGTAAAACATGTAGCCTGCATATAGCAAAAATGTTTAGTATTTTAAGATGAAAGTATCAAAATGATTGCACAGCACGTTATTTCTCACCTATGAAAAATGCCTAGTCTGTAATCTTTTGTTACTAACAGCACTGACATATAAACAAAGAATAAACGCATTCTATCAGAGGGTATGTTTTGAAATCCAAACATATTCATCAAAAATTAAAATTTGCAGGAAGTTCCTAATTCTGTTTCTCTACTGGCAATCAGCCATTTTGTACATTATGTTACTGACAAACTTTAATTAGCTCTAATTCACACATTATAATCACTGTCTAGAAAATTTGTGATGCACTTGTTATGAAGCAGATTTGCATCTTTATCAACATGCAGTTGTTTTAATATTATAAAAGTCACTAATGCAACAAAAAAGAGCTCTTTTCATATCACAAACTCAGATTATCTATGACATTTCTGTCTTCCAATTAAATATTCACTTCCCCTCTGGTTTTTGAGAGACATTTCCAATATGATAGCTAAACATATTAAAATCTCTCTTGACTGAACACAAGCTTAAAGAAGAAAAAGGAAAAAAAGGAAGAAATCATTCCTTTAATATAGTGACTACTGTTTTTTAAATATGTTTCAGTAGCACACAGAACTAACTTGCTTCAGTTCTTTTGAAAAACTCTCTCTGCATATACTTATATCATTATGTTCCCAAACACTTTTGAAGAACTGATTCTTAGGAGTCTAACTACTGCTGAAAGTCAGTGACATTTAGGCTCTTACAAGCTAGGTACACAAACAGTTTTAAGCCTGTCAGTGCTTAATGCGCAGTACCATTGCTATTGAAGAGGCAGAAATTAAAATCTGAAATCAAAGATTTCTACCCTTTTTAATAATGACTTAGTTGTTGGTGTTACTAGTGTTCAGATCCTGTTAATATGCAGTTCTTCAGCATCCATAGCTGATTTTGGCAGCCTATTTACCAGCATTGTTCCGAGCAGCTTTAGTGCAGCCCAGTTATCAAGTATGGCTCTCAGGACCTACTCAGTGAAGCATAATTTTCCCAAAGCAGTAAGAATAAAAAGCAAATCTGGAGGTGCAGGTAAATGAAAGCCAAATGCATAATCAGTACAAAACCTTGGGAAGAAAAGCTTCTGAATTTGCAAGCTATTTGAACAGAGATTGGCAATACAATGGCATTTTTATTTGCTGCAACACACTTCAAGCACAGGTACTTCTCATTCCGGGTGTTTGCTGTCCAAAATAACCCCAGAATTCCACCTGATCCCCAAGCTAAAGACATATTCTGGCTTTTGCCTTATCTGACTATCATATCTCTCCCTAGGCAGAGACACAAAGCCACATTAAACATGAACTGTTTCCTACATCCACAAATGAGCCCCGTTTGAAGAATTCTAGGGATAAGAGAGTTCAACTGTTTGCATATTGAAAGCCAAATTTCATGGCACTGACTGATTTTCACCAGCCAAGCAGCAACAAAGAGGCACACGAGGCATTGCACACTGGACAGAAATGAAGCGTCCCAGGAATGGTGAGGTAAGCGTGAAYGCGAGTACCAGGTACACCCTTGTGTATGACTCCAGAGAGAAACGGTCCACAAAGAGGAATAGGAGACGCATATAGCAACTGATCTGTGCTAAACGCCATCCCTCTCCTCTACATGTTCCATATAGTAATAATGCTACAAAACAAGGGAAAGTCCTGTTGCACGTCACCTTCATCTTGTGCAGCAAAAAGAGCAGCAACTGGCGCAGAACTGGCCCAGCAATGTAGAAGGAAAACGAGAAGTGAGCAGAACAGCAGTCACCACCCTCATGCCACCAGTATGCAACCTTTTGTTTGCTATCAAATCATCTCCTTAGCAGTCAAATCATATGTTTGTCTATTCATCTGATCCTCTGAACATTCAAACCACCTGTTCACATACACAAAGGATGTTTGGATCCTTCCTGCCCTCTATTGTAGCAGCTCAATAACTAAGACAGGGAGCTCCCAGCTGGGTATGAGCAAAGGAGTAACACTGCACAGTCGGAGGGGAAAGAGATGTCAGCAGAGCACGTTTATATAGGGAGAAAATTAGAGACTGGAAACTTCAGCAAAAAGTCATCCCTTTTCTAGTGAGTGTCATAAAAGAAAGATGCTCAGAATAATTACTACAATAGGGATCTTAAAATGTTAATTTGTATAGTACTCTGGGGAGCATGTAGTTCTGATTGACATTTTGGCTGGAAAAGGAACCTTACTTAGAAATCTCTGTTTGCTGAATTAAAGCACTAATAGAGGCAGTTTGATAAAAGTGATGTCACTCTATCTGAAACAAAGCCAAAGGTAAGAAATGTTTTTATGACTAGGCTCCAGCAACTATGAAGCGATATTTAGACATAGAGAAGATATCCAGGATCTTGGTATGGGTGAATTTGAATCCTTAGCACTAAAAATTAAGTAGTAGGAAACCTCTACAGAACTCTAGCAGTGAAACTGTCCCCTTTGTAGCTGAATGCACACTGTTTGCAGGAACTGCAATGTATTGGATGTTTCATCTCCTCAGACAGATGCACATCCATTTAGTTGGTCCATGTCTATCATACCTGACCATCTCATCCAGCTGTAGCCACTTAAAATCAAGCCTCTCATCTGAACTGTCATCTAAACTCCAGAGGCAACAGAGAAAGAGAGGCACCTCTGGTGGGCACTTCACCTTGTCTGAATATAAGTGTCTAACATAAACTGGGATGATTCACTTGTGGAGGTGACTCTTTTCCTTCACTCTTCAAATGAGACAAACAGCTCACTTTAGGCAACTAAAATTAGGTGAGATGAATCCCACCACACATATCTCAAACGTTAATGAACATATCCCTAAGGGGAAGGAAATATTATCCTGCATTGCTGATGGGCAAGTTAAGGTCTTGAGAGAATCAGTCTTATCCTTTAAAGAGTTTAAAGTCCTTCCAGGTGGAATTTAACAGCTTTAAGTCTAAAACTATGACCCTGAAAACCCTTTCATATTGCTTGYCTGATTGCCACAAAGCCTTATTTCTTACTGCAGAGTTTTCCAAACAATTACAGGTGCCCAGAAATGAACTAGTCTCAGCAGGGCCGAACAGCTCAGTGACTAACAGGCATAAGCCCTGTTTGGATCCACAAACTGAAGGTGCCCTTGCTCTAAATCCCTTTGGAGCTCGCGCTAGAGAATATCAGAGAAACCTGAAGGTGCTCAGTAACTGCAGACATTAGGTTGCATGGCCCAGAAAAAGGGCATAGGCCAAGGGTTAGGGCGTGCATGTGTGTGTGGTGGGGAGGACACACAACAGTTGGAGTGCTAGAAATCTGAAAATTCAGGCCCATGGTATTTCAAATTCAGCACCCAAAATAATCATCATTTTTTTTAAACATACTCTCCCATATTCAGTCACATCTCCATTTCCCTTCCGTCTCACTGAGGTGCAATTATAGCAGTGACAGCTGTATTTGAACAGTTCGAGGAAGCCCTCATCAAGGAGCAAGGTTGTCTTCCTCTAGATCTCAGTAAGAGAAACCTCTACAGAGACATATCACAGACAGCCTGTATCTCTGCAAAGATCTAACCACCCAAGCATAAAAAGAAGTGCACAAAGTAGAAGTAACAACCAAAAGAAGAGAGCTGAAAGAAACACTAGAATAATTATGAACAGCATAAAAAAAAAAAGGTCACAGCTCATCAATTGCTTGCTAAGTGCTTCACACTTCTGCACCACGAAAGAGTTGATTCTTCAGAAGAGACTGGAAAGAGTCTTCCATTCTGAAACAGCATTTCTCCCCTACAGAATTAAGGAGAAAAGCACAAGAGAAAAGGTGATGGTGCCTATGGGAGATGCTGACTCACGTTCAAGAAAGAGGGCCGTTACTGCTTGAACATGGGCAAGAATCAAAACCTTCACAGCACGCCCAAGACTTGGTAGGCTGGGCTGAGCCAAGTTAGGGCATGAAACCAAGGCTGAGCACTCTGTGTTTGATGTGATGGGAAGGAGGTCTGGACAAGGACAAAAGAGAGGACAGCCTACAAGATCAGAGCCCCTGTTATGAGTCCCCAAGAAATACTGGTGGGAAAACGAACTGTTCTGTTTATGTGCGAGACATGAGTGGTGTGGAAAAAGGAAGATATGGAACAGCCGTCTGAGGAAGATAGAAACAAATGCTACCCAAACACTCTCCATGAACTACATGATACAGACATCCTACATCAAGAAACAGCTTTGTATTACACACACAGTGGGGACAAACTAAAACTGCACAAGCAATCATAATCCAAGCATTTTCTAATTTTGAGTGCTCGACTCTGTAGACATCTTTCTGGTATCATTTTTACATGTACTTATACACCATGGTTTGAACAGAAATCTGATGTTTTTACAATATTCCACCTCCTCATAGTATCAAGAACAACCAGATTTTTTAAAGTATTGTTCTACATTCCTCCAAGTCTGTTACCTTCATTCATCACAAAGATACAATCATAACAACAACCACACAGACCTTAATATTTTTTTCCACCCACTGTATGGGAAAAACGATGAGATGAAGAGTTCTTGGAGTGCCAAGAAAACCCAGCCTTTGGGATACTCTCATCAAAAACCAGGCTAAACTCAAATTTGATATCCAGACAGTGACAGTTTCATGTTCCACAGACTGAGCTACACAGACTGTGTTTATTCTTAGATGGTACTAGCATTAGATTAGTGTCAGGTTGAAGTTTTATTCTTAGCTTGCAGTCTGCTGTTTCCATTTCAGTCCTGAAGAATGGTTTACCTGAAAGTTTATCCATTTTTTATATAATTATAGCCACTGGTCCTCATAAAAGATAATATCTTTTCTACATACCTGGCTCCTGACATTCTAAGGCTATGGCAGCTACAAGGACACTGCCTCAATATGGAAGATACTGAATTTGGTAACAGAGTGGAGATTGCCCAAAATGATGAAAAGGAAGCCAGGTTACCATTTAATTCTCAAATTTATACAGGAACACATCATCCCCAGGAGATCTACTACCCCAAATCCTTTAAGTGTCACTCAGTTTTTTACTATACTATATAACTAGGTAGAGAATTTCAGAATCACTCAGAAATCATCTCTTTCACTCAGCTATTCAACTCAAAAGGAAACAACTGAAACAAAAAACACGCTCCAACAGACTAAAAGAAAACACTCCTGAAACAAAACCAAGCACTATACAGCAAACCCTAAAGTGCTGCCAAAATAATTCAATGACAGTCAAAACAAGAAAAAATATGAAATCACATTAACATGATGAAAATACCCACTGCTGGCAACATATTGACCTGGAAATGCTATGAAAACAGCAAGAAAAAAAAAAATCTGATTGGACACCCTTGGACACAGATTTAGAGCAGGATTCTTAATAAAATGTTATTTCGTGCACAGCGGCAGGCTAATAAAAACCCAAACCTTTTCAACTTCTAATAATTTGCTGAATCTTGAGTAGTGTCTTCATTAAGCTAATCATACTAACTCTTGATCAACAGGTACCAACCTTAGCTGTCAGCTCCTACAGTACAGGAGACAGCACTTGGCAATCCATTGCTGTACTTTACCTTTCCCTCTGCCAAGTAAAAAACTATTAATCTCAGAGTGCTCTAATATTTAAGGCTCCTATCATTAAGAGTAGAGAGAAACCCCACAAGCTAYGTGAACTGTCTTGCCCTGGAGGCAGCTTTTGCTCCAAGGCAAAGCCAGCAGTGYTGCTATTGACCTGTCCCTCCCGGGCCGCCTCCGCAACCCTTCTCTGCGCATGTGCACAATTTTTCCTTTTGATATACTCAAGGCATTTGGCAAAGACAAACATGTTAACAGACAGCTTATGGTCCAARAGAAAGGAAAGATTTATTAGGAAAACTGTATGCCCATAGGTAAAAAGGATTCCACATGCAAATATGCTGATATTTTGTCTATGTGCTTCTTTCCACCTGCATGGCAATGCACGCCATCATTTTTAATTAGGTTTAAGAAATTCAAGAAAGGTCAGTTGCATCTTGTGCTAAGGCTATATCACCTTATTCTATCATCACAGTTTAATATTTTCAAATATAGTCCCTGAATATCCTTTTCTGAAGTCTCTCAGTAAAGGTCTTGACATAAATTCGGTTGTCCCTGTTCCCAAAACAATTATGTTTAGTGGCACATTCCCTCACATACACACTCCCCCCAACCTTCTGTTAACAGGAACGAGACAGGAGAAAAGACACTGTAACTAACATCAGGCACATTTCAGCTGAGGCCTATTATAGCATTTTGCCACAAAGCTAGCAGCTATTTTCCAATAATGATTTTTTTATGCATCTTTATCAAAACAGACTACGGTTTGTGTCAAAAGTGGCGCGCAAAATTGATGGAGAACTGCATGCTTTCTTAACATGGCTGCATTCCTCCTGCAAGAAGGTGGGGAGTCTAGCAGGCTTTATTTTTGCAGAAAACATGCAAGAGTACAATGGCTGAAGTGAAAGGGCAATCTGACCTTCACTTTGACAGGTTTCAGACATTAAAGGTTAACACACGCAAAAGATGTTTGCTCCATCCCAAACACTTTTTCAAACACTGACTTGCGTACAGAAACAACGTTTCTGCATGAGTACTAGCGAGACCTAAAATGATATTTTAACTGGCTTGAGATAAATCAATGCAAACCTCACGGAGGACGCTTACATTGATTTAAACATTGCAAGATCGCTATCAGCTGGTTTCGAAGAGCCACAGTGCCCACGCGCTGCTGCTCCAACCTGAGGGGCCCAGGGGAAGGCAGAGCAGGGAGYGACGGTGCCCGCGCACCCCGGCTGGGCGGTCGGGTCTGCCGGGACAGCGGCACRAAAGTGCTGGTGCGGGACAGCGACCCGTAGCGCTGAAGGCAGGTGCCTCCTGACCCCATGCGCTCCCACCATGCCACATAGACCTTCTCATTAATGATGCACCATAATCTTCCTTGAATAGGGTTCATCATCTTTCCATGGTGGATGCAGTAATTAGTTAATGAGGAGGAAGGGCCACTGTTAAAAGACCGAGTAGTAACACAGGGACTAGGATTGGCCTGGACTGGAAACAAAAACAACCGGCTTTCAAAACCTGAGTGGAGCCAAATAATCAGTTGTTTTAGGGGAGACTGCAGCGTGCTCTGTCACGCTGAAATTTCTGTATTTGCATTTGTTACTATAGAGCTCTGATGTCTCTCTCAGTGCCCCTCCTCTCCAGAACTAAACACATCTGAAGGAAACAAGAAGGGATCAGTTTGCAAAGACAGGTGGAAATTTAATTCCAGAAGCACAGAGAAATTGCGAATAGAGTATTTTTATCTAGGTAATACTTGTGAGCCAGAACACTGACAAGGACATATTGTAAACTGCAGACTCTAAAGAAAAATTCCTGTGCTAAAATAAAAGAAGCACTATTTAATTACTTCACTGATTTCTCTCCAGGCAAAAGCATCTACTAAGCAAATAAAATATTTCAGTGTAGAGCTGTGACTTCTTATAGCTCTAGCTTTGGCCAGGTTGACAAATAAAACTAGCATAAACCTCAAAACCTGGGAGGCAAACAGTTATCTCATTAAAGTGCAGCACATTAACTTGCAGCCATCAGCTCTGCTGCATGCTGTGCTGTGAATAAATTAAATGTGAATTCAGAAGCATTCTGGCTGGCTGTGTCTGACAAGCTTTATTACCGTGCATACACGAGCAATCACTTCCCAGTCTTACAGCAAAAAAAGCATTAAGGAGACAAAGGCAAAAGAGTCCAAATTTATCTTCTCTGGCAGTGCAGTGGCTAAGCTCCTAACACCAGGGATAGACTCTCAAACGTTTTGATGACAAAAATACAAATAGAACTGATCTTTTGGACAACTACCAGGGAACCAGATATTTTGGTGACTCACCATTAGTAGTTTCTCCTTGTGGCCGTACCTAGTGAGTGGCTGTTACTTACACAAACACTGTCCCTGCTCACTTACAAGGAAATGTGATCTGACCACAAAGTATGTTGGTTTTGGCTCAGTCAGGCACATATCACAGTGTCAGCCACTGAATAATGTATTTTCCTTGGGGCAGAAGGAAATATTTCTCCATCTTCTTCAGTTCTTTGCTACTACTTCTCATGGCATTAGTAAGCTCCTTTATCCTGTCAGCATAAAGAGCCTATAAGAGAAATGTTAGATACATTTCTTCTATTTCAAATGAGACAACATTTGACTAAGGCAAACAGAAATTAAAGTTTCCTTTCAGCTGTCCTTTATTAAGTTCCATTATACTAATAAAAAAACATATCTGGATATGAACATGCAATAGATTTTTTTAATTTTACTTAGGTGAAACAATCAATCAATATATGAATGAGGACAGAAGTGTGACAACCACCATCCTAGCTGTCTCATGTTTTCCAAGCCATAAGCACGAATATGGGAGAACTACCAGTGCAGGCAACCACAACTGAAGCTATAACAGTTCGGTGATCCAACATAAAGAAGGAATGCATAAATATACACTGACAAGTTTTATTCTTGGACATACAAGGTATCACTGTGGGCTCATATTAATGCATTTATACATGATCAGAATTAGGAGTTCTTAAAGACCTTATGGCTGGATTAGCTCAATGGAAGTGGTATTACATGAAGACAGTCAAAGAGTAAGTAAGAAGAGAGTCTGGACAATTGCCATAACCATAAATAGAAGCACACAAAACCATTTTCTTCTATTAAATCTAACACCTTGACCTCTGATAAAGTAAAACTCTATAGTTCTATGTTTATTTAAACAGGCAGRCACATTAAGTCGTATAATGTCAGAAAGTCTCTGGAATAAAAGCACATTGAATCCTAATTATTTCAAAATGATGGGGAATTAAAAATTAACCTTTTATTCATCAATATTTCAAAGCTCTATTAGGTTCCATTCAGTAGAGAATGTCCTTAGCTTGCATTTAAGAGTGTCTTACAGAACAATTACAGCAAAACTGGGGAGGATGACAAGCATTAAATTTAAGAAAGTAGAAGGACATGGAGTTGCCACTATGCAAGTAGTTCCAAAGCCAGTGCACATTTCACTGTCAAAAGTTTAATTCTACATCTGTATTCCACACTTAGAAAAGTCTACTTACCCCTAACCAACCCTGGCAAATGAGGTTCCTGTGTCCATTCTCTTCTGTCTACACAAGTAAAACTTTCATTTCAAAAGCAGCATCACAGTGAAATGAAGCAAGACTCCTCCTTCAGTCTGCCTGACAATATGGGCATCAATGTCAACAGCATTAATTTCAACTTGATCTCACAAGGGTAAACATGCTCAATACATCCTTCTCATGCTTCTGACCTGACACACATTCTTCAGGGTATTGTCCCTGGAGAGGTCACTCCTCTCTCCACAACCACCACTGTTCTGAAGCCCTTCAAACCCACTAGAACAATACTACAACTGGAAACAAACTGTGGCACTGAGTGAATAATCGCAATCTGACTGCATCAGCTTACAAATTCCAGTTTCATTTTAGAACTGCTTTTAACTTTTACTCCAGACTCTCACCACACCTCTTTTTTTCAAGAACAGAAAGGAAATATCTTTGTGTCTGTCCAGAGGTAGTTATCACTGATCCTTGGCAATGATGACTCATGGCCAAAGACAACTGTCTTGCTAATGGTTCTTAACCACAGTAGCAAACAGAAATATTCAGCAGCCACAGAGCAAGAGATGGGAGAAGAGTAGAGAGAGAAGATATTGAAAATAGCAACTCATATATGGAAAATAGAAAAACCGCAAAGAAAAGACAGGAAGAGACAGTATGATAAAACAGATCATCTCTAGCAGAAGAGACCAGACAAGAACAGAAGAAAAGGCTGAGCAAGAGGAATAGAAACAGAGTCTAATCACCTTGCCTATAGCACAGGAGATTTTCAGCAGAGCCAAAGAAATGTAGAGGTAGTTTTCCATAGAGGGACTTGTTATATTGCTTCAGATGACCCATGTTTTAGTCTATAGGTAAAACGTGTATGGTCCAGGCAGTCTTTGTGAAATTGCTGTTAGTAGTCAGAGCTGTAAAGGAACAGGCTCTACACTGCTGTTCATACATAAACAGAGCTTTAGAGACAGCAAGCTTTAGCTATTAGAAGGCTTTGTGTTSGAGAAAAGGCACTTGACTTGTGACCCTAAATCCTGTAATTTCATAACCTAAGAGGAAGTATCAACACTGAGTTATTCCCAGGAAATATGCCCTCAGACAGGGCTATTGGCATTAAGAGTAATCTTACAAACACGCAACCTCAAAGCATGGGACTGCCTGATAACTACCTGCAAGAGGAAGGTTGGTTAGAGCATTCATCAACAGAAGGACCATGGAATTAAAACCACCAGAACACAAATCCTATTTCTTCAAATTTCCTTTCCCCCAGCAATTTTCTTCCAGACAGACCAAATAGAGTGTGTAGAGGTGTTGGGGGGAAAAATAAATTAAGAGAAAGAAGTCACTTATATTTTGATCATTATCATTTATATTTTAAACACTTGGGAGATGTCTAGACATTACAGCAAAATGTCTATGCAAGGATCTAGATAATGCAACCTGACATCTCAGGGGTACTTTCATTTACAAGAGGTAAAGATACTTTTATTTATAAAAAAGTTCATAAATTGCTTTGATAAATACACCTTTGTTGAACAGCAAAGCTAAGCAATCACTACTAAAAAGTATCTGAGCAGACATAACTTGGGTTTGTTCTTTCTGYGAGTCCCCAAAGGGGTTCTTGTCTGAAGAACCCCTCTTTTCAGAGGAGTTAGACAGGTATCACTGCTCAACTGCTTCTGCACCATTTGGCATACGATACCCATGTACTGAACAGTGCAACACTTGTGTAGGACAGGGGAACACAGAATTAGAGAGAAAGGTGACACCAGATACTCTGAAAACAGGATCATTCAGCTTCTAAGAGGATGCTACAAAAAAAAAAAAACCATACAGTCTTTTCTTTTTAAACAAGTCTCCTTCTAGCTTATTTATCTYTTATCGTTCAGTTTGTCCCATGTACTTTGCGTAGCTTGCAAAATAAATTTTCTCTAGTTTCATCCATCACAAATTTTCAGTAGGGAATAGTGACCTGAATGGGCAAACACAGAAAAATATATGGACACACATATACATATATATTGGGAAACAATGCAATGATTAAGGTATGCCCCAATATAAAGTATCCATTAACCAAATGATTTTTCTCCAGCATCATCTGAAATGATGCCTAGCTCTTTATCCTTCGAAAAGGGAAACTATTTTCCTGGGGAGGAAATGGTTTGCCTTGACTTCAAAAGGAAGACTTCAAAACAATCACCGTTTGTCCCAGGACAACTTCTCAGTTCTTGAGATCTTTACTCTTACTTGCTCATCAAAAAAGCCCAGCAAGCAGTGCAACACCAACTGAGGTCCCTCTACCCTCACTCAGGAGTTTACTGAGGTTTACTGAAGACCTTGCTGCAGATCTTGGGTGTGCTAGCCACAGGCAGCCTCTGCTCCCCACATTTTACAGCCTAAAACAGGGACAACAGATGGACAGGCTAAAGAGCGCAAAGAAAAAAAAAAACAAAACACTGCTTAACATTGCAGGTGGCAACCACGAATCGAGAGAAAATTCACTTTTCAAGTTCTTGTTCTGTTTATGTCGGTTTTCTGTACTTATTCCTAATGCACGTAACTGTACAAATCCAACAAGACTTTAAAATAATGCATCCCCTAACTACTCTCCTCTGCATTGTATGTGGGCACAGACCACACAGGCTGAGCAAGCCCAGGCTCTCTTTAATCTTCCAGTGCTTTGAGCGTGCACAGCAGGGAGATGCACAGGTTTGACCTACATGCCACTGGGAGTGTGTTTTTCTCAATGTATTTCAAAGAACTAACTTTCAGAATTTAAGAAAGAAACCCCAGTTGCTAAAACATCTCTCAGAGGAGAGGTGAGTGAGCAGTCTTGAAGCCCTGATATGAATGATACTAATACTTCCACTCAGGTTTGAGGAGGTAATTTAGTTACAAAGCCCTACGTTCGGATAGTTACAACATTTGATAAAGTTTAGTCTGTCAGGTATTTTTATAACTATTTCTCAACTCAATGGCATAGCTAAAGTACAATGCAGAGCTAAGGACGCTGCATATTGCCAACTCCAATGTACAAATTAAGTACACTGAACTTTGAGTAGAAAAGTCATATTTCATTTTTAAAGACCTTTGCACAAAGGATAATTAATTGAGAATATCACTGTAGGTGAAAACCTAGCACAAGAGTTAGAAAAAAAAAAGGATGAATTAAATATATAAGAAAAAGTGTGCAGGACTTCTCTGTGTGGGACCTTAAAGCGTCACCTTGCAACTAGTACAACAATCTTTATAAGGCTGTGATGGATCCTTGCAATCATCTGTTATATCCTAATCCTATTCATCGCCCTCTCCAAGAATCTCTGTATCTGGTCAAATCAGGAAACCCAGACAGAGACAGTCAGTCAGTATTCTGGCCTGTGCTAGCTAAGGGGCAGTTATCATGGACTTGATCACATGACGCTCCATTCAAAATGCCTTGAAAACATAAAACACTTGATGGCCTCAGGGAAGCCCACATGCATTTATTTAAGGTTCAGAAAGGTCAGCTTAGGGCAACATGCACATGGAGTTCAGCACTGGCCTAATTCTAACTTGCTGAGAGTATGATCTGGTGAATTCAGGGTGCATTTGAAATTTCCACATTTAAATCTTTACCAACTCCCATGAAAATAAATCCACATATGAATGTTACTTGAGCAAGAGCCAGCAAAAATCCCAGAATGGCAGGTATGTACTTACCTCTGTTAAATACCACAGAAAAATACTTGCATTCTGTAAATTGCTGCCTGACATTAAACACCCGGAAGCCTGAAAAATGTATACAGATATCATTTTCTTGCTGGGAATCTGGCGTTTGTATCATAAGCAATGAATTAAAAATGTTTTCATGAATATAAGCTTTATCTTTTGCTGATCACCTAGTGAAAAGGCTTAGTGCCTTTCTGTGGTGCACACACGCAGACACAAATATGTATACACACACACACACACACACACACACACACACACAATTTTTCTCATTATCTTGTAACAGTTCATGCTGCCAGGCCTTACACTTTACAGACTTTAAGAAGTTCAGGTTGAACACTCTGCAAGCACGAAGATACTGTCTTCACAAGTATTCTGAGACACCCAGGGCAAGTCTGGATGCCGCACCTGATGCATACAAACCTGACACATCCCAGTGAAGAGCTGACTGTGGACTTCACAGTTTCGGTGTTTGGTATAAATCTGACTGATACGGCTAATGAAGTGAGTTCAGGTACTTACTCCAAGCATACAGATTCACTCTTCACATTATGGAGCTTAGTCCACAACTTGCTTTGAAAGAGCAAATTCGACTGTGACTAATAACACTGTCTGCATTTTGGGACCTACTGATCAGTGAGATTCATCAATCTGTTCTCCTATGAGCAGTTCTTACAGCATGTAGTGGTGAGCAAACTCCYGCAGATTAGTTTTACATGCATGAAATCGCTTCCCAGAAGAAAGGCTATATCAGCGTTCAGGAAAGTTCACTGGGTCACTTCATTCAAGAAATATCTTCTTATACGTTTAATTTACTATTTCCCAAATTTTTTCAACCTACTGAAACATGATCACAGAAATACTGTATCTATTCACAAACTGACATTTTGTTTTGAGGATATAAGCTTGTTTCAAAATTTGAGCTTTCATAAAACATCTTGAGCACRCAGCTCTAACTAAGCAACTGTGATACTTGAAGGACTAAACTTCAGCCAGAAAAACTCAATACAAGTTATTAAATACAATGCATTTCTCATTCCTGCACCCAGCATTACCTTCCTGCTAACCTCCCCTGAGACAGTCTGTGCTTGTCAATTCATTCTAAACTGTCCATATTTTAGTTCTTAATCTGCTGGAGGAAAAATAAACACCCAAAGAAAAACCTTTACCAAACAATTTTTTCTGCCAAAAAAGAGGAAAAGGTAACAGACAGACTACCTAACTCCAATACTACAAAATCAGAGCTTCATTTTTAAAAGACTGAAGATGAAATTTTGGTAAATAATGCCAAAAGACAGTAAGACTAGAGAAAGCAAAAATGTGAATAATCAACTGGATCGAACTATTTGTTGTATAAGTCAATTGAATAAGTCTAATGAGTATGAAGGAAGCAATAAAATGAGAAAAAATCGTTGAAGAAAGAGTTTCAGCGACGATTAAACATTCTTGATTAACTGTGCTACAATTACCACTCTTTGTTCAAACTGGAAAGCAAAACTGTGTCAGCCCAGGTATCCTCTGCATTTTGTGTACAGTGAGTATTTTCAGAAATCATCATGTTTCTGACTCCTAAATCCAAACTTATGCTTCTAAAAGACTGAGACTCGCTTCCTTTGGGCACCTACAAGTAGATCAGCCATTTACCTATTCAGGTAAAACTACTACTGAAGTGATCAGCAAAAGTGGCATCAAGATGCATCATTCTTTCACAACCTTGCTAGGAGTAGCCTCTGCCTTTTGCAAGCTTTTTTTTTTTTTTTTTTTTTAAATAAGTGATAATGGTTTGGTTTCTGACAGAGTTATCTCAGAAATCTCTGCAAAGCAGTGATAGTACCACACTTTCCAGGTCTTGAAGAAAACAGACAAAGCATTATTTTTGTTGGACCATTGATTCTAAACTAGCAAGACATGCTGTCCAGTATATAGAGTATTCCCCATTACTGAAATCAGTAAAAGTTAACATTTTTTTTTTTTTTATG
The DNA here is from genome assembly GCF_003343035.1 of Apteryx rowi. Classification (NCBI taxonomy): domain Eukaryota; kingdom Metazoa; phylum Chordata; class Aves; order Apterygiformes; family Apterygidae; genus Apteryx; species Apteryx rowi. The sequence continues at coordinate 1,435,672 of NW_020447675.1, forward strand.
CCAGACCACCCATCAATCTAAGCATACACTTTTTATTGTTCTAGCATGCCTGCAAGGTATTATTTTGGAGGAAAGTAATCTTACATGGTTGGTTTACAGAACAGAAGTACCTGAGGGAATTAATAGACCCTATCTGCAGATTCACATCAAAATCATATTAAAACACAATATAGGCTGTTCAACAAAAACTGCCTACAATAACCAGCTACAAAGGAGAGGATTTAAAACTCTGGAAGCCGAAATCTACAGTTCTCAAATATTTCCACGTCACCTTGGGTCTTCGTCAAGAGTTTACATCCTGCAAGTCCTACTTCTGATTTAAGTCCACACTTACAGAAAACTGGAATATGCAGCAAAAGTGATTTTTTATATATATATATTACAGATGTCACAGAAAGTGAAGCTTACAACTAGAAATCTGTTCATTTTGAAACAGCTTTAAAATAGAAGCTTAATATAGAGAGTTTCAATGGAGTAAAGCATTTTGCACAGGGGTGTTCAGCTCCCCACAAACGAATCCTTTATGAGAAGTGCCCTATTTGTAAAATAACCCAAAGGTTAGAAACCTTCAAGACCTGGAAAAATTTACAGAATAAAGAGCGACTTCAACCTTAGAGACTTTCTGAAGAGAACAGGTGAACACTTTTCATGATCTTGAAAAATCATGAATGTCTCCATCCAGCACCACCAAAACATCTAGAAGATTCACAAATATTTCATTGAAATAAAAGCAAACTTTATGCCATTTTTCAGTAGTCAGAAACTGCAAGAATATTCAGGGAAAAAGCAAATCTGCTTGCCCTGTTCTTGCTCTTTCCTAAGAGTCTGCATGTAGCCACTGTTGGAGAGCAAAATAACGGTGAGATGGGCAGTGGGTCCAAAACAGTACAGCTATTTTTATGATTCTTTAAACAACGTCTTGGTTTGAAATAACTTCTTCAGTTTTTATGTATCTTGTCATTATTGAGTTAATACATTTAAACTGGTTCAACTCCAAAATGAAACTTTTTACTTCAAGTCAGAAAATCTGTATTTTTCCATCCCCAATAAAGTACTCCTGTTTTCTTGGCTTTTGACAATTGCTAATGAACAACAGCAACAATAAAAGTTATTTCACAAGTTCTTTCTCTGACAATACGGAATTTTCTGGGATATAGGGAACAACAGTCTTATAGGATTTCGGATTAGGTTTGTTGACCTCTAAGGTCATAATAGAGAGTGACTATTAATGCTGGATTGCTGCACACCACAGAAGAGGCTCCTGTTCAGGCCACAGAAGAATCCCACGTGATGGACTCTGCAGCAACCCTGCAACTTCGTGCTGAGGTGAGGTGTTTTTTCTGGAAAGAACTCTAATCTTGCTTTAACAGATTTCACTTCTCCATGCATCAGTTGTGCTAGCAGCCTCATTGGTAAAAATGTACCATTTAATTCCAAGCTGAATATACATGGAGTAAAAATGGCRTTTATATTTCATTTCCTGACTATCCCCAGCGCATGCTGTGATGGTTATGTTCCTACTGGTGAGCCATCCCGAGAAAAACATTGCTCATATTCTTCAATCAGACTCAGAAACATTTTCATACTCTGTCGGAAGAGACAGCTCCACCAAAAATATGAATCTCATAGGGTCTCTTTAACACCAAACTTCTTTACGGTCTTGATATAGCAAATGGTTTCCTCAGGATTTCATTATTTCTAATAGCACCATAAAATGGGTTATTAAAAGTTTTAAATGGGCAGCTCATTCTCAAGGAATAACTTAGGGGACATCATCTTCAACTGAACCCTGAATCTGAGTATACTGGGGCACAGTACGTACATGCCCAGGAGCAGCAAAGAATTCAACCTCTTCTCCTCAAAATGCCATCTGATCCCTCCTCCCTTTGGTTGGGGTAGGCAATTCCTCACTATTTAATCTTCTTGATGCTTTAAAATTCTACTCTGACATATTATACAGCAGTACACTCTTCTTAGGCGGCCAGACTATTATGGAGTACAGCACAGTAAGAAACACAGAATGACATTGCCACATATGTTAAGTCAAATATCCTTTGAAAGGTATAATGTCTTTACAAGGGTAAAATGTGGATTATATTAGTGATGGAAGGGCTGTTTAGGTAGCATGAGCAGAATAACAGATACTGTGCTAATTGCTTGGATTTTGTCTTTTTTTTTTTCTTCTTCTTCTTCTTCTTCTTTCCTTTGCAGATTCAAGAAAAGTTCAGGAAATTACCATCACTCTCTAAGAGAAGAGGGCAATTTAATATCATATGGGCTCCCTGCTAGGCATCACAGCATTTTAATACATGCATTCAGGAAAGGTGTAAATTAAAACTATGAGAAATTATTTTAGGTATATATTTTTGCAAGATAAGCTTTAGAAAGGAAGACACTAGTCCCTTTTTCCCCACATCACTGAACCTCTAGTTTGACCTTCATCTTCTGTAACCCAGGACATGACTAGCACCACAGGACCACACACGGAGAGGTCTTTGACAAATTTTCTCTCTGCCTGGATCTTGCAGAGGTTCTTCCATGTGATTAAGGCTGAGGTGCTGGCAGAGCAGCAAGGACAGTGTAGGCAGGAGCCAAAAATAACGATTCAGCCTGCCTAGCCCAAGAATGATAGGAAGCAAGCTATACGCCGCCTGGCTGTCAGGAAACTGTCCTGTTATAGTGTTTGGTCAGGTGTTCCCCAGAGCTCAAGGACGGCTAACCTGAAAGTATTACCATACCTAGGAGAGTGGTATTACATTTTAAGTGTTAATATATTTCTCGCATCTGCCCTGCTTTAGTTTTTCTTCCAAGACAGAACGTGGTTTAATTACAGCAAAGCATTAAGGCACAAATTTAAGTCTCAGCTGAATTACAGCAATGACAAGTTAAGGCTGAACTGTGGTCCTCATCCTCCACTTTCTAAGAATTGTTTCTTAAGGTGCAAGAAGTACCATCAGTAGGCCTACTGATGCAAAAAAAATCACTAGTGAGAGAAAAGAGTTCAAAACTTGGTTCTTGATGACAATTGATTGCTGCATAGTTCTTAGGTTCCAGTTCAATGGTTTAGGTTCTGCTATACACCAAACTGTCTGTAGAGAAGCTCCAAGGTCACAGATCTTGGCTCTCTACCAGACTGAGCTACTCAACACAAAATTTCACTGAAGAGAAGCATCACTTCTTCACAGAGTTTAAGATGCCACCTGCAGAGAAGAGCTCAGAGCAGGTCAAGTCATGTAAGGGAATTCAATCATCCAGTACTCACCCACACCTTATATACAGCATGGCAAAAACAACCTTCCCAAGGTGCTAGCAGCATGAATTTTTACAAGGCAGGTTACAGTAATTCACCCACAGTTTGCACTAGCAGCTCTCTGAATTTAGAGTACCTACTCCAATCTTGTCCTTGAAGAAGAATTATAAACAACCTTAATTGCTATCCCCTAAATTAGTCCTCCTAAATATTTTTTGCCAGAAGGTGACTGCAATTTGGCAGAAATCAATGACATGGATCAACACTTCTCAGCTATTAAGCATTTTCTAAAAGCTCTCCATAAAAGGTTCTCTCACAAGTAAACCATCACTAACGTGCTGCCAACCCGCCGCAGAGAGCTCCCCGCATGACTGTCGACAGATGCTCACTGGCATCGCTCTGATGCTGTCCATGGGCAGCGTCATTTCCTAGGAGGACGGATGGCTGAGGCTGGCAGAGAGAGCTGAGAGGCAAAGTCAGCGATGGGTGGTGGTGAAGCTGTGCCAGGCTGAAGCTTCAAAAGGACTACATATGTTTCATTCCCCAAGAGCACTCAAGCATTTACACATGGGCTATCATGATGTATAGTCCATTACTATAACTGCGATTGGTTGAAGAATTACTACATTTCAGCTTAGGTTTCCTGAAGATGACTATGGAGGAGGAGGAGGAGGAAGGGTTTTTGAGGTCAGCCAGATCTCCCACTTGTTAACATGATGGCTTCCTATTTTACAACAAGCCAGTCTTTCCAACCCAAGTTTACAGGAATCATGCCTCATTTCTTCTCTTTGAATTGAGTAGTGTGTTAACCCATCATCGATATTTTTTCCTCATAATTCACTTCTTGTTGATTCCACCCCCACTTCCAGAGTTACACCCAGATGCTGTCCTAGCATTTTTACCACTTTATTTTCTCTCCCCACACTTAAATATCATAAAGGGGGCTGTCGCTTTTCTTCCAGATTCTGTTTCTGTCTTTCTAGCAACAACGAATATAATACACCGTCTGCAGCCACATCAGACTACTGCAGCCCCAGTTTAGACCACAGTGTTTCTGAACATGCAGCTGAAAACTGCAAAGGCTACTTCTTCCCTGAGGCCTCACACGAACATCACAGCCATCATTCCCGTCTAGATCTCTTCCTGAACTACCAGTCCTAAATTTCTTTTCTGCCAAAGAGGCAGCTTTCAAATAATTCTATGGTTCAGCCCCAGCTTATTAGTTTGCTTTTTTACCCAAATGTTTGTTTCACTGTGGTCCAATAAGCGCTATTTTACTCACGTGTTCCTTTCCATTTTTATTATTTCCATATTTCAGTGAGGACTCAATTTTATCAGTTCAGTGCTGTCTTCATCTGAAATACTTTCAAACTGACTGGATGCAAACACTACTGCCAAGATTAAAACCTGTTTACTGTTGTCCTGCTGTGTATTGTAAAAAAATATTCTGAGGTTTTACCAAAGTCTTTCATCAGCTCCCCAAAAATACTTGAAGCTCACTTCTCTAATATCAACATGAAATCTCTGTCAAGAGTAGCAAGCAAGAAATACGTAACAGCAGGCACAGTCCTACTGGCAAACATCATATTATGCCCTCAGCAATTTCATATCCTGATCTAAATTTGGTAGCTATAAAAACAGCTTCCACCAATAGTTTTCATTTTAAATATCCTAGCTTGGCATTCACGGAATATTTCAACAATGCAAAATAACTTGGTCTTACCACAAGATCATAAGAGCGCAGCTACGTTCTGCCAGGAGTTCACGTAAGCCTTTTTTCTATATGGTTTATCATAGAATTTACTTAAACTTCTTTCTAAAAAATTTTGTTGCTTTCATATTTTTTAAAGACAGATCTTGGCAGCAATGCTATACAGAAAGTTCCTTCCAAAAAGAGATCCTAAAGACTAAATGTAATAGAAAGTGATACCACAATGATGTACATTTTCAGAACATAYATAAGAACTACTACAGAAGTAAAGAACTCTTTCCAGAACCCACATATAAATTGAGCAGCGTCTGAAGTGCCTGGGTATATTCTTTCATTTAGCAGTAAAATGTCCTTTTGTTATTGTAAATTTCACCTTTTTTCCTCATCGCAGTGTAACACCTATGCACCCTCTTCCCGAGCACAGATTTCCCTCTGCTTTTGCTTAAATCTTAGCAGTGAAATCAGTCAGCAAACCACTCCTGGGATGTGCTCTAGATGCTTTCTGAAACAATGCTTTGCAAGATGATGGAGATAAATCTGGTAGCGTTCATCTTCTAATCTGCAGATAGACACTTGGGTTTAGGAGCAGATATTTGGACACAGCAGTCTCAGAAACTCAGTTTCCTTATCATGCTTTAGATAAAGCATATGATGATACCTAGGCTGATACAAAAAAATGTAACAAGTGAGAGCACAGTGGCTGTCTATAATCTGTTTTATAACCTTTTCCTCTATATGAATTTATAAGAGGTGGTAACAGGTATTTACAGTTGTCTTATGTGGTTACATATGTAGTAGAGTCTGCCAGTGTCCGTTTGCTTAACTCATTACAATCACAACAGACCAAGGGCCTGATCTAGCACCATCAGTCATCAAAGTGTGTCTGTCTGTTGACTTCAAAGTGCAGTAGGTGAGATCCCAAATCCTGCTTTTCTCATCTAGTTTTTCCTTAATCTATATATAGGTCATAATCAAAGACAATGGAACTTTTGGATAAGGCTAAATTTTAAAGTTTTTGATTTTTTTCCAGCTCTTTGAAGACAGATTAAATTTTCTTCCATGCAGCTATTTCATAAAGGTTCATTTAAAGATTGGAAGCAATCAACTTCGGCTGGTACTCATCTTTTTTACAAATAAGTTGCACTTGGTATTTTAGAGGGCCACATTTAAGTCCATCATCTAATCAGCATTGCTTTCTTCATCTGCTCAGAGCAATTTATTCATCAAGAGATAACCAAAATAGACTCAGTTCCACACAGCACAGTTACATACACTGCATAAAGTAAAAATACAGTGTTATTGCTCTGATTTAGTGACACTTCATACAGATCTGCACTTACACATGGTACTAAGTAGTGGAAAATTGGACCCAGCAGTCTCAGACATTAAAGCTGAAACTGCTCCCGGTGGTTGGTGAACTGTATTATCCAGCAAAACATCCAAAAATATTTACCTGTGAACTGGGTTGAACTACTGCAAAATGCTTATTTCAAGCATATTCATGTTTGCTTTCCTCCCTCCAAATGGCATTTCTTGGTTTGTTCATATATTGGTGGGAGTTTTGAAAATGCATTCATTTGTCTCCTATATTAAGAGGGCTCACAGCTTATTATCTAAGAGCGAGACATGATTGACCCTCCCCACTTCTTTATGAATGTGATTTGTATGTTGGAAGAACATGCCTCCATATTGCTACTGGCTTTACATATTCTCTAATGAAGTATTTGTGGTCAATATCTCACACTATTAAAACAGAGTTGAAATGAGACACGAAGGAAAATTCTGTGTAAAATGGATTGCATTTAGGTTCTTTTCTTCTGCATTCTAAGAACATCTGGGGAAGCAAATGCCAAAAAAGATAAAATCCACAGTTCTGAAAATGACCCTGGTGGCTTATTGTTGCCTCAAAGTTATTGGGGAAGCAGGCTGGACTGGAAAGTGGCAGGCTGGCCACAGCAAAAGCTAGTTCCTCTAGGGTAGGCGGTACAACGTGTGAAATTCAGAAAGATATATTCAAACTTCGAAGAAGAAAAATGGTGATTGATATGAACTGGAAATAGCCAGTAACTGTTTAGCAAGGTTGTCACGAATGCTGGGAGACCAAGGAGGACATCCTCCAGCCTTCCCCCTGCAACTCAGCAGCAGTGGGGAAAAGACTCATGGGCCCAGGAGACCACAAGCAAGAATATCATCGTTGTTGCACAGCTGAGCTCAGCCGCGACGGAGGAGTTCAGGCTCCAGTTACTGCTCCCAGGACAACTTCTGTTGCTCTATCCATTGCCTATTTAGTTTCAAGTGCCTAAACAGTCCCTGAAGCAAGGACACAAACTTGTCTCAAACCTCTCTTGTCCCAGTCGAGTTTCCCATCACTGACCCACAGCGTTGCGAATCCTCACATGCTCTTTCCACATGGCATTACAAACTTGGCGCTTTCCAGCAGACAAATGGAGAGCATCCGGCCCAGCCTCATTTACAGCCTAAGGGACAGGGCATTGAAAATCATTGAAGAAAACAGGCCATCAAGGGTTATACAAAGTAATAATCTGAATACAACCTTTTGGCTCAAAAAATGTGTAAGCATAGGCCAGAAGAGTAGGGGGGGAAAATATCATTTTATTCTCACCTTGTTTTTAAACTCTTTCCTCGGCACAGGCCACAGAAGATGCCGAAGGCAGAGTGCCAAGCCTGCTGCACGCTCCATCTCATTCGGCACAGCAGTTCTTACCTCGCCCTTGGGTCTCCATCCTTACACCCCACAACATGTGACACTGGCTCCTCTTAACCCTCGTGAAGGTTATTTGTCCATATACCAAGAGGCACTCCTGCACAAATCCAAGTCACTTTCAAAGAGCATAGATTCCTCACGATTTTGTAAAGGTTCCAGCCTCAAAGGAAACTGTAATAATTTCATAGCGTAGCAAGTATACTGCCAAGCAGCTATGAATTGAAATCATAAAATGGATCAGCCAATCTTTGAGTAACTTGCTCTGATCTCTGCAGAGCAGAAAGACTTGACAGGACCAGATGCATACTGGGACAAAAACAAAATATTTCTCCCCAGTACCACTACAACACTATCCCAAGTTCTCAAACAACTTAATGTCTGGTTTTATCAGTTCATATTCACATGGTTTCCAGTCAAGAGAGGCTGCATCATTAACAGCCAGTTCATTACAACAGACCATAGAAATCCCAGTTTTCTCCATATTCTGAATCGTGATTTCTAAAGGGATTTCTGCCTCTTACTCACTAGAAACAACAGTATTCATTTGTACCTGCACTGTTCGTGTCCTTCACAGTGTCCCTTGGCTTTTTTCCCCTATATCACAGCTATATCCAGAAACTGTTGAGGCTGGCTTGATTTCTATTTATTTATTCTCAAGTTATAAAATATGCTTCTCAAAACACTCACTGGGCACATGCACCAAATAACACTTCACTAACAGCGCAAGTCCRACTCCCTATCACAGCAAAAGCCTGCACAACTAGATAAGCCTTGAAGCATGACTAGGAGATCAAAATACCTGTGTTCCCTGTTCCCAGCCTAAACAGGTCTTATTTGAGAACAACCCCTCCCACTAGAAAGTGTAAAGGCTGTCAATTTTGCATCGGAAGTAAAGAAAGCCAGAACCCCAACTGAGCAGTGCTTTTTAGATTAAAGTTCAACAAAACCGAGCATCTCCATGCCATTGGAAAAGCCTCCATTTCGACCTTGGAGATGGTGAGAGAACTATACCAAATAGGGGGAAAAGCTGAAATATAAAAAATATTCCCTGAAACAGAAAATTACAGTTTTGGATTCACACACATACATGGCCTAAACAGTCCTGAATTTAAAGGCATAGTTGATTGACCAAAAAGATATCCTGATTCCAAGGCTGTACTTTGAGGCTRGTCACACACCAGCAGTAAGCACAGTGAATTCCAGTGTGCACCTGCAGAGAAGAGGTCCTGGAGATCCAGCAAGCAACTCCCAAAAAGTACTTTTTTAGCTCAGCTGTATACAGAGATGAACACAGACGAACCACAGCATCTGCCATTTAATGTCCTCCAACTAAAATCCAGCTGAGCTGCACCAGTCGTCTTCTTGAGATTAGCAACCCTGGCCCACAGATGAAGAAAATGCGGCAGAAGTTTCTAACAACTTTTCTAAGATCAGACAGCAACTTTGCAGAAAATAAAAATGACTAAAATGCTGCATTTCTTTTCTGTCCTTTAATTTCAGGCACCAGAGTGACAAATATCAGAAGACAACTCCAGTCATCCTTCAGTTCAGAAGACGTACAAACATGTCACTTGGCTTTAGTGTGAACATCCAAACTAGCCTAAAGCTTGTGTTTTGGAGAATCCAAACTTTTAACAAAAGGATTTGGCAAAAACAACAAATTAAAACACTTTGAGACATGTTAATCACACAGTTTGATTGCATAGCACTACATGTACATGTAACTAAACATTTTTCCTACTCTCACTTAAATCCCAGTTTAGTAACCATTTGTAGTTATAAAACCAAGCTGCATGGCTGCCAAAATAAAGTCACATACCAAATATTTAATCAGATTGAAAAAACAATCTTCTACCAAAACATTAATACATCGCAGATGATAACAGGACACCAATGTAAGCCAGGATATGCTTTTTACCCCATTGTGCTTTGTTTTGTAAAAACGTGCTATTGACTTGATTTAAAGGTCAGGATAGTTCAGTGCACTTTCTCCTGGCTTTTTTAAATTAGGAGAAAAAATTATAATCCCATAAACCTCCTGGGCAGGCTTTTGCCTTTGTAGCAGCACTACATGTCATATGTCTCCAATCATCTGAAACATCCTACTAAGTGTCACACGCAGAGGGGAGATAAGTCTGCAACCACAGCAAAGGAAAACTGCTTTTTCTTCCCTCCCTTTCTCCCTTCTTCCAGCTACTACTGGAAATATTTTATTTCACAGTTCAAATGCTAAGCTGCAGCATTTAAGCATGAGGTATGTGAGCTAAACAGATAAAAGATGAGATGAAGCAAAGATTAAGCATTATTTAATATGAATAGACACATTTAAAAGGGTGGCAATGAATCTGAAAACTGTCCCAGCGATTTGTTTTAAATTAGATCATGATGAAAACCATGAGACAGTTTTAATCTAGACAGAAAAAGATAGAATCCGTGCTTCTAAAAGAAGAAAAAAAAAATAGATTCCATTTCACACCGAGAAAAACCACTTTTAAGTGGTTATGACATTCTGCTACATTGCAGTAGGAACATTATATAATAAAGATTCTTTTAGGATACTTGGACCTGGTCTGATGAAATACTGTGCACCCTAAGTATCCACGGGAGCTGACAGCACTCAGCACCCCTCAGCATTCAGGCTCCTGTTACCTGTCAGGTACAGTTTTATTAGGGGGAAAATCATACCCAGCTTTGCCTCAAGCATTTCAGGCAGATGACAATTATTTAAGGAGGGACTACTAAGGCTATTATAAACTTCAATTCAATATTTTTGTTGTTTAGCTATTCTTCCATATAGCCAACAGTAGAAAAAAAATAAAAAACTTCAGATTATCCAGCCACTTCGTAGCACAAACTATTACTTTGCTACCTATCTATATCCAAAAAGGAAACTGAACCCTTACTATAAAAATATGAAATATGACCTCAAGGTGTCTAGCTGTGGAAAGATGCAGCACCAGTACAGGCTTCTATCACCAACATATACACGAAAACATACACACACAAACTATTCATCACTGAAATGCCCCAGAGGAAATCACCACTGATCCCAATTTCTGATTGGCTGCTTGAGGAAGTAAAATCAGTGTTTCATTGCATTTGTTTACATTGATTTATCCCTAGCATTTCAGTATTTCTATACACTTATTAGTTGATACTGTACAGCTATTCAAATATTGAAAAAGATCAGATGGAACCAAGGTCAAATGAAAAATCCTTCACCCTTGGGAAAGTTTAGATTAAAATACAAACTTTCAGATTTTGAAGCATCTTTCTTCCAAATTATATTCTTTGCAGTGTCCCATGGACTTTATGCTAAGCACCGCACAAGCTCACAAATTGAGCCCCTGTAATTTGCACCTCCTTAGAACAAAGGACCAGATGGGCTCAGAGGTTTTTCTTCCTGAACTGGCTGCTCTCTGAAGAGCAGAACTGCTAAACACAAGCCTGTCTGCTAAATCTGAAACGTATTTACTAAATATATGTAATCAATATTTAATTAAGTAGCTAAAATTTTAATTAACATCTCTGTGCTGAGCAGTAGAAAAGATTGCTTTTTTTCCTTTAAATATAGAAAGCTCTCTATGTACATTTACAGCTGTAGCTTCATAACTTTGTCTGCTTTGTATACCTGTTTTTAGTTATTTGCTCATTTATTTTTAGTGTACCTGAACATCTGCAAAGCAATGATCATTTTGTATAAAAGACACAGTACAAGTCGCACTACTGTAAAAACTGTAGAAAGTTATCAAACGTAAAATGTTCACTGAGCTAAAACGCATTAGAAGTAAGGACAGGTTGGATACACAGACAGAACAGCAAAAACATTTTCAACCCAGAGATTAAATGAAATAGGAAGTCAATGAGGTGGAGAGAAAGGAATAACTCCAGATGGCAATAAAGCCATTTCCCCTGCTCCACCTGCCTGCCAACGCAGCGAGACGCCAGGCAGGGTCAGAGGAGACGCCAGCTCTCCTGCAGCCGAGCCAGAGAAGAGAGGGCGGACGGAGACCGGGGCATTAAATACATCGCTCCTTTGGGAAACCAAGCAAAAGTGGTCTCAAATCATTCCTTGTAGGAAACGGGCAACTAACTGAAGGGCCTGATTTGTCTGATTTTTAAGGCAGAATGGGGAACCAAACAGATTCGTTCTATGCATCCTAGAAACATGCTGTGACAGGTGAAATTAATGGTGAATGCCACAGGAAAATAAATTACAGACAAGTATCTCTGAGAGTGTTGGAAATGACACATCAGCATGTGCAGAGCTACTGAGAGGCTGTTTTATGGATAAAGCTGATGTAAAGAGAAGCTCATCACGGTGGAAAAAGACAGAGTTACCAAAAAAGAAAAAAAAAGAAAAAAGGAGTCTTGAGATCCTCTTTCATTTTCTCACCTGAAAGCAAGGCAAAAAGTACTTATTTCAGGTGAAAAAACACTGAAATAAGGTACAGGGTGCACTGGAAAAAGAAACAGCTCTTTCAAATATTTGTGTGTAGGTCAAAAGCTAAATGGGCAACCTGCATTATAAGCTTATTTATAAGTTTACCTGCATTATAAATTTAAGGTTCTAAACAGCTAATTTTGTACCGAATGAGATCCCCRAAAGCAAAGTAGAGGTACTACGTTGACCACTAGTGCACAGATAAGGATGAAACAGGACCCAGGTGATTCCTGCATACAATTACTCTTCATTCTAGGAATATCCATGGTTATTGGCTATTCAAGCTCAAAAGTAAAGATCTTCTCAAACACTGAAAATGTTGTGTATGGGAACTGACAAGGAAGTATTTTTAGCTATTTTTAAGATGAAAGAAGTTTCCCATGGGGCTGAGAATGAGAAATGTCCGCCAAAGAAGTAATCACTTGAACATCTGCAAGGTACTACAATAGAGACAGGAATTAAAATCTCATTTGAAACAGATCTGTTTTGCTACTTCAGCAGCACTGACATTCACAGAATGGCTAAAGTATTCCAGCTACTATAACATAAATGGTTTTCTCAAGTCTCCAGGTACCATCTCTACAGGCCACCTGATCAGGATGAGGAAGTCAACGAGGCCTTCTACAGACAGCTGGAAGTAGCCTCAC
>NW_020447675.1:1450688-1455331 GCF_003343035.1 Apteryx rowi
GTGCTCTAGGTGACCCTGCTTGAGCAGGGGGGTTGGACTAGATGATCTCCAGAGGTCCCTTCCAACCTCAGCGATTCTGTGATTCTGTGATTCTGTGAAATCTCCCATATCTTAAAACATTTACTAAAAATCTCTGACATTTGATGCTCCCTTTTTGTAAGCCTAATTCTCTATGAGGTCTTGTTTTTTCTTTTCCAAGCACGATGATGGTGGGAGAGTGGGAAATAGAAATTTCAAGTCTAAGAGTCTCTTCCTAAATCTGGGTAGTGTAAAACAAATTCCACCTGCCAACAGCTACTTCTCATTTAAAATGAGCCAACTTTAGCTCTGCTTTGTCTAAGTAATCGCTTTCTGGCAGATGGACAAAGGACGTTATAGGTCAAGATAGAAAAAAAATCCCATCTGAGAGCCAAAAGAAGTTAGTCAGATCCAATGCACTGCTCATAAGGAACTACATTAAGCAAACACGGCTGCCAAGCTGGTGTCGCCACGAAAATCATTTTCACTCAGAATTGTATTGCTCACAGTGAAACCTCAGGTGATAAGAGCACATGGGCTGAAGGCAAAGGCTTCATCTACTCAAAGAAAGAACAAAAGTCTGATGTGAAGCAAAACCCAGGAGAGTCTCTGTTCTCAAAATGATGCGCCCGAAGAATATTTTGGGTCTCAAATTCATTCAGAAGATATTATCTACACTACAGGAACTACAGACATGCCCCTAGCAAACGCCAGAATTGCTCATATGGCAGATCTTATGGTAGCACCAATTTTAGTGGAAAGATTAGTTGTTTGGGGAGGAAGAGATTATTATTCCATCATAAATTATTCTTAAATACCTCTCAGGGGGTTTGGAATATTAGAAATAGCATCAGGAAAAAAGGTAACATATATTATACATATAATATATATTATTTATATAAATTATTTACATAAAAACTCAGATTCATAAAACTAGATATATATTAACAGATTATCAATAAGATAAAGTTAATTGATCAGTAAGTGGGTCAAGTCATAAGGAAATGCTGCCTACTGAGATCTACTTTATTTTACTGCATTGCACATAGTTCATATCCTCAATTCAGATAACAAGGGGTCATTAACAGATCAGAGTAAATGGACTCTGTATTCTATCACCAGTTTGGGGACACATAATTTCAGTTATATAAACCTGTATTAGCTATGGAAAACTACTTTTTATTCTGGCCAAAAAGGCACAGGCATCAACAAAATTACACTTTCCCAGCTACCAAAAGAATTCTCCTCCCCCCAAAACAATCCTCCACCTTTTTCTTGACTGGACTCTTGCGCTTTAGCCAGGCAGGTCTTTTAACACAAAAGGCAGTTTACAAACACTAGGAGACATACACCTTGGGCAGAAGTCATAAGAATATATCCTTTCATTGTTCTCATTGTCATAGCAATGGAAGACTAAATATGCATGGTATTATTTTCTGGTAGTTAAGAGATTATTTTGTTTCCAAATACTGTATATACATGAATTTCCACTGAGGAAATTTCCTCTCCACTTGAGGAAAATCTGTCATTTGCAATGCAGGAGAAAAGAGATACAAAGAGCACGAAAGAGGAAAACATCATGGTATAAGAAATCATTCTCATATATTTGGAAAAAATCTAGATGGAAAAGTTTCTTACTGACAAAGCTGAGAGAAGTTATATTGGAGATCTCTGCCTCAGATACTGGATTTCTGATTTATGAAACCAAGAATACTTGGCTAGAATTACTGAGAATGAAATGAGAGTGAATGAATTCAGTGGGATACTGACAAAGTCTGGCACACAGAAATGTAAGTGCTGATAAGTAGTATAAATTTGTGCCTGCATTAAGTTAACAATTGACCAAAAAAAAAACCCACCCCCACATGATGTGTGATCAATCATGTTATTAAACGTAATATGAACACTATCTTATATTGTAGTGTTTAAATACTAGCATGACTGAGTACTGTTTCTTGTGTTTCTCTTTTTCAACAGCTAAAATCATATGCATGTCTGTGCAAATACAATGTATCATCTCAGCTCCGAGCATTCCTCCTAAACAGTGAGAAATGCATTGATGTTTTCTAACAAAAAGCAACATTTTTTTCTCGAATACACTGGAATTCTCTCTGTATTGGATCAGTGATGATACATCCATTTGGAAAAATCATTATCACATTTTCAAGCTAATAGTTTGTTTTCTTCAACATTAGTGTTGGAATGTTATTCAAGCTCCTGAACTATATTCTATTCTACTTCTGATGAATTAAGTTCCAAATCAGAACTCAGCTGTTGCAAGAGAAGCTTATGCTCTGCTGGAAAGAATAAGAACATACTCTTAACTTTTTTTTTAACCAAAAAAAAAAAAAAGGGAAATGTAAAGAAAATGCTGTTTACAGGGTATATCAGCAATTCTTTGAAGACGTTAAGTGTTAGTTTCCAAACCAGTTAAAACTACACAAGTTAAAGCTATAGAGATCTGACACAAGAGGTTTCTGATTCTACCCATTCCTTACATTAACTACTCGGATAGCAGGACTTGTGTTAAAAGCTCCTACGCACACACAGCGTTAACGTGCACATGCGGACCAATGGGAAAAAATCTACAAAGAAACATTACGAATGTCTGAAAGATCATTTCTTTTGAAAGAAGAAACCAATTCAATGTTTGCCCTTGTACTAATGCTCTGTATTTCCCACATTACATGTTGAATATGATTATAAATCGATTACCCGAAGATAGTACTACTTTAACTGCGCTGATATCCAAACGCCACACAAAGAAATAGGCAGAGTCCGTGTGCCAGGCTTCCTAACAGACAAATTTATACAAAGTACGTTCCCCTTCGATACGGCTCTATTTGCCAAAGCTGGCATTTTAAAAGTGAGATAGGCAAATAAACGGGGTTTATGATAATTCACACCAACTGAAGGACAAATTTCAAAGGTCTCAATCCTATGCCACTGGAATCAGAGAAGTTTTGCTGCTGATTTCACAGAAAGCAGGACTGTGCGCATCGCTGTTACATGAGCAAAACCCTTCTTATAACATAAGGGGGCATTTCCCTCCCTTAAAGACTGCAGAATTGGCTCAGTGCTTAATGTTATACTGGGATTAACTGGCAGTTACAGTCTACAGTAGGCTAGTTTTTAAAACAGTTTAGACACGTTAACACAGCGTGAAAGCTTATATTGTTACTGCCTAAGCTGTACGAAAGCTCTGAACAGAAGTCCATCATGAAAACAGCCACATATTTTACAGAAAAAGCTATGAGAAAAAAAAATAACTGAGAGATTTTGCTGAGATAGATGCAGTCTTAAGATGCTGGTGACATCAGTCAAGAAGTCTGTTAACTCTGATGCATATCAAAGGCAATTACTGGCTTTCAAATGCATGCAAGCTTGATGACGATCTCCTCAAAACCAATAAAACCTCTCTAAAACAATAAATTTAACCTGTAAAAGCCCCAATGTATTGCAAACAGAGTCATTTCTCATCATAGGCAGCATTCTGTAAGAACATTATACCACTTGTGGGTTAAGGAAAAGTTATTAGCATGAAAAGCTTTTTACAGCTCCAACATGGTTTGATATAACAGTCTCTTACGGGTTCCTATGCCTTGGAGGAACACCATTTTATATACAATATATTCAATTAAACAAAAAAACAGCGTAGCAAGGAAAATATTAGACATATCACATTGTGAAGACAGTAAGAGACTATGAAAAAGATGAATAAATTCTTTAAAAAGGACACACCTATGTTTAAACAAAGCAGATATAGAAGACATGCTAGCAAATAGTAGTTGCAATTATATTAACTTAAAAATACCTTTAACTAGTGTTATAATAATTATTGTAACACTAACAGCTGCTATACAAAACTTGCAGGAAATGAACATTTCCCATAAGGAGCCTAAGAGACGTTACAGTTTCAGTATCTCTGAAATCTCCTTCCTATCAAACATGTAAGAGGGAATGGGAGACTGTAAAAGAGGACTTGCAAAGCAAGGTGACCTCCTCAACCCAGGGACCAGCCAAACCACTTAACATTTTAGATTTAGACACATATTTTGCTTATGTTAAGTGTGCAGTTATAGTTAACACCTTACCGAAAAAAAGAAAGTCCAGGAAAGAACAATTAACCAGCTAATCATAAGTCAGATTGTGAACTGTCATTTCTTAGCTTATTTAAAATAATGTTGAGAGAGTATGTTTTCTAAATGCTACGAGACATGAAGTCTCATCTGGGTATAGTCTGTTCACCCCATGAAAGCAGACAACCCTGCATCCTCCCCTGCTTTTCCCACAGAGTACAGAGCTAAGATTTTCAAACCTTATGAGAGAAGTTTAGGAGCAAACACCGACTAGACGGCATTCTGCTCTTACGCTTGGTCCAGGTTATGGATTATCATGTCAGTAAAGCAGCACATAAACACGTTACTTTCCTCAGCAAATAAAACCAGCCTGCGCCTTTTGCCAGCCACCAAGTTAGTTACGGTTCCCAGCTGCAGGCAGGGCGCACTGCAGCCATCCCCCTCCGAGCCCCCGCTACGCTCGTTCGCGTCTCGGCAGCGCACGGGAAGAGGCTGCGACGCCTCGGGGGGAAGCGGCAGCGGCGCGGCGCGGGCCGGGCCGCCCCG
>NW_020447675.1:1456108-1518465 GCF_003343035.1 Apteryx rowi
CGCTGCGCGCCCCTGCGGCGCCGGGCCGGCACCGGGGCTCACGGCGGGCTCCTGCAGGCGGCCCCTGCCTGGAGCGAGTTTCTCTTCTGCCTGCGGTGGGAGCAACCGGGGTCGTGATGCCCAGCGCAGCCGTCGTTATTTCAAGAAGCGTATTAAATGTTGGCGTTAACCAAGCGTTTATATTTCTGCCCCTGAAACAATGAATTAATGAACCCGATAAAGCTCCGCAAGCTGCTGTGAAACGTTATAACGATTCTCGTCTTTAGAATTCAGTGTGACTTTTTTTTTTTTAAGGTTGTTGATATTCAAGGTTTGTTGCCTTCTAAAGAAGTTTATTTGATGTATCTATGAAAACCAATGCCTGAGAAGAGCCACGTGTGCAACAGGAACAATTAAGAGTTCACCTTGCATTCCTAGGAGGCCAGACTGTGGTCCTTCCGCTTATACTCTTACTCAACGTTTTCTGTAACAGCTGACTTTAAAAATAAAAATGCAGGGAACACTTACTAACGTTTTTTTTTTTCTCTTTCAGTCTGAATTCCCAGAGTAAGTAAAAAGACAAGCTCTTCCCTCAGCCACAAAATAAAGGAGGAATTTCTTGGAAAATGACTAAGTATTTTTAAGATATTTAAATAAAGGAAATATGCTGACTCATTTATTGCAGTAGAAATAGCTCTTAAGGTGGAATTTGAATGGAGAAATACGAACAGATGGTTGACCTCGGGAGAGATGTTGAATTTGAATTGGGTAGTACATGAAAAAGGGGGAGGAGTGAACAAACTGTCAGACTGGTATAATTTTTCCAGTGTGTGCTCCCTGCCTGTTAGCATGCTAATCCATTCTTTCCGAAAGCATTGATATTAGTAAATATTAAACACACACACACAAAAAACAGAAGTTCGCATAACAAATGTAAAGACATAAAACCCAGTAATGACCTGAAGATGGAAGATATTGCTTCCCGTTGTCTTCAGAGGACAATAAGAAATTGTAGCCAAAAGACTATAGATTTTCAAAGAGTGTTCAAGTAAGGAGTAAAGCTTTTATTAACAAGATTGGGTCACATCATTTTAAGTGTCAAAGTTATTAGCAGGTTCCCCTGGTAACCTGGAAAATGGCTGCTGAATTTTTATCCCACTATGTGTTCTGTCTTTTCTGACATTAAAGTATTATATACCATTTTTTGAAAGGTTAGGCATGTTATTAATACTATTGTTGATCTCTTTCAGTCTCTAAAGCCAGGAGGCTTCAGGTATAACACAGAGCAAAAATAAAACAAATACATGCAAAACCCTGTCATATTTATATGTATTTTGTATAATAATGCTAGAACTATCTGATGCTATTTCAGGTCTCTCAGTAATGCTTTCTGCTTTACTGCAGAACTGTAAATGTCCCTCTTTGCACTAGGTAGAAAGTTGGCCTTTGCTTCCAAAAGTAATCAGAGCTTTTGTATCTCTTAATTTTTTGATGTCCAAAGTAAGATTTCTTAGCGACCCCAATTTTCAAGCATGGATACTCTACTTTTTGAAAGCCAGTCCTCTCTAAGATGTCTCACAATAATTATGTTTGAAGATGTTTGCCTCTGTTTCTAATACACTTTAACTTCTGAGAAAGCAGACTTCAATAAGTTGGAGGGAAGTGGGATAGGAGAGGAAGCTTATATGGGACAGAAAGAAGGAAATACTTCTCTAGCAGCTTAAAGAAACATTTATGTCAAAGTTTTGACTTCAAATAAAAAGGTGGCTTTCTGAAGCTTTTCAGTGGTGTTAAATTTCAGAATAAGGAATTGTCCACTTATCAACTTGGGAAGAGTTTAATAAAAGCCAGAGCAAATTAATCTCTGATTTTGATTGAAGAGCAGCTTATTTCGGTGTAGCTTAAACCTTCCATTTAACTGATTTTAACTGATAGAAACAATGGTAGCCTGTAAATCAAAGTCAGAGCATCCATACAGTCTTTTGCTCCTATTTAGAGGGAGGGGGCTAAATTACTGAAATCCCTACACATAAGAAGCCTGAGGCATCAAAGAAAGCATATTCCAGGTATCCAATACTTTGAAAGCTTGAGAGGGACCAGATACAATGAAAATGAAAGGCAGTGCCAAGACATTGAAAAATTCCACTCTTGCTCTTTTAATGACAACTATGTTGAGCTCACTGAAGATGGCAAGAGAAGAAAAATAGAAGTCATACTATCTGTTTATCGCATATTGTGTTCTCTCCAGTCTGGGACTATAACCGCACTGATGAACAGTGACAACATCTCTGCTTCTACTGAACCCATTCAGTAGAAAAACAAAGTAATTTAGCCAGTGGGCTTATGTCACTTCAGCACTCAAAAATAATTTCATTATAAAAAAAGGCTCTCCATTGTTTTCATTCTCTAAAAAATTAGCATTTTAATGGTAACCATTCACAGTTAAACTTTGTCCTTTTAGCAGTCAGATACTCTGCCTTTTCACATGTCCTTGGCATCTATTTTAATCATGTGAATAACAAAGGAGTAACAAGATCTTTTCCTCTAAATTTAGAGGATACTCTAAATCCTTTGTTAATAAATTCAAAATGAGGTTTTGAACACAAAATGAATTAACAGTTTTTATATATTTGAAGTTTTTGGTGGATTCGACTTCTGAGGTTCAGTGTTTTCCTCCCTCTTACAGCCTGCTTCTATTACTAGAAGTTTTCCCGAGCAAATCCTGGCCACCATCCCACCTTTGCAGCTCTTATGCCTTCAAACGATGCCCTCAGTCAAATCCATGCAGCAAAGTCCTTGCAGTTGTTTGCAGCTGAGTTCCCAGTTATCTTCTTGTTACCTGAGAACCGAGTGAATCCAAGTTACCCTCAACTTCGTTATTCTTCATGGCTAACGGGAGTAAAAAGTCCTTTTTATCTGTAAGACAAGTGCATGTAACTCTAAAAAGAGAAAGGAAGTACAATTGTTGAATGAGAAGAGATCATTTTTAAAGTCACCATAAAGATGAATAGAGGAGGTGATAAGTCTTTTTATTTTCATTTCATACTTCATCACGCTACTTTGACAATCTCACCTTGCATTCGTTAGGCAATCTGTATTTGGCAGTACTCATGCTGTCAAAACAGCCTACAAAATTTCTGAGTAAACACAAAAAAAGCCTTGTAAAAATAGGGTAAATAGTCTTTTCTTCATCCTATAACGAAGATTATCTGTGTTTCCACCAAAAGAAAATGTGGTTTATTCTGCACTGTTATTTGTCATTCTCTGCCATAAAAAACTGACCGTCCTTGCTGGTGCTGGTACTGAGCCTGAAAAGAAGCCATATTTGTTCTAGGCAGCTGACGATATGGATTTTAGTGTTATTCCTGCTCTGTTGTTGTTGTGAACTATAGAGTCTGTGACCCAGATGAGTTGAAAGCTCCAAACCAATCTCTGCTCCTGTCTCTCCCATCACAACTTTTAAGCTTTCCAACAACAAAAAGAATTAAGTTTTCAAGACAGTCAGATATTCCAAAGTATTCTATTTAATTTTGTCAGAAAAAAAAAACAGTCCTTTGTGCGAATAGAAATTTTTGGCCAGTCAAACTGAAAATCTTCACTAAAAAGAGATATGATAACAGAAAACACTATAAGAAGACACAATAAGAAGAATCCAGATTTTCTGAATGCTGGGATCCTACCTTTGGGGTTGTACCTAGCATAGACAAAATTGGGGTGTTCAAGTCAGGGCAAAAACTGTTAAAAGGGCAAGACAACCAAGTCAAGAAAAAAAATGATGCTCATTTGACAATATTTATTATGTCATTGCATTGTTTTAAGAAAAAAATCTATATGCAGAAAAATCAATGAAGGTAGCAGGAATGAAATGCAAGAGATTATAGTAGTGGATAGCATTTGCAGGATTTTACAGTGGACCACTAAAGATATGAGATGCAGTCAGTTGTCAGCCATTTATGATATAGCTCAGATATACTAGACAGGGTATTCAGCAACTGAGGGAAAAAAGAAATGTTATTTCTAAATAGATGGTCTAATAATAGAGTATTTCTTTATTTGTTAAAGTATGGAAATTAAATCCTATAAAAAGTGACTGATATTTTATGACTCTTTCTTTATCATCACGATACTCTGAATGGCATCTTGTAATTAATCTTGGCTGTGACTGAACAGCACATATGCACTATTATGTAGTTCCCACTTCCTTGCTGTAAGATTAGTTTTAAAAAAGCAAATACCAGGCAAACTATTCCTCTTCACTAGTAGATATTATTTAAAAGAGGCTACAGGAAGTGTGAACTCATTTAAATAGGAAAATAATGAAAGCAAATAAATGCATAATGACTGCCTAAGCAATTAATATTGAGCAATAATAAACAAAATATTTCTACTTCTCTGCCTGTTGGAGAAAGTTCAAAATCAGTGAAGATAATGAAAATACTGCACTGAATTCAGTGGTATTTGGATTCCCTGGATGAAGAACTAGTATCAGTTGGTAAGAGCAGATATTATGTAAATAGTTGATGCATCTGCTGTACCTATAACCTAAGCCTTTAGAGGTGAAAGGTCTTTTCTATTTTTAACCTGCTTGATTCTGAGGAGTATGACGAATGATACAGCAACTTTCCAACAGGAGCTGTAGAGCGTTAACGATGGTCAGCTTGACTCCTGTTGACTGGAATCATAAAAGATGTTTCATAAAAGATGCATTTCTGCATCTTGGATTAGGCTTTCCAGACAGGCTCTTCCTATTTGCATGGTAATGAAGCATTCCCCAAAGGTGCCAAAAATAGGCAGTGGGACTAATGAGATTTTAGCACACACTTAAATCGGTACGCTAGCCACATCTCCTAGGCTGCAGCGCATGCTGGGGGGATGCGATAATGTTTCTTTTAGTTACACCCACCCTGTGACTGGTATGAGCAGTGGGGTCATTCCACCTCGTGATTTGCAGGCCAGGGAGTGCAGGATGCAGGGCACTGTCTCAACCCCAACGAAACAGGTGATGACTGGCTTCTGTAGAGGAAGAAGTAGGCACAGATGCCAGGGAAACAAAGACAACGACTAAGTCTGGGAAGTCGGCCTTTTCCACAGTGAATCCCCTTCCACCTTGTAATGTTAAGGAATGCTACACAGTAGCTGCTCGGAGGTAAAGTCCTATGGAACAACATAAAAATGTACCTGAAACTAGGAATATTTGTTCTTTTAGCCTAAGAGAATGAGGTGGGAGAGAAAGAGGGATAGAACAAAAGAATGGAAAAAAAAATGGGAGGTAAAAAAGACAGGAAAAGAATCCCTCAAGGCAATGGGGGAAGCTGACATACAAGGCTGATTCCTGGAGATCAGGTACCTGGGTGGTATCAACATGCCTGCAGATCATCGCAAGGCTAGATGGTGTTAACACAAGGGATGCAAGCAAGCATGTGTCAGACTCCACTGTCCTGACAATTCCCCAGGTGGACAGATTCCAGGGATGTCTGTGGGCAAGTACGTCCTGTGAGAAAACAGCAGGGTTTTAGGTAGCCTCTGAACTATGAAGAATCTTAGATCCTATAGGCAAATTGCAGGTCACAGAGATCCTAAATACCTTGTTCTTCTACATATCTTCCAAGATCAGTGGAGGGAGGAAAGCTGTAGACTTGGAGAAGAGCACCTTTTGTAGGTCATGCAGTGTTGTGCAGGCTTGGAAAACACCGAGCACAGCTGTCTTGGCCAAACGCCAGGTAACTAACAGCTGGGCACAAGGCAACTGCATTACCTGGAAACCTGCACTACACTTCACGTTTGGCTGATTGCTTGCAGCCAAGTGACAAAATGATAGAGACCTCAACAGGTCAAGCTAAACAGGCAACCGAGCCCAGGCTAATTAAAGAAAGGAATTGACTTGCATTAGTCCTGGAAAGGATGTAGCACAGCGAGGACCTGCAGACCAGGAACAAGCAAATATGGCATGCAGAACTAGATCCCCACTAGGTGGGCTTCTGTATGAATTAAATGTATGGCATTAAGATACACAATAAAAAGTGATGATCGATAGGATAACAATTGATATAGTGCAGTGCAGACAGGGGAACATGGGCTTGCAACTTTTGGATCCAGATTGAGGGGTCTGCTGATGATCATGGTGTTAGTAGAGTATGATATTTACCTGATAGTATGACTTCTCATACTGCCTAATAAAGGACCACATGTAGGGCGATCAAGCAAAGCTTTGCAGAAATGCAAATCTGACTGATGCTGGGCCCCAAGAAAGGTGGAAAACCAGACAGATTTGGGAACAGACAGCTGTGATCAGCGACCAAGTAGGTGACACCCTGAAATGCTGATAGAGGCCAGGGGACCACAGCAGCAGACCTCCAAGCCCAGAGAAGCTGGAGTATAAATTCAGTTTGCCCACAGGGGGCCCACGACGTCCCTGACAAACCCTTTGGGGGAAGCTGGGCTCCAAATGCTACTGAGAGCAGCCAGAGACGGGAGCAGAGACGGTCCCCAGTGCTGAATGTGAGAGGCCAGGCTGTGGGGTGTAGCTCAGTGCCTAGATCTCCATCCTCAGGGACCATGGGGTGGAGGAGCTGGTCCCACCTTTCCTTCGGAGAGCGTGACCCTCTGCCACACAGCTCCTCCAGCGATTCCTGCGGACTCAGCTCTGTTTCTCTCTGATTTGAACTGCTGCCTAGCTCTTGACCTATCTGGCAAATTAAATTATGCGCCTAACATCTTAGTTGCCTGACTGCACAGTACCTAATGAACCATTCCAAAAGGCCATAAATATTTTTAACTAAAGTTAGAAAATAAAGCATCTGTTTCCAAAAGATTTTTTTGCCTGTACGACTGGCTCTAATTGCTGCACATCACGACTTGCTACCAGAAAGAAAAGTTGTTAAAAACAGTTTCATTAAAGGCAGTACAGCTCTGGATTATAAAGTTAATTAAGTTTAAAAATGTAATGATCTGTATGACACTGAGTGAATAAAAGATATGAGGAATCCCTAATAAAAATACAATCCCCTTAGAATTAAAACTCATTATTTTTGCAATGTAAGTCACACATTTTAGCCACTAGGCTGTACAATATTTGCCTAATTCCCTTGGGAAAGACAGGGGTTAAAAAAGCCATAGGAGACTTCTCCCCACATAACCTGCAAGCAATATAAACCAACAAGTTACAGTAGATCGAATTTAGTTACTCATTTTGCTTGAAATCATGCTGTCATGTGAACCATACTGGGGCCTGGCTTTCAGTGCGGCCCTCAGTGAAGGGTCAGGCCTCTGAACTTTATTTCCAGGACCAAATACTGCCAGCATGTCTCACAAAGCTCCCCTGGACCCTGCAGGACTGGTGAGCGCAGCTTTAATAAYGTGCTCCTCACAGTCTGCCAATGTTTCAAAAGCATTTTCTCATTTTAAAATATTTTTCATTTGATGCAATAGTCTAGAAATCAGAATAAGGCCTTGATTCAGTGAAGCACCTAAGTGTGTTTGTAGCCTAACAAAGGGAACTTCAGCACGAGCTTTTCTGGTTCGAGGCATGAAAGACTAGCTACATTGCCTGACACCCAAAGGCCTCTTGAATTTTTCCTGCCTGTTAGGAGAAAAACATGTGATAACCAAATCAAAACTTTCTCTCCAGGAGTATCTTTTGGCATCAGCTAAATCATATATGGGAGCAGGGAAGAAAGAGAACTCTTCAGCACAGTGGTAGGAGAGATGGGGTTGAGTCGCTTGGTTCATTTGAGATGAACTTGCTTCTGCAGCTGGAGAGAGAAGGTCGCGCTGCTGCTCTTCCCGGGCAGGACCCGCGGCAGCGCGAGCGCCCGCTCGGGAGCGGCTGCGGGGCCGGGCAGGCCGTTCACGGCCTCTGACACCCAGGACGAGCATTCAAGATCATCTGTTTTCTTTTTTTTTTTTTTAAGGGAAGAAGGATCTCCCATCAAAACTGGAGCGCAAATTCAAAATGTCATCTGCAAATCCAAAGAGTCAATCCTATAAAGAAATGAAGCCGATGTCTCATACAGCTCTAAGCAGCTCATTTCTTCTGCCTTCCTGAACTCAGGATACAATCACTTTGCAATCTCTTTTAGTTCTGTTTTTCTCAAGAGATCCACTCTTTTCATTAAAATTTTCAGGGTAATAGGGAAAAGCAATCCTTTACAGCTATATTTCAAGTTAAGTCTCTGGATCAGCTGCTTTCGAAACATATTTTTCTTGACGGTTTAGCAAGTTAGAACATGACAATACTATAATGTGTAACATCTTTTCCTCGTGTCAGCTCCAAACACTGTGAAGGTCAATGGGGGCTCACATGAACAAGACAACTAAAAACAAAAGAATTCAAGCTGCAAAGGCCACATGGTCTGCAAAGACTTGCACACAGACACATACAGACTTAACTGGAATACGCTTTTTTGTGTACAAAGCAATAGAGTTCCAATTTCTGCTGCTGTGGAAAGCTGAAACTCAATCTAGCTAGTGCTGCAGTTGTACTTTCACCTCAGAGGAGTTTCTGGACGTTTTCTGTACAGTAGTTACAGTTTTGTAAAGCCCACTTATCTGAGGATGAAATTAAAGTCATGTCAGAAGGAAACTGGCTGGTGTGTTGCTGGGAATTTCACTGCCAGCCAGCTGCTAGCCAGAAAAAGCACCTCGGGTGCTGGGTTTGAAACTGAGGCCGGTTCTGGAAAACTCAGGGGACTGCACGTTTTTGTCCACGACAACAGCAAGGTAAAATGAGAGAAGCACCAAGGAACTTGGAGAAGAGGGAGAAGCTGAAGAGAAACAGCTGGGGTTTTGGTGTCGCTGCTCTCCAAACAAATGAAAGGACCTTTCTAAACAGAATACAGCGGCAGAGCTTAACACAGTATTTAGGCTTAAGTAGTTTAATGTTAAGTACTAGCTTAAATTTGAAGACTTTTAAGTATTTTTATATTAACTGCGTTCTTTCTGGGTTAACGTGGTGAGATGTAGTTCTATGTAACAGATTTATACAAATGCGCATATATAAGCGTATCAAAATCAGACAGTACCTGTTTATGAATGAAAGAAAGCGTATATTGATTCAGGGCATTACTATTTTGTTAAAATATCTGAATGAAAATGATATGGCACATTCATCAGCAGCTAAACTGTAAAGATAGACTGATAATGTTTCTCACTGTTAGGTTAAACATATGCCATCTGAAGAACAGGAGTGTTGATGTGTTATTCCACTAGCCATATGAAGCGAAAAAGCAGGCAAAACTCAGTCCCATTTTTAGAATTTCATTTTTGGAAGAATTTTCCCTCGCTGAAAGAGAAATGACAACGGGAGGTTTCTGAACGTTCTGGATGATAAACAGCTTGGATCACACACAGACTGAGGAGATACAGCAGGTAAAACCTTTGCCCCTTTGAAGTCAGTAGGAGGTTTGCCACAGAATGCAAGGGAGGCAGCCTTCAAGACTACTGTTTTGACTTTCCTGGGCATGTGGCAAAGCTTTTCTAGTCACACTGTTGGCTAAACAGCTGCTCTGTTGTGTAAAGAAAATGAAAAGCTTGAGCTACTTTTTCAGTGCAAAAGAGAAAAATATACTGGTAAAAAATTGTGATCTACTGTATCATTCTTCTTCCCTAGAAACAAACTTGGGATCCCGGGCTGAAAATTTTCTTGAGCTATGTGGAGAAGGGCATCCTCAGTTCCCCAAACTAAGGGCATCCAGAGGGCAAAAGCAATACTTTCAAACACTACTGCCTCCAGAAAAAAGTCATTTTGAGAAATGTGTTTCAAACATACACACTTGAAGTTAGAGGTCAGGCTAGGAAATGATGCGTCGCTCACACTAGAAGGTTTTCAAGCGTTCTTGAAGAAGATATCTGATAGCAACTGCTCCAATTCTGTTGTCCAATACTTTTCGCTATAAACTATTCTAGCAATATTTTCTTTACTAGGAATTGCTCAGCAGCTTCCAGTAAATTAGAAAAGTTCAGCTGAGATTGGTTTGAAATGCCACCTTCTGCCTGCTGCACAAAGAGGAGCTGCAGGACAGTGAAGGATAATAAAGAAAAATACGAGAGCAAAGGATTTCAGAATTTGGGTGTGTGACAGCAGTGGATAACTGCTTT
Organism: Apteryx rowi; assembly: GCF_003343035.1. Classification (NCBI taxonomy): domain Eukaryota; kingdom Metazoa; phylum Chordata; class Aves; order Apterygiformes; family Apterygidae; genus Apteryx; species Apteryx rowi. The sequence goes on from NW_020447675.1 coordinate 1,466,183, forward strand.
ACTGACCAAGAAATAATACCGTAGGGAAAAAAATCCTTACAAAAGTACATTGAAATAATCTGAACATCCTTTTATTGTACATCCAGTCCTTGAAAAAAGGAGGTCTTGTTAGATATAGAAGAAACTTCTGGCATTTCTTGTAAACATAAGAATATTTAAAAATAAAAATATAAAAAGGCAGTGCATGTCTCTGCTAAAACTGCATGTGTCAATCAGGGATAAGAGGGTAAGAGAAAGGAAAAAGAATAATACTTTCTTTTAAATTTTCCTTTAATCCATTTACAGCACAGTGCCTACAGAACACTTTACATTCGTTAGCAAGGTATACGGACAGCACTGCTTACTAACCTAACGAGAAATGCCTCACCATTAACTTCTCCATATTCCTCGTGTGCACTTCTTGCCCTACAATAATTTCTTACCAATAGTAGTAAATTCTTTAGTTCAAGTTTTTCCTCACAGTGACATGCTAACTGGGACCTCTACTTGCTAATGTAATACAATTTAATAATATGAATGAATAATTAGCATACTAGTATTTAGGTGATTAAAATGTGCGTGTGAAATCCTGGGCCTGCTTTTGATTTGGCATTTCTACCATTCACCTCAGTGGCCAGTGGCTCGTGAGGTTGGCCTTGCTCAGCATCAAAGGGAAGGAATTGCCACGAAAGATTCGTATTGTTTGGTATCTGTTTCTCCCAAAGAAAGCTATTCTGGTCAAGACTACAAAGCCTGTCTTCATTTCCTTGATTTTGAGGGCAAAAAGTCTCAGGAGGATAGATGTCAAGAACTTAAAATGGGGTCTTTAAAATACTTATCAGAGGGAATAAATATTGTTGCTGGTGTTTCGTCTGTCAAAGCTTCAGAGGTTTAAGATACTCAAAAGTTATGAGGAATGCCTAGGGACGGAGGTAGGTTCTTTCTTTATTGTTTGTATAAATCAAAATAAATAAAGGATAAGTAGAGAAATAATTATGAGACTTGTCAATCAGCTACAATACTGGTAATAGACGCTAAATGTTTAGATACCTCTAAATATCTTAAAATCTCTTAAGAGAGAAATTTCTAAGGATTTGTTTCCCTGTAGTGATGAACTTTGTTTCCAACATTATGCAATACAAGGATTTGGTATGCTATGCTGATTTGGGACTTGCATGGGTTTTGCAAAGGATAAAAAATGAGAAAGTTGTTCAAGAAGTCCGTCTTATTTTAGAAAAGAGCAAAATAACTGTATGTTACTGTGCACATTGTCAAGTTACTTTTATAAAAAAGGAGCTCTTTGCACATTGCTTTCAACCAAGGGATAAGAATAAATCAGAACAGAGCAGCAGCTGCCTGACTCCTTCCTGCTGGTTTGACAGACTGGTGGCTGCAATAGGTGATCAGTCCCTCCAGCCAGCCTCTTTGCAGTTTCCTATAGGGAAAGAAGCTTAACGGAAAGCTGAGAGAGACTAAGAAATGTGTTCGCAGATTTTCCATTGTTGCCCAAATATATTTACTTAGCTGTAACAAGCATTTTGTCAAGAACAACTGAAGTATGCACTCTGTGATTCTTCACATAGAGGAAAGAAATAAATGAACTCATCAAATTAAATTCCTTTATGGTCTTCTAGACTGAAGAAGTAACTTCTCAAGTCCAATTTTCACTTTTACTGTCAGGCTTTTGGTAACGAAAATATTTCTTTTCCTTCAAAGCACCGTAAAGATTAGGGTGAACAGCAGGCACTGCTCTGCAAAATTAAAAACCCTCCAAAAAGTTTACTGAGTTGTTATGCCCTAAATCCAAATTGTGTCTAATTATTCTCCTCCATCACACAACAAGCTGTAATCCTGTGCTTCCAATAATCACCTTCAGAAGGAAGAAAATGCAGTATTTGTTCCCCAGGAAAGCTGTTACAGATGTACATTATGTAGCTTCCTTTTCACTTTTGTTAAATTAAAGCAATATTTAAATATCCCGAATACAAACCACTTATTTTGTTTGCCTCTCTTATTACAAGGCCTAAAGGAGAAGCAGGAGATGGTCTTATTTCCTTAGCAACAGTGTCAGGTGTGATTTATACTACCATGCATCCCGACAGCTGTCTCCAGGCAACAAACTGAGCTGTAATGCCAACTGTTGTGCACGCAATATATGGACGATTTGAGGAAAAAAGGTGGAAAACAAATACCTATCCCTAACATCAAACAGGAGACAAGACTAAATAAACATGAGACTCCAATGAAAATGGAAATCGATCAAATAATCTAAACACCTCAGTTTAGCATGCCAAATGCTCAAGACGTAAAGAATAATCTGTTTTAAATCAGTCAGCATTTAGATGACAGATGTAGATTTGTGTTAATACTTTCCAAGGCTTTATCTTAGCTTATGAAGGTGGTATCATTGTACCTCCTGTTCCTGAGTTGTCTTAGCAGTAATTCTCATGCAAAGGAAAACAATAGCACAGCAAAGAATAATTTCAGTAATTATTCACTGTTAAAATAGTTGCCAAAATTTGCCAAACTTCAGCATAGGGCATTTCAACACTATTTCCTGTAAAGACACTTGCATCTGGGATTTTACCATGTTGGCAAACACTGGCTTTTAAAATAACAACTGTAGACCTACTGAGGCTTGCCAAATGCAATTATGACAGATAGCACTGTTTTCCTGAAAAAAATTACTGTTTTAGTTAAGGTGAAATTTGCTTCAGAAGCTGAGGATTCACCAGAAAAAAGCTGCTGTTCATGCATCAGTCTCTGAGCAAACCCTTTCCAGATGCAGAGCTAACACCTACCAGCTACGCAAAGCAAGCAAGCGCTCTCTTGTGTCGACATTTTACACCTGGGATGAGGCGACCTGCTGCAGCAAGGCACCTTGGGGACCCAGAGGAGGCTGCCCACCACCAGGGCGGTCCAGCAGGGTCTTTGCCAAGGTCTCCGTGCAGAAGGTGGAAGCAGGGCCGCATCCCTCACGGTAGCTCCCAGGGCCTCTGTCCACTGTTAGATCGCTCCTCGGTTTTCTTCAGGATTGGGCTCTGAATCTGCAGTGACAGTGTGGGTTCATGAAAGACGTCAAAGAGCCGGGTAGTTAGAATTTGATTTACATCACTGATGTGTCTGAGAGCACCTGTCAAGGTTTTTGACTGTCCTAGCTAACCATAGTGCCTTTTGCAAGCATTCTTGCAATTCCCATCACTCTTAAAACTTCAGCTTTTCACTCCTTGAAGTTCTAAGAGATTTTACTCCGAAGCCAACTTTTCTAGTTTCAATAAATAAGACAATAGGTGCCTGGCCTCTTTCTGGCAAAAGCATCCAGACCACTTAGATTTTTTTACTTGCATAGGTTTGCAATAAATGGCTTCCACCTCCCATACATTCCTTGGCATTTCTCTGGTCTCATCCTTTGAGAAATGTCACAGTGAAATCTTATTGCAGAACATTTCCTATTTATTAGCACACCACCCCTAAGCTTGTATTTTTGCTCCAATTTAGAAAGTTATCTTTTGTAGAGTTTCTCTATGAGAGCTCTCATTTAAAACTTTTTATGATCAGCTGCTGAAATTCTCATCTGCTGGAAGCTGTTCCTTAATTTAAAAAGAAAATAAAACATTAGGCATTCTACTGAAAGATATTTTTTCCTCCAAGTGGTAAACTCTTGCAGTGGTGTAAGCCTTGATTTATACAAAATACTGGATCCAAAGCTTTTAGAATTTGTTATCTGATTCCAGATGTACACTTCTGTTGACACTGGTTCTGTAGCTCAGGTCTCACTGTAATTTTCAATGTTTAAAAAAGAAATACAGATTATCTTTGAGAGCGAATGCAATACCAAAATCAGGCTTGTTCTCCCTTCCCCTACTTTAACCAAACATGATCAAGCACAGACTTTGGTTCAAACAGCAATCCCTCAGACATTCAGTAAATGCTACCTGGCCTATTACAATAAAAGAGTTAAGCACCTGTTTAATTTCATTTGTGAGTTACAAAAGAACTTAAATCATGTGAATAGTATCACCAGATCTGTGGGACTAATTGCATGCCTAATGGTATCAAAAGGATTACAGATCTTTTTCATTTGGGATCCAAATTCTGATTCAGTTTTATGGCATGCACCTGTGTTTTGATACCTGCAGAGAGGCAAGCTGCCTCCCCTGTGGGAAGCAGCACAAGGTACTAAAAAGGAGAAGTTGATCACTGCTGTCTTTTAAAATACAAAGAAATTCTGCCTGTGTTCTTCTCATACAAACAGCTAAATGCCCTTTGGATCCTCATAGAAAAGTGAAAAACCTGAATCTCTTTCTTGTAGATATATACATACATAACCTATACATAAATACTGAAATGGATAACATTCTTCTGGTATAAAACCCCTACAAAAGGAGAACCAGACCCATGCAAAATACAAATCCATTTCAGTTCCTTTAATGTTCACCACTTTATAATTATTTGTATGTATATTTTAATGTGAGACTTGAAAGGATCTCAGTGGAAATAAACGTGTAGTTTATGCTTTCCCTGGCTTTTAGGCTTGAAAGAGTAAAAAATTGTTCCAAGACACCTAAATATTTTTGATTTTGATACCCCTTCCTTACAGAAGTGCTCAAAGTATGAGCTAGAAGTGCAAATGTTTCATGATTTGTCAGCCGTTTATCCTTTGATTAGCCATCATGCCTCATGTGCACTTGTTTGCCTCTAGCGAGCTAGGTCTCTTTAAATGGCAGGATTTTATTTAGGTTTGTTATTTTAGTTAAAGGAAGCAGCCTGTCAGAGAGAATGTCAGAGAGAAGTATTTGTCTTAATATTTTACCCGTTAGCTTGTTTGTAAACGCAGAGTTCTTCAGCTTCCTAGCGACATTGCTCGTAGGTTTTTGGTGTACGTTTGATCCTGTGCAGAGAAACAGACAGACTATAGGATAATAATGGACCAATTTCAACACTGCCTTATATCACGTCTAGTAAAACTAATTAAATTCAGAGATGAAACCAGCTGCCAGTGGGTCTGCATGTTGCAAATCCCTTCAAGGACAATCTTTTTTTCATCACTACTCTGCAATAACACCCCCATTCTAGGAATAAATGTGTGTCTGTGAATGAGTGGGTGCCAAAAACGAGTAAATCCATCATCTGAGAAGACTAAAATGAAGGTGATCCTAGATACATCCATTGGATTTGTATGGAAACTCTGGTGTGTGGGGCTGGACAAAAGCACCTGGGATCCTGAGCAGAGGCACAGTGACTGCAGGTTGGCAGGTAACAGATGTTTAGTCCAGAAGTGCACGTTCTCCGTATTTCCCTCTTTCTCTCGCCTCCTCAAAACTCCTGAAGTAAACCTAAGATCCACTGGACACTCCTTCTCTCTCCACAAATCCACAAACTGCTTTTTTGAAATACAGGTGATGCCTTTTGAACAGTAAAACAGTATGCAGTTAACCAGGGATTCACAATGCAGAGGTCAGATTTCTAATTAAGAGAGGATTTTTTCCCTATAGTCAGTGACTATAATGAATGAGACTAATGAATGCCTATCTTTCATCTCTGTGGGAACACAGAAATTACTGAGTGATTTACTACACCTCAGGAAAGAAACAGTAAACATGGCACACTGCTAAACCCTTTGAAGCAGCTCATCACTGGATTCTTTGTATCTTGAATTCTACACTTTCCACTTTTCCTTCCTTTCTTACTGCTTTCTATTTATTCTATGTATAGAAAAGCATCTATAAAATATCCACTGCATTTCTGAGATGCAGTCTCAAGGCCTGGTAGATATCTTCCAGCAGCAGTTAGGTGCATAGACAGATTTTGGTTGGTCTTTTTTTTTTCTTTTTTGGCTTTTTCTTTGGCTCCCTGTGAACAAATTTCCCTAAATGACATACGTGTTCTTCCCTGAGAATTTGTCTCTATCCTATGTGGTTGGAGAAAGTACCTTAAAAATAAGCCTGTAGAGTACGGAATAAGGCTCCTGGGTGGCTAAAAAAGTAGTCTGCTGTGCCTATATTCTAAAGCATAAACACACATTAGCCCTAAAGCTTCAAATTCCCAATTGACATGCAAAACCCATCTGCGAGAAGATTCTGCTTCTTTACACAGTATCTAGTAGGGTCATTTCTTAAGAATAAAATTCCCTCATGTAGCCTTAATCAGTAAAGGATCATGATGGTTCTGTTTAAAATTTCCCTCAGCAGCAATAAAATATTATTAATCCCTGCCCCCTCTCTCATCCCACATCACTATCAGCCATCATAAACGTAGCAAACTAGGCTATTTGTCTATGCTTTAACATATGCAAGAATAATTTTCTGTTTCATTCTTCAGTCAAATCTGCAGACTTTCAGTCAGTTGCCTCTTTTATTCTCAACCCACACAGTCAGTAAAATTGTCATCTTTTAAAAGCAAATATTTTACCTTTCCAGTTACATTTTCATTTAAAAAATAAATCAATAGGGTTTGTAACCAATAAGCGGATTATGATTGCTTTTAAGATTCCGATATCTTTCCCATGAGATCATCTGACAGCACAATAAAATACATCTATTTATTACGAGCAAAACTCACATATTCAGTAGGCCCTTGCAACTCTTAAATCGAATTTGAAAGAGTGTATAAATGAGATTTAGGATTTTAAACAGCCAGTATGACTTTCCTTCTCAAATTCCAGATGCTTGATTTTTTATAATGGTTCTCTATTCCTGAAAAGAGTTTTTAAGAATGATTCAAGACTTATTTTATATACACACGCACACACACACACACATATGTATCCATATAGCCAAGCAAGAAGCTTCTTTTCATGTCTTCCTTCACAGAAACTGAAAGGAGGCAGATCGCTTTTTTCTCTGTAAAGCTCATCTGGAGATATGTTTTGTCTCTGTTTCTATTTCATCTATGACAACATTTACCCCCAGCCCAAACATGAACACTGATCCTTGCTTTAAAGAATTATCTCAAATATTCTGCAATCCACCAACAAGCAGAGGCAAAGAGCGTGACTAAATAAATACATCAAACGGTGTCTCAACACTATTGGTCTCTCAGCATAGGGCCATTATACTTTTACAATACAGTGAAAATGTTTTATTCTGGAGTTTGAACTGAAAAGTGTATGATTTGCCTTGTCCCCCTGGGAAATATTGGGGATTATTATGTTTCATGAGGAGTACAGTTACTGCCCAAGTGTTTCTGGGGTTATGCTTTACTCTAAGAAAACAAAAAAATGAGAACAAAAACTGACTAGGGCAGGAGTCATGATGTTCTCGCTGGGGTAGCGCCAGCTGGGCCGTGCCCACAGGCGCCTCCGCGGCCATGCCGGCGGCGGGGGCGTCCGCCGGAGGGCCATGGGCTCGCGGTGCGAGCGGTTCWGCGGCCCTTCCCCGCCGGCGCCTCGCGGAGCTGACACCAGTCTCGCAGCCCTGGCACCTGAGAGGTGGGAAAAAACACCCGAGAGGGGACACGCTCCCTTTTTCCAGGTATTTGCGCCATTCTGCAGGAGGTGTTTCTGCCCCGTTTCAGGGCCAGGCAGAAGGCGACCCGCGAACTGGTGGCCAGGGGGTCTGTGCCCACCGCCCTGTCATTGCTAGGGGTCACAAAAGATAGGGGTCTGGCCGCTCTGGTGATAAGCTGATTGCTTTAACGTAAGGGTTAAGATTTAAACCTAAAGGATAAAATCATTAGGAAGTGGCGTGGAGAGCTCTCTCACACGTTAGAGCTGGGGCAGTGCCATGCTCCAAAGGCTCTTAATGGAGAAGGAGGGTCTCTCCAGAGCGCTGACAGACCCCCGTCTCCCGTCTGGCTATAGAAAAGCAAGAATTGGCTGGAAAAACTCCAGACTGACAGTAAGGCGGCTACAATTGATTTACATCCTACTTCCAGAGCAGAGGGATGTGCAGGGCTGGCACACGGCCCTCTTGGGCCCAGTGACCGTGGGGCACAGGCACATGCACTGGCTGCTCCAAGGGGAATGTGCAGGAACTAATGTGTCGACTCATAGCAGTGTTACTCTGCTTTTGACAAAGGCCAGTATTTTTAAGCATTTATGCTGCTCAGAGGGGGAAAAGCAGCCAAAAACTAGCTTGAATTCCATTACTGACACATAAGCAATTAGACAGCAGGTGATTGCAGGCACCTAGTTGTGATATTTATTGTATACCAGTGTAAAAACATAAATAAGATGAAGTGAATATTACTTATATTGCCAGATTCAAATCAGTTTAGCATCCTCATTCCAAAAAGGAGAACAACGTTGTGGTTCCTGCGTTCTCCACTGGAAATCTGAACACAGAATGGAGGAAGGATAGCCCGCCGCTTCAATGAGCTAAACCACATTTCATTATGCTTTTCAATTTGTGAACGTATAAGCTCTGTCAGATGAAATAAAATAGTTGCACATAGCCTTCTGCCAATACAACTATAATGACAGGTTGATAAGCTTAAATTCCTATCACTCACACGTACACGAAAACTGATAGTGATGTCAATTTTCAGTTGTTGATCCTGATTTTTAAGAAGGTTTTCGGGCTTCTGAGATTACTATGGAAAGCAACCTCTGTTGCCTTGCAGCCAGCACCAGGTTACCAACTGACTTTCCCAAATGAAAGTTTCAGGCAACAGTGGCATATGACCACCTAACGCTCAGGTATTACCAAAGATCCCAGCCTTCACCCAGGTTTTGTGTGTCCTTCGAGTGAGTCCAGGGGGCTTCTCAGGGAGCTCACAGCTTCTTCAGCTGGGAGATGCAGCTTTGCCTCCCCTGAAGAAAGGTTATTCTCTGATCAGCTATTACAATACATTTGCTGTAGCTGAGGAGGCACGTCTTTGTAATTCACTGGCATATTGTAATAGAAGCGGGTGAACAGTTTTGTCACTGGTGAAATGGCAACCTGGTATCACAGCTGAAAGACAAATTTGGCTGTACCCATATGGAGAGTCTGCTTATTGTTATGATCCACAGACCAGCACATCTGGCACATTAATGTTCTGTACGGAGCCAGTCATTTATCTTTAGACCTACCATTCAGTTGTATGTGAAGCCTAACTTCACTGTCAATGAATATTTTGTGAATACTTAGATACCATAACAGCATGAAAAATAAGACAGCAGATGTGTACAAATGTATTTCAAAAGTTTTCCTATGGCAACTTAAAACACATATATTTACTGGATGTTTCAATTTATCTTAAATCTAAGCATATTTGCTAGGGATTTTTATCATTCTGAAAGACCTAAGTCTGAAATTCATTTTCTTGTGTGTTTTAGTGCTACCACATTTTTTAATGGGGATACTCAAGTGGTAACCTTATACTTGTGGTTATCTTTGCAAAGAGTTCTCAGTGCAAAAGTTTTCAGGGAGGCTGAACCAGGGCATTCATAATCACACCAAAATGTGATTCCTGAACCCTCCCCCTATTCTGCAAGCTCCTTGACAGGGACAGCGACAGAGGTCTCCCTCCACATTGCACTGAACTGTGCTACTGCCACTGCACTGCAGAGCATTCAGTGTTAACGAGGAAAGGAAGTACCAAACTCTTGTCTTCACCTACTATACTTAATGGAAAGATGTGGTGCTTTAAATGGATAAAGACAGGAAAAATACAGTTAAAATTCTGATGTTTGCTACCTTTTCCTTTTCTCCTCTACACTTTATTCTGTTTTCATGACCATAGATATGGTCATGAAATGCTATACAATAGATGACTATAGACACCTGATCAGAATCCAGTCAATTCCCTTACACTTGGAGCAGTGTTTCAACGTCACAAAAGGACAGAAAGCCTCCCTTTGGAAAGTGGCAGATTTCCCTGGCGTGACAGACAACCTTAACGCCCCCGTAATAAACTTTACCTTGGAGTAACCTTGGAGTTAAGCCACATACATCCAATTCCCCAGCTAGAACCGGTGCGGTCAGAGCACAGTCTCTGTTGGTAAAAATCACTAGCTATCTGTATTAAAGCAATCCCAGTGCTGCTCCCTGGCCCAGATCAGCCCATGTGATATTGAAACTCAGGAGAAGGCAAATGCAATATTACTGCCAGCTTGTCCTCTCCATCCCTCCCTCGTCTGCGGCTGCACAGACATTGGCCTCATGCTTTCTCTGAATTGGTTTAATCAGAGATGAGGTTAAAGATTCTTCAGTTTTGGTACTGCTTGTTTCTAGCAATTTGGTATCATTTTAGACTCAGACTTGGAATGATTTCTAATGATGATTAACCCAGCGTTGCCTGTGGGCTGTGCACATTCGGCAGAGGCATGTCCAACTGCTGCAATTCCCGTAGTCCTTGGCTTGCTGTGCTCTGGACTGGGCAAAGGGAGTTCGCTGACATGGGATATGTCTATGAAAATGGACATGCACTCAAGCTCCATTAGCACCTTTGTTTTTGCAACTTCCAGGGCTTGTTTTTCCTGCTACTTCTGCTTTCTGTCTCCTTAGCAGTGTCTGGTGCATTTCACTGCTACTTAGCAATGGCAAATACACATCCCACCATGCCGTCTTGTGACTTTCTAACATCTCATAATGCTCAAATTATGCCAGACTGATTCAAAAGCCTGATCTAGACAGTTTTATCAGGATAAATTCATGTAAAACAGCATACCAGCACCACAGAAGAGGTCTTCATTTATGTTGTCGTGCATTTTAATTTTATTCTCCTTTTATTTTCCCAAAGAAAAGTTGATTCACATTATGAGAGCTATAATTACATGTGAATTTCCAACTGCTATAGTTCTTTCAATAGATTTCCTAATTCTTCTGGATAGCACAAGGATACAAACAATATATTCAAAAGATTAAATAAGACTGAATAACCATGTTAAGCTACATAATCGTTTACAATTCAATAGCTGCTAACACAAATGTATACAGTGTATGCCTTGTCTACCAGAAACTTTGTGCTTGTGATACATTAAAGCAATGCTTAGATGGAAGTTGGAAGTCAGCTAAAATACTGCAAGAGAATTTAAGAGTAGTTTTATTTCTTGAATTGCCTTGAATTTGCTGGACACAAAAGAAAAAAAAAATAAGCTTATCAAATCATATTCTACATTAAAAACTGATTCATTAAGAAATACAATGAACTGAACAGATTGTTTCTGCTATGTCCTTCAAGATTTTAGAACCAATAAATTTCACTTTCACACTTCATTTTTATTCATAAACTGGAAAAAGAAACAAGCTTGTCTACTTTTTCTGCTCCCAAATGGCTTTTTATTTATGAGGGAAATCATCTTTGGTAGATCTATTTGAGGAAAATGGACTACTGTCTGCAGATGCAAAACAAGTTATTTCAGTCAAAAGTTGGTTTTCACTTCAGACAGGTTTTTTTTTCCCCAGATGCATAGCCAATGACATCATTATTTCAGGATTTTGACATGCTTTAAAACCTTGGCAGCAAACATGCACTGCTTGGGCATTGTTTTTCTTGGTGGGGTTCGGTTTTTTGGTTTTTGCTGCAGCAGAGATATAAGTATATACCATATGCCAAAGCAGAAGTTAGGTTATCAATAAATTCAGGAATCACAGATGCCTACTCCCCTTGTACGTGTTTGGCTACAGGGACAGCAAAAGGGGATAAGATGATAGTGTATTTAGGCCTTAACATTTTATGAGATCAACTTCAGAATTAAAATACCAAAATGGTCTTTATTTTTAATGTATACTTTTCCTTGCTAATGTCATGTAATGGTTTCATAATGGAAAGGCTGCTACCTCTCACATAGCTTACGTTACTGAATTTTCAGGAAGGATCTATACTGATACAATCCTTTTATGGCAATGCTGCTGTCCATTCTAGAGAATAGTGCAAAATTAGATTCTTGGTTTCAGTTAGTACAAAACTTAACATTACTTAGCACAAAACACAGAGCTAGACTAAATGACTGGTGAGAGACAACATGGTTAAACTGTAATTGTTAGAGTTTACAGAAACAGGAATTTTCTGTATCTTAGTATGAGCCTGTGCTTTGCTCCCTGGGGCCGTCCAGTGCCTCCATCTGCTCAGGCAGAAACGAGAACCCTGCAGAGCTCTCTTGCAGTTCTCTTTTTTCCACCAGAGTGAGCTAACTCTGTCCTCACGGTGCTAGGAGGCACATTAGAAAAAACATTGCTAGCTAGGACTTTTATTCATAAAGCTTCTTGATTATTAAAATTATTAGAAATAAACACTTCATATGTGTACTCTTGATACTGTTTAGAATCTGGGAAGAGAGTCAAGATCCTTTGATAGGAGCTACTGCCAAATTTGTGAGACTTGAAATTAGTAGTAGTTTGGGTGCCTTGCCGGTGCTGTGGATCTGCTCTGATCCATAGATTGCTTTAAAGATCTTGGTCTTACCAGGGCAACACTAAATAAGTTCCTGTGTGTGGCATAGATATACACATCAGGTAGTGCCATCAGGGAACTCTTCTCAGACTAGCCATTGGGAATGAGCTATATATGATTTTTATACTGAATACGAATTCAGGAGGCCAATACATAAGTGACTGTTGTGATCCATTATAATTCTGTTCCTTTTTGCACAGCATTACGTTTTCCAACATGTTACTATACTGTTATATCATATTAAAAAAAAAAAAAAAACTAACACCACTTGTAAATATACTGCGCAGAAGCAAACTGATGTGCTGAACAGTTATGTGCTCTTTTTCACAGTGCTGTGCTCAAATTCCAGCAATGACAGGGCTTCACCTCTCTCATTGCAAGCAGTTATTATCCTGTCTTTTCCCCCTAGTTTTATCTTAGCCCATTTCACTTCTGCAAGTTACAACTTTTCTGTCTTTAAATCAGTTCTCTTGCTATTAAGTAACTTCCATTTTAGACTGTGAAGAGCCCACTGCAGATAGCTGCATGGCAGTCTTATTAGGTTAACCCCTCTGCAACAGGAAGGCTTAGATCAGACATTGGCCCTTTTCAGTCCAAATGTCATTTCCAAGAATAATTTCCCTCGTTGCTTAGCAACTTCTCTTAATCTTTCCTTTCACTCATTCATATCAATATCCAATGCCCTGGCTGCATCCCTGAGCCAAGGCACGCTTCCTCCTGTTTGCTATTCACAGTGTACTGGTTATAACTCAGTGAACTCACTGGGACCCATTTTCATTGCTTTCTTCCTGGCGTAGTTGCTTTTATAGTTGGTTTGCCCAAGGAATACATAAGGTAGAAGATGTGCAGGCAACAAGGAAACAGATCTGCTGTTGCCCATATATTCAGGGGAACAGCAGTGTAACTCAGTTTGTCTTTGCAGTCCTTGAGGTGCCCCATTCTGGCCAGGTGCATTTGGCTGGATGCACCAGCACCTGAGTTACAGCACTTGTGTTAGCAGAGGGTGCCTCGGCTCCATACGTAAGCAGTGAGCAGCTGACAAAATCTTCACACCAGCATGGAGGGATAAGCTTCAAGCTCCTGCAGAGTTCCTGCTTTTGTTTAGGAAAGCCTTTGAAAACTTTGTCTGAAAGGTGGCAAAACATCCAGCACGGCTAAGGAGGAAGATGCTTGGATTTCAGAGGAATTACAGCAATAAAGTATATGTACTCTGTCTCTGTAAGAGGACATGCAGGCTGTGACTCAAAATATAAAGCACAATTTTGCATGATCAAATGGTTACCAGGTTCTCAGCAAGTCGACTGCTAAGAAACTTGTCTATGAAGAAGCAAAACGCAACTACAGAGGATGTAACCTAATAGGCATCCTTGTGGTATGAAGTAAGCATCAACCAAGAGAAGTTCTTCAACCACACCGAAATTATGAACAACCATTATCAGTACAAGATTACAAACCTTTTCTGTCTGTTATTCCAGATTGCTATGAGTGAAACTTTAGTAATGGACACAAGAACAATAGGATTGTGTGTGTTGTCTCCTTGGAGAAAGAAAGAAAAGCACAAATCTTGAGTTTTCACTTTAACTGCAGGAACTGGATAGAATTATGAAGACATCTGGAAAACCTCCACTAAAGATGACATACACTGGGACCAACACAACATCAAACAAAGCGAGACAGATTAGAGAAGCAGCTCATCCCTTTTTTTTCTGTCCCCATTAGTGAGATAGGAATAGAAAGAAAATAATACAGGCACATCACTAGCTGTATTACTAGAATGAAACAGTTTTTCTTTTTGCACAGCCTTAAACAGTACAGCTTTTTGAAAGACTGGATGACCTGTATATCCTGTGTTGCAGCAACAATTATTAGGAATGGAAGCAAGCAGAGCATTAAGGGAGGTATTACTTTAAAAATATATGGGAATATGCAAAGGAGACAAATGTAACATAGACACTAACTCAGCAAATAATGAAAAAAATTGACCTACAATGACAGAAAATATGAAAAGAAATAGTATTCCAATTGCTAGCACTTGCAGTGGGAAGCAAAAAGAACTGGAAATTTCTCATTTACGAGAAGACATTTAATATAACTGGTGATACAGAAAGCTAGTGGGAGGATTTGCACATCTGGAATGTTAAAAACACTGGTTATAAGCTGGTTAAGAGGAATAAAGCAGGTAACAGGTAGGTGGAAGAATGGCACCATGTATCACACATACCATTGCTCATCTTAGGGTCCTGAAACCAGAGTTCTGTGTGCATAATGAGAAAAAAGAAAAAAAATGGGAGGCAGCTTGAAATCTGGGCATACCACCTATGATTTGGTTTGTTTTTCTTTTTTTAGTTCTTCTTTTCTCCATGTTTAACATATATGGATAGACTGAACACAGTAAACCAATTAGAACAGTATATGTGATAAGACTGTAGTCTTCACCAGGTTGTTGTATCGATATTTGCATCTTTGGCTTGGATGCTACTTGGCACGCTACAGGATTCCATCCTTATCTGTCCAGCTCTTCAGACTACTAACTGGTGTTTTTATTTTTTTTAACTTCCTGTAAATTTTCAAAAGTTTTAATTTTCAAAAGTTTCAAAAGTTTTAATTTAGCATTAAAAGATTGTTTTGAAAAGTATTGAAGTATTTGAAAAGTAAACACTGTATTCCTTTAAGAAAAGTTTTAGATGGTCAAAAAGCTACAGTCAAGACTGAGGACTTTTTTGAGCAAAGGTTCCTATTGGATAAATGAAGACAAGACAGAAGCTAGATATATAAAAAAGAGACAAGGAGGAAAAGGTAAAGCAAATATAATGTCTAGCTCACAGAGTATAGGAAAGTGCAATAAGAAAAGTTAGCAATGTTAGAGAAAAATCCATTACAGCCAGGTCAAAGAACAAAGCAACTTTCATTTAAGTGTTTTAAGAACAGAAAATATCAAAGCAAGATAGGCACCTGTTTACTGAACAGTAGTCTCTACCTCATTAGTAATAGTCTTTCTGTAATCATTTACTGTTCTGTATCTGGAAGAAGGCAAGATGAGGTATTTATTAGATGAATTATTTTCATGACAATGATGAAGTGGTTCCCAGGCCAGCAGTAACCAGAGAAGGACACTGAACTATATATAAATATTTGAGTCTACAGGACCAGATAACTGCTACACAAGTCACAAAAAAATTTACTGAGGAAAATTCTAGCCCTTGATTTTCTATTTAAAATAAGTTTTTGGAAAGGCCAGAGAAAATACCTGAGAACTTAAAGAGCTGTAACATTGTCCACCCTTCAGCAGGAGCAAACGATGACAGATGGTGGGTTAATTTGATAGCAATCTCAGGCAAAATAGTGGGAAATCAAATAATCAATTGTAGGAGATTCAGCCCACAGAAAATGAGCTGTCTTACATCTGCCATAGCAACACGTTTGCCACTGCTGCTCTTTATTCTGCCCAAACAGCAAAGGCTTTTGCACTGCAGACAAGAAAAAGATATCACTAACCTCAAAGGTTAAGGCCTATTTGGCCTCACCCGTTTTCTGCTTTTTCCATGCTTCTTGCCTTCTTCCTGCTTTTTTTTCCAGAGTCAACACTCTTCTTCTACAGTAAGAGACTGAGAAAACCCAGAAACCCCAGTTGTACTAGGTTTACTCTTTACAATTCCTCAGTTGTTCCCTAGGATGTTCTATTTTTTCTCTTTTTTTTGTGCATTTTCCACAGCAACATGTTCTACTACTTACCAGCACCCAAAGTTGCTACCTGAGGCACTTCCCAAAGCAACTTCCAAGATACCTGCTGTCCCCACCCTTCTCTGCCACTTGCTGAACTGGTCTTTCAGTTGTAGCTGGAGAAGCACATAATTCATTCCTTGGCTGTTATTAGGTAGAGTTTATCTATCTAGTCTGTCAAATAAGTTCAACTAATAAAAAATTAGCAGATGAGAATAATTAACTTGAGTCAATGTGATTTTATCGAAAACAAGTTTTATCAGACAAAGCTAATTTCATTTATTGAGTGGCTAAAGGTAACTTGCCTGAAGCATTGACTTTGGTAACATATACTTGACCTCGTTCCGTACAGTGTCATGACTGAAAAATGAGTGCTCTAAAACTGAGGTACATGAACTGGGTAATGAATTGGCATGTTTCTTATAAGATAATAGGGAGAACTTTCCCTAAATTTTGAAAAAACACCATCAGTTATAGTTTCTAGACCTCCACTGCACAGCAGTTTGCTCTTAACCTAAGCAATGAGTAAGGCATGAAACAAACTCCATTATACTTAACATTTATATGGTAACAGCAGAAGATGGTAAATAAGGCACCAAGCATTTGAGAAAAGAGCAGATAGCAGATATGCACTGCTGAATCCTCACAGAGATGAGGATTTCCAAGCTGAGCCAATTCCATCACAGGAGAAGAAATATTCACTTGACTCAACTATAAATGCAAATACTGAATATGTAAGGTTTGTACAGTCTGTATCATCAGCTCTGTTGTGCCCAGGGATCCAGTCAGTTTTCAAAGACTGCTTACACTGAAAGAGAGAACATTGGATAGTCAAGGTGTACAGAAAAAACAGCGATAAAAGAATGACTGTAAGCACACAATAAAACGTCTTAAATTAGCTTTTTAGCTTGTAAGAGAGAACCATTACTTAAAATGGAAAGCTATGAGATACAGAAAGTGTGGTCAGCTGGCATGAGTGTGTCACAGTAAGAGTCAGGCATTGAACAGAAATCAGTAGAAACAGAAGAGAGGGTTAATAAGGGTTTCAAACTACAACCTTGGTTTAAAAATGAAGAGATTGCATGCTTCACCAAATTCAGCATGCTACCATTTAAGCAAATAGGTGTGGCCCAGAGTTGTCTGTGGACTGTCTCCTAAAGGGGGTTGGGACTGCAGAGTAACGGAGGCTGGCAGGGACCACAGGCGGTCTCTACTCCAACTTTCTGCTCAGAGCAGCATCAGCTCAGAGGTCAGACCAGGTTGCTCAGGGCTTTATCCAGTCTGGTCTCAAAAACCTCCAAGGATGGAGACCACACAGCCTCTCTGGGCAACCTGCTCCACTGTCCCTGTGGGGGAAAGGTGTCCCTTATATCCACTTGAACTTTTCTGCTTTCAACTTATGCCCGTTATCTCTCGTCCTCTCACCACACAGTGCTGCATGGAGCGCAATGCTTTGTCTTTTTGATACCCTCCTCATAGATGTGGGAAGGCTGCTTTGAGGCCCCCAAAGCCTTCCCTTCTCCAGGCTGAAGGAGCCCCGGTCCCTCAGCCTCTCCTTGCAGGGCACGTGCCCCAGCCCTGAGCATCCAGGTGGCCCGCCGCTGGACTTGCTTCAGCTGATCAGCTTCTTCAGGTTTTGTTGCATAGTAAATGGCTACAAAGATGCTCCCATTGATTTTCCATCACAGATCTGTAATTAAAATAGACAACTACTGATCTGATGTTATTAGGAGGTACGATTTTGTTCATCGTTTATATGAATTCATAACAGCTCCATTGAACCAAACAGTATCAATAAGGCATTTAGAGTTCTCATTTCAGGCTGCTGACAGTGGTATCTGTTTCTTGGAAAAGTGTCTTTTAATCATGAAAAAGATCAGACTGCTACTGATCAGGGATTGGAATAATTTTGACTGGATCTGATTCCCACTGAGTCTTCTGGATCAGGACCTAAACTCATAAAGTGTTCACAAAGGAATGGGAAGGATCTGCTTTCTAATTTGATCTGAGAAGTTGATCAGTTTAGCTGGCCAAGTACAGCAGGGGAAAAAAAAAACTATTCATGAATATTCACTTAAGATTTTACATTAATTTCCCTGCATACAACGAGGTTTCTTTGAATTTGTTTCTGTGAATATTCTATTCAAGGAATTTGCTGTATAAACCTGCACAAAAAATACTAATGTTAAGTGAATACTCTAGAAATTTAAATTTATTTTGAATTCTTATACCTTTGGCCTGGCAGCCTGAATTTAAGACTTACACTTAACTGCCATGTAACATATGTGTCCAACTAAAACAGCTCAAAATAATTCTTTTTGAAGACTAGCTACTCTTCAAAGCAATTATTTCAAAAATACATTTAATAGTAAATCAAATAATAGTACATCAAATCTCATTCCATTTCTGGACAGCAGAGAGCAAAAATATTTATTGTAGGAGATATTAAATTCAAATTATATGTCATCTTCTCCTAGTCACACATGCAGGTGTATCTCCTTGAAAATTATCGTTTCCCTTCACCTCTATTTTTTTATGCCCAACCCAAAACACTGCCTTTAATGTGCACTGCTTTTTAAAAAAATGCTTCAGATTAAAATATTTCATAAGCATCGTCATCTTTTGTTTTTGCAGTATTGAAAACAACAGAAACATTAAAATAGATACATTATCTTCCAAGAATACACCCTCTAAAGTGAGAATCAGATTCAACCAGAATGAATAAACCATGAGAGATACACTGCATGTTGTGCTCAGAGAAAGTGGTTCTCTTCCTTTTGAAAGGGACTTTATTAAATAATTACCCAGTAACAACCAGAACATGTTGATCCTGGGGATTAATGACCAGAAGGGTTTGATTGTTTCTCTTGCACACCTTGGCCCATTAACTCCCAGCCAGCCCATAGTTATTCATTCTAAGGAAATTACATTGTTCTTATTGGCATATTAAACTGCAAATGAGAGCAAAGCCTTCAGGTCTACGGATTGCCTAATTTCATTGGCTAATGTAGAAATATTTAGTGCATACAGAAAAGGGAATGAATGTCATGTATATCAAACTAACTGGGAATAATCCCTAAACTTTCTATTCACTTGATAATCAAAACAGATTTATCTGTAGTAACATGACTAGTTTCATTTCATACCACTGTTTCTTGCTATCTGTAGTAACAATTTCATACTGTCAGGATTTATCACGTTTTTTACAGAGATATATTTCTAATTTTGCAACTTTGAATCTCACTGATTTCAAAATAGCAATTGCAGTTATTCACAAAATTACAAAAACTTTGAAGAAGGGAAGGAATGAGTAGCACTGTTCTGCTGCCTTGGTTTTGCACACGGGAGCGACTCCCATCAGTGCGAACGAGAACCGTGCCCCAGGAGCTCCAGGGCGGCAATGGAACGGCAAGTCCTCACAGCAAATATCCTTCTTTCCTCAGGGAACACCCATTAGAAAAGAGCAAACTCTCTTTCTTCACCAAATATGTTCTTTCAACATAATTTTCCACAACATAAAATGTGATAGAACTGTTTTATTAAATCCCAGCTAGACTAAGTAATTTCTTACGATATGATTTTCTAAGACAAAATAAAGAGAGTTGAACATCTCCCTTGACTTTAGACACGCTGCTAATGCTGCTGTACATAAAATTAGATCTAACAGGTTTGTTTTACTTCACAGTTTGCTGTGTGCAGCCTGACACATCCTCCCTGGCTCTGTCTCCTGCCTGTGTTCCTGTGACCAGGAAGGTCTGTGCAGGCAGCAGCTCTCCTCTCCCAGCTCCCCAGCGACTCCCAGCACCGTCTGTTCTGCACAGCGCAGCCCCGGCAGAGTGCGACCCACAGGCCTGAGCATGACTTTGGCGTGATACACCATTTGAGCAGCAATTTCTCCTCAGCTTAACAGATTCTTCAGGATCAGTATTAAGCTATTATTTTAGGTTTAACTGCGGCATGGACTGATACTGGTAGCAGTGGTTTGGTCACATTCGTAAGCGCAGTATGGCATCATCATGGTGACTTTTCAGACAAGCACAGGTAAGATCTGTCATGTGCTCTGGATAAGGACTAGCATCATTTTGTAGAAAACATGGTCTTGGCATTTGAGCAAGAAACAGTTTCAACAGTGTCAAATGTGCTGTCTAAAGAAAGCAATACTCAGTGAAAAAAGGGTAAGGCTTCTATTCTTTATTACAGAAAAGAAATATAATAATGAGCTGTTTTATGGTGACTTTCACCTAAGCTGCTCCAAGGCTTTAATTGAACATATCTTGAATTCTTTTTCTGTCCACTATTTGTAATTGTAGAAAATAATCCTTGATATCTAGGCGCTAATTTTGTTTTTATCCAAATAGGACCATAGATTCAAGAACAAACAGTATTTTCCCTTTGATATATTATCCCCATGTCTTACAACCATTCCTTAACAAAATCGCACCTTACCTGGATAAGAGACCAAAATAGTACTTCATGTCATTGTTTTATAAATGGGAGACCAAGGTACAGAAAGGTTAAAAAATTTGGTCAGAGGATCCTATAGGTAGGATAAGGCCTGGAGGCAGCACCCTAACCACAAGGTCACCCCACCTTTCTGCTTGCCTTCCACATCCCCTTGCTTTACTGCAGGGTCTGAATGTATATACTAAAGGAGGCTGGGGTGTTTTGTTATTCTTTTAGCATGCATTAGCACCAGTCCTTCATCTTAAAGAAGAATTGCTGTATTCTTCTGTAACACCACAGTCAGGCTCATGTTCAGCCTGACCTGCCCTCTTCCAACAGGGATGCTCAGCTGAGGATGCCCTGTGCATCTCAAGCAACGGAGAATGTCCACCCCCCCTGGGGCACAGAGCTGTTCTGTAGGATGAAGAAGCCTCCTAACCAGAAAGTTCATCGTTATTTTAGCAATGACTTTGTAGATTATAATAAGGACATTGAACTCTGTTCCGAAATGAAGGAGGATGAAACGCAGTTAGCAGAGCACAGATGTGAATTCCTCACATTGGCCATCATTGTTTATGAGGCATGTAGCTGCATGCTGTACAATTTCAGACTTCCTGTAGTGCTCATATTAAGACCAAGGAAAAAGAAGTTGTGCAAGTCTATACAAGACATGACAAGAATGTGGATCAGGAGAGATGTGTTTTTGTTTGAGGAAAGAGGAGAAAGTGTCTGGACCAGATGAAAATTTCCTGACCCAAAGCACAGAAAGTGAGCACAGTGCCATGCTCCACTTTGCTAGTCTGCTTCGAGGTGCCCAAAATCCTGGAGAGATTAAAGTATGAGGATGATCCTTAAAGCGTTTCCTAATATTGGTACAACATTATTAATGTTCGTGTATGTCTTGCCTGGGTAATACTTATATCAACTGCTCTTTGTCAATCCGTTCATGTTTTCCAGGCTCTGGGGTTTTATGCAAAAAGAAGGAAAGGAAAGGAAAGCAAACCATTGCTATCTCTACACAAGTAGCACACATGTATTGTTTCACAAGTTCTCTGCAGAGTCTCACATGTACAACAAAAAAAAAAAATGCAGGGTTGTGGTAAGGAGAGAAGAAATGGAGTGTGAGAACCTCGCCATGATACAGGCTTACACAACCAGGAGAATCCACCTAACCTGGATCCAAAGAGTTATACCTCTGTGTGTTCACAAGTTCTCATATAACGTCTTTAATCCTCTCAGATATGCTGTCCTGCAAGAAGCCTCACAAAAGCATCTGCCGTCAACGCTTCTTGCTTAAGGTCGGCATATCCTATTCTCCATGTGAGTGTGAACCCAAAGGGAAGGGCTAGAACCTGCGAGAAGACAAAGGCTCTTTGTGCCGGGCTGCCCCCAGGAACCGTGGCAGGGAACGGCAGCCTGACTCTGGGCAGCAGCAGGGAGCTCATTGATGCCATCTGTGCACAGGGACAAGGACATGTTTGTAGGTAGCCAGCCATTCACTGCCTTCCAAGGAGACATTAATAGTCTTGGTCATCTTGACCAAGTGGTCTTTATTTTACTCACAAACTGTGAGATTCAGCAGACCATTCATTCTTAACAGCCGTCTGGTTTTTTGTTGAGATGATAGGTCTACATCTCCCTACGGCCAATTCTTTGGTTTTGTTACCTCTGTCTAACTAACTGAAAAGTCCCTCAATTTTTGCCTTAGAAACAAGATGAAAACTCTTCAAAGCATAACTGACAGTCAGGATTAATTACCTGCTTATCACACAGAGCTGTTAGAGTAGTTATGATTTGTTTGATACAATTGTGCCTGGGAGACAGATTATTTATGTATCTGTTATAATGGCAACGCAGAAAGATGTCAGGAATTTTCAGCTGTTCTTGGGCTGAGTATGAATGAGTTTCCTGCAGGGATGTTAATATCTTTGATCTTTTTTTTCTGCTTTCAGCATATTTCATCATAAAACAAAGAAGAAATGTGGGGCAATGTAAGAAGTGTAGATGCTTTTGGTCTGACATGGTCAAAATGTGTAGTATTTCATCAGCTAATCTCTCCAGTGGTGGCAGTACAATTTTCTTCCTTGGTGTTTGGAAACGTTCAGGTGATATTTTTTCAACAATGTACTGTCTCAAGGCCTTCAATTGTCAGTCAGAGATAAGGCACAGTATAGAGACAGACTGAAGGAGAAACTTCTGGTCACGGCTAGACACTCTTGACCTAATTTATTCATTATATAATTAACCTAATTCATTAAAAACTACTATGTGGGTATATATATTTTTGGGTTGGATGAAAAACTGTAGACCTTCCTGGAACTGCAAAGCTCAGAAAGTAAATAAGGGATCCTTTTGCCACGTGTTGAAATAGAGCCATCAGTAAAGACAAGTCATCTATGTCACAGATTAAAAGCAATGAGAATGGAAGGCAGATGTTTCCACCTTAGAAATATTAGGACATAAAATTTGACAAGTGAGGATACTAACAACTGGAACAAAGTACCAAGAGACATAGATGGTTAGCCATCACTTTGTCTCTCCAAATCAAGACTGGATATCTTTCTTGAAGATAAGTCATAGTTCAATGGGAAAAGTGCAAAACAGGTAATGTCAGATAGCCCAGTCTCAAATATTCTTACGGACTTGCACCTAACCTGTTCAAGCCTGCATAGTCTCCCTAAAAAAAGCTCTTTTCTTAATAATTATACAGTAAGTCTCCCAGGGGCAGTAAGTCTGGCTCAATAACAATTTATTCCAGTACAACTATTCTTTTGATCAGAATAAATCTACTTCAAGAGCCCAGCAACAAGGGAAGCTGCAGTCTTTATTCAGTGTTTCTATAGGAGGCTTATTTCTCTGATATTTATGATAAAAGGGACTTACTTATAGGATAACATATTTTTCTATATTTAAACGGAAGATCAAGACAATTTCCCTGGCTATGCAAAATGGAAGTCCTCAAGCAACCCTGTAAAAAGGTTAGAATATTACATGAATATTTTTCAGAATGTATCATGCTGTGTAGAATATCATGTTAATGCAGAGTCAGTGGAAAGCACTTTAGGAAACTAGTGGGAGAGATGTATATTTCTGAATTATCAGCAAGGACAATTTCTTGCAAAGCAAGGACCCATTCTGCTGGAGGATAAAGTGCGAGAGAAGTGATCTAGCTCTGCAAAACAAGGCTGCTCTCAGCTGCCCACGGTGCCGCGGCACCCGGTGCCCAGCGCCCACTCCTGCATTTCAGGCACCTCAACTCGTCCCCTTGAAGCGTCCCCGGCTGCTCCTCGAACTCAGGCACTTGCAGCCCCTGCACACCCTCGCCGCGGTCGGGGCGGACAAGGGTGCCTGCGCCCGGACACCCTCGCGAGCCGGCCGCCGGCCGCATGCCAGCCCTCGAGCCCCGCGCCGGCGGGAGAGGGAGGCCGCGGGACACTCCAGCCGGAAACCGCCCCGCTGATAAACTCTTCTTCTTGAGGGTGAGTGCGTGGAATTTGAGATTCCTCCTTCCTTTTTACAGAGCTTTGCTGGAGTGCTTGAGCAGCACCCGCAGGCTTTTGGAGCAACCTGTGCAGGACCCCCCCTTCATCGCCCCGTGAGTTTCACCCCTGTTCGGTTTGGCGGTTGTTCGGTAAAGGCGGTAGTTTCCATTTTTTATCTCAGTGGCATTCTGTGAAATTGCATTATTTATAGGCCTGTGTCCATTCACATCATCTTTACTCTCTAACAATAAACTTCACGATGCCTTTGCAAGTCTTCGTTATTTGCTGAATGCTACAGGGTGCTGTTTCTGAGCTAACAAGCACTTTAAAGAGCCTATGATTTGTCTCTTGGGTATGTTATCTTGGTATTAGCTGCAAATGGGGATGTAGACAATGTGTTACATCTGTACCATTAAGAAACAACAAATTAGACTCTTCCCCAGCTTACTTGCTAGCTCACAAATCTTTGTTAACTCCAGGAAAAATGGAATAAAAATCATTGTTTGTAAAGATATAGTCAAAACTCTATGATTCATACGCTTGTGAATTCAAGAATTGAGATTTTTGGCCAGAACTGCTTGAAGTTTAATGTTCCTTTTCCAGGGAAAGCTCCAAAACTTTGCTATTTGTTTTCATAACAAAATGAGAAGAAAGCCCAAAGCATTTCTCTAGGTGACCCTGCCTGA
Organism: Apteryx rowi; assembly: GCF_003343035.1. Classification (NCBI taxonomy): domain Eukaryota; kingdom Metazoa; phylum Chordata; class Aves; order Apterygiformes; family Apterygidae; genus Apteryx; species Apteryx rowi. Next base: position 1,490,811 of record NW_020447675.1, read on the forward strand.
GCAGCGGGGTTGGACTAGGTGATCTCCAGAGGTCCCTTCCGACCTCAATGATTCTGTGATTCTGTTATCAAAGTTACCTAAAAAACAAGATGAAAACCAATTGATTTCAGATCAATCATTTAGAACATCTTGTTTCAAAGAAATAGGTTTTCTTCATTTTCTATTTTTAATGAGATGCAATACAGAATAATGTTTTTCCACTGTAAAGCAGCAGCTTGTGAAAACAAAACTTTCCAGAGAATATCTGGAAGCTGATAATTTTATTTTGCAAATATGCTGAAATAAAATGTTTCAGTCAAATTGAAGAGGAACAGTTTGATATTTTATTCTCAAATGGCTGTTCCTTCTGAAGTGTATTATTTTATATTCTCCAGAAAGCTTTGTTTTCATAAGCTGCTTTTTTTTCCAGTAGAAAAACATTAAATTGAAGGGTTTAGCCCAGCTTCACATGCTGGAGACTTTGTAAAAGAAGTGAGAGCACAAATGGTAGGGTTTCCAAACAGCAGTCTCATCAAATGGCCACAAGTGGCAGAAGGAAAAAGAAAGGTTGTAGCCTGTGGTGATGGAAGCAGAGCCTTGTAAACGCTACAGACCAGGCTGCCTGATGCGCAGGACTGAAAGTTGTCACTGAAGATTCAGGAGAGCCTCATTTCCCCAGAGGGACGCTCAAAACTGGAGCATGGGATGAGTGGAGAACGGCGACCTGTTGGTTTCACATGGTATTTCAAGTCACTCGTAAGAGCGCAGCACAGCGCTGCCCTGGCCCTGGCTCTGGGCACGAGGCCCCCCCGGTCCCCGGGCGCCCTTCGCCCCTCGCTGCGTGGCGGCCGACACGCAAGAGCGGCCCGTTTTCGTCTCCCCGGCTGAATTCCTCATCAGTCTTGCCGACTCCTTCTACGTGCAAAACGCAGGGCAAAAGGCAGGTATGAAAAGTAGCTGCAGACACTCAATGCAAAGAATGTCAAAATTATCTCTGCCCTGTGCAGCCCCTGCTTTTCAGATGAAGCTGAGCTCATAAGCAATTTATTTTTCCAAATAGCCTTTGAAAAGATTTTGATCAACTCCTAAAGGTGTGTGTGGGGGGGGACTTCTTTTTTTTTAAACTGACAAAGCTCCAACCTTTTGGCTTTTTTAAAATAATGATTCAGTAGCTGCAGTTTTAATGCTGCAAAGCCAAGCTCAGGCTCGGACAGAAGGGCTTTGCAGCCACGCAGCTCATGCTCCAACGTGTTCTGAGGCTGCAGAGCAGAAAATACTCCAGCGCTGCTCCCTTATTTCTTGCTTTTTGGTTTGGAGTAATCCTCCAGAAGAGCCAGGCCCGTGCCTTCCTCTACCACAGGCGCCAGCTGGTGCTGGCTCGGGCTCGGGAGACAGTGGCAGGTGAACTGGCCTGGCAGCGCTGCTCCTGCTCGCTCACGTGGCCGAGCACCCTCGGCCTTTTCCAGGCCCCCAGGTCGGCGCGGTGCCCAGCGCTGCCCGCGGCTCCCTCCTGGGCGGCACCGGCCCCTCATGCTGTGTCTGGCCTCTGTGCAAATGTGCGTCTCCTTAATTAAATGATTTTGAAACAGACGTGTTCAGAGGGTCACGCTCCCATCATAAAACTCCTAAAGCAGTTTTAAACACCGTACAGAGTTGGCAGAGACCCAAAGGGACCAGCATATTTTCATGCTCCGAACTCCTGTGGCACAGTGGCACAGAGCTGCATCAAATCCATAACTTCCTTTGCTGAATGTGGCAAGGAATCCATTTTAGCTAAACTAGTATAATCTAGATTAATTTCATCTCAAAGCACCCTCCTGGCGTTTTGTACTAAATTAAGTTGCCCTTTAAAACTGATTTTGTTAAAGTAGTGCCTCTTTCCAAATACACAAAGTTTTTGTGGCCACAGTCATGGGATAACCTGCCCAGAGACTTCCTAAACTTCCCGCAGTTACTGCCTGATATATACCCTGAAGCAGGACAGTTTGGATATAAATATATTTAAAGAGATTTATTATCTCTCTGACACGCACAGTAAAGGCTTTTGTTGATTTTTTTAGAATAGTCCAGAATATTTTTCTCCCAAAGATTACAGTTAATGCAGTTTCTGGTAATGTGCACAGACAGGGAAATTATTCTTTCTGGCACCTGTTCCCCAAGGTTTGCAGGGAATTTTGGCAGCCTCTCAGAGGTCTCAGCCCCTGCAGCTCCACATCGTTTCTCTAATCTCCGTGGCCATAACTGGTTGGGATTACCTGGATATGTTGTTACTTCACCGTTAGCCTTTTGGGGGATTTTTCATAACCGTACTGAACATCAATTCTCTACATAACCATGAAATGCCCCACAGGTCATTTTTAGCCTTTTTCTTCTACTCTTGTTTTTCTCTCTTAGTTTTTCCTTTCTGAGAGCAGTTTATTTCATTAACTGACACTGATGAAAAAAGACCCTGGTGCATTCTGCCAGCCCGTTACCAGTTTGCTCGTTGTTTCCCTGACACCATGAAAGCATGCAATCTCTTAGACAGACATGCTGTTTCTTTACCACAATTATGTTTGTTCATCTCTCTTAATACATTAATCAATTGTAAAGATGATACTAACGAACTTTTCTGCTTATAGCAATAGATTAATTTGTTTTGTTGGAAACAGCCACCACAACAGCAAGCTTACATGTCTGTAGCTAAATGAACAGTGAATTGTGTAAATACCTTGTTTCTGGCTAGTTTTGTTTTGTTTTGTGGTTAGAGAAAAAGGAAATCTTTTTATCACAAGACTGATCAAATAATTTGAGCAGAGCTACAGTTGCTTGGAGGAGCTTTGTGCACTTTCAGAACGTCAAGTTATCTCAACGTAGACCTCAGAAAACTCTGAAATTTGGGATTACAGTGAATCTCGATGGAACTTCTGTTTTGCCTTCCTAGAGCTGAACACAATGGATGATGTAAATGCAAATGGCAACTGAAGTGTCACTGTTATTTGATCCTGTGTAGTGTAGTATTAGGTAATTGGAGGGGTTTTGCTGTTTATTTCCGGTTTCACGTACGACCAGAAGCAAGGCATTTGTATCCTCTCCTGCGGCACGGCTGAGCGTGGGAGGCTGTGGCAGTGCAGTGCGAAGGGGCAGAAGGGACGTACCAGCGCATGGGGCCAGGCACGTGCCCTCTGGGGAGTTACAGGGATTAAAGTAAAGGTTTGCAAAATTTAGTAAGTATGTGATCTCGAGGTTTCTCACATGGGGGTAGAACTGGTTCGTGCTCTGTGCAGCTTTTTAGCACCTCACAGGGCCGTGCACCTAATTTCAGTGACGGGTGCTACCGGCAGAGTGCAGGGATGAGTAAGACGGGCACACAAAAGGGGTCCACCACACACGTGTTGGCGTCTGAGCTGATCTCACCTCCCTCCGAGGGCAGCAGGGAGGGATGTCCCTGAGGGACCAGGAGACAGTGCTGGGCTCCCTCATGGCTGGCTGCGGGTGGTGAGTGTGGCCGTGGGGCACTGACCCTCTCCACGGGCTCCCGTCTGCACCGGCAGGGCTTTTGCTGCACCCGCACCCACCACAGCTCTCTGGAAATTCACGTTCAGCAGATGGGAAGACGCAGGACAACTCCAGGTAGCCTCACAGCCCCGCACAGCAGCCTCATCCCCGTGATGCTGGGGCCCGCGCTGCATCAGAGCTGGGTGCTGCGCTGCCGGGGGTGAAAGAGGGAGCCCCAGGGCACGGGAGAAACCTGGCCAAGCGGGGCACTCAGTCTCGTCTCCCTCGAGAGGCCGAGAGTCTGGTGCTTTAAACATTAGACCACCCTCCTTTTCAGTCTGTGTTTGCAAAGCTGGGGGGGGGGGGGAGGTTCCTTTGGAGCCTGTCTGGAAGGGCTTTTGCCAGGTACGGCTTTTTGAGTGTATTGGTTTGTTGCAGCATTTCATCTTTGGTACCTGATCAGCTGACAAAGCCTCACCTTTGCTATCTGAACTAGTAGGTCCTGGTTACACAGTAGTATATTATCATCTATAATGATGACTGATGGAAGCAAATTAAATTTCTATGCAATATTCATAACTTTCTTAATTGCTCCCTTCCTACCAAGGATACTGACTCACCTATTCTCTTACAAGTTTTCATCTTCTGATACACTGAACTCATTTTGTTGTATTGGTTTCACTCCTTTCCACTTTTCGATTTTGAATTTTACCTGTCTTTTTCACTGGCTTCACAATGACTCTGTCATTTTTTGAAGATCTGTTCAGTTTGGATAATTGTGGGAGTTATTCTTTGCAAGAGTTTAAGATATACTCTCAGTGTGTCCAAAGCTGGTGGGTTTGGCATTTCCCATGAAATTTATAAGGCAGAATAATCCAAACTGAGATAAAACATTTTAAGAGAATAGGAAATACCGTGGAGAAGCAGCAGGACAAGATATTTTGCTTACAATTATTAAGATTTGCCTGACTGGTTTGGCTGGCTGGCTGGGTAGTTTTTTGTTGTTTTTTTTTTTGAGGGGAGGGGGGTTGTTTTTAAACAGGACTATGTCAAGAATCCTTCTAGAAACCATGCAGATCTGCAAGAGAAATTCAGAAAAGGCTTTGTGGAATATGAATCTCTCCTGACTTCTGCTACTGCAGCCACAATATAATAAGAAAGAAGTGACACAATGAAAAGGACAAAAAGCTCACTGAACCTCAGTTATAAGCTGGACTTTAAAGACATATGTGTTTTTGGCTTGGCTACAGAAGTTAACCTAACACTCATGAATGCTCAGTACTGTATTTAAACCAAAAATATGTTTTTATTGAATATTCCTTGATTTTCTAATGAATTCAGATTAAAACATTACGCACACTTTTAATAGGGTTGGATTTGTTCAGTCTATGATTTATGCAACTAAACAACCAAAGCATATGCATTTTTAAATGGTGATAATATTTAAAACTGAAAAGGGGGTGGTTGCTATGGAGATTGCACTGAGGAGTGTAGGTGAGCGTCTGAACTTAAAATGCAATGTAATCTCTAGAGAACTAGTAGCTCCAGGAGCACTGCACTTGGAAAATGACTCCAGAGGTAGGGCTCCGATCTGCCAGCTGAGCACAGAGCTCTCTTAGATGTTGTGAGGATGCTCCAAAGCACATTAAGAACTGGGTCTAATCCTGCCCCAAAAAGATACAATGAAGAATACTGAAGAACAGCAGTTACTGAGGTTATCTGTTCCTTCATTCCCATCTTCAGAAATGTTTCTGTGAGAAGAAAGCTAAGCCTATGGCATAACCCATCTGAGCACATTACTCATAAAAAAAAATCCATTTTTCTTTGCAGGAATATGGACTGCCTCCTCCACAAGCTCAGTTATTGAACAGTAAGTGAACAGCATTGCACTGAGCTTGCAAGTTGAAATGATAATTTTTGGTGTCTGAGAGACCTTGAGCACAGTTCTTGATTTCAGCCTGTAATTGCTGGATATGCTAGAGCAGGAGAGCCTGGACAGATGGTCCTTCTTTTTTAGTAAGTCCAAATAGACTTTTTCAATGTGTTGCTCTCCACCAGCTCAGGCAAGTGGAAGTCAGGTCAGGTACCTGAATAACTTCAGGCTCAGGTACAGCCTTGTCCAAATGTGAAAATCTAGGCATGATTCCTTGTGTTTCTCCTCTCCTCCTGTCTTGTAAAAATACTAAATAAAAAGCTCCCTGAAAGATCAAAAGGGAAAATAACAACATGGGAAGGGTTAAGGAGCCTGTCTGAGGTTGCAGTGTGTTGCAGTGCTAGGAGCAGGATAGTCCCCTGGGCCTGGTAAAACCTCAGAAATCTCTGAGAGGGAGGCGGGTGGTCCCAAATGTTATTGCCCTCTATCAATTTCTGCACCTCAATCTCTGAAAATGACAATTCTGCAAGTAGAAACAGCAGAGGTTGCTCAAGAGAAACTTATGTTTATTAATGCACTGGCACAGGCCTTATAGGGGTCCTTTACAGAAGGCAACTCCCTCCTGAGTTGGGTGGAAGAAGGGTTTGTATATCAGTTTTCCACACCCTTGTCCTCTTGCAAACACTCGTCTGGACGCAGTTCAGCCTACGTGGGAGGCTTTTGTTTTCATTTTCATGCAGAATGAGCCCAGACTGGGAAAGGCGATGTGAACTGTGAGATTCCTCCTGCCTCCCATCCCTTGGTCCCTTTCATGTGCTGAAGGTACACCAAATTCGACTCTCGCCAGGGCCCTCCACCCATCATGGATTTTTTTTTTGCCCTCTGTCTTTTCTCTTCATGTCCTTTCAGAGCTCACTTTATTATAGGTAATCAGTCAGCTGGTCATGTCCTGCCTTTCACTTCAGCAAGTGGTAAAGTCACTTTGGCATCAAATTCCATTTGATGACTCTTCTTTGGCAGCCCTGACATTGTACCTTCACCCATACAACCAAAGTGTTTTAACTTAGACCTAAAAACCATTAATCTTAATTCTGTAAATCAGGAATTGCCTACTGCTGCACATTGATCAGGTGTGTCAAGAAAATGTTTGTGGGCACTGAAACAGTGAAAATATCCTGCTTCTTGTTCAAAATCCATATGAGGCAAGGACCAGGCATTTAAAAATTGTTATTAGTGAATTAAATGAACACCAAAAGAGAATTCTAAGCAAAGAGGATTACAATCAGATACATTAGATTATATAAACAGAATGAAAACTTTCATCCTGTGCAGCAGGCTGGGCTAGTGCAGTTGTGATAGCTGCGGGGAGAGTGGTAGAAAGACTGAAGGGTCAGAACCTGCTGTGCTGTTTGCTGGGTTGGCTTCCCCTCAAAAACCTCTTTTCTTTACATAGCTTTTCCCATAAGTGGAAAAAAAAAAAACAATGAAAAGAGAAGCAAAGACTGTCCTAAACGCAAAGGTCCAAATGCCTTTCCTTTAAGAGCTGTTAGCTTATTGCAAGGACTGTGGGTATGTTTTCCATTGATGTCCAGACTGCAACTTTCCCAAAGACTCCTGAGTTTGAGAAGTTGCTCCTAAAGACAGAGTTGAATCTGTGGGAACGCGGTGCAGAGGCTGTCACAGCGCCAGCAGGCAGGTGCCTGTGGGGAGGGCTGTTAAATACCTTTTTCCAGTCCCTGAAGAGTGCTGCTGCAAGTGTGAAATCTCAACCTGCAATTTCCACTAGAGATGCTTTTTGTTCAGCACCAGTGATATCAAATGCTGAGGGAAAGCTGAAGGGCTTTGAGCTAATTACGGGCAAAAATTTATTAGGGAGGCTAATGAGGTTGCAGTCACCCTCTCTGTGGTGGTGTGCACTCTCCAGGCGCTGGCTGCGCAGTCCCCTTACGAAGGTCGCAGCTGCCTCCCTTGCACATCACCGATCACGCGCTGCGCAGGGTAGAGCAGCCTGCAGGGAGGAGCAGCGGCAGGGCTGGGAGGAAGCTCGGCTCGCGCAGCCCCTGGCCGCCTTGGCCCAGGGAAGCGCCGCGGCACGAGCACAGCGGCAGGCCTGGGGGCTGCCCCTCACCGAGCGGGGCCAGCGCCTGGGTGCTCCTGCTCGTCCCCTTGGGCGAGGTGCAGGGTACCCAGCGCTCCCGGCCCGTTACTGAGTAGACTTTTCTGGTGTTCAGGTCTTTCTAAGCTACTTTGCTGAATAATGGAGGGATTCATTTCTGGAAAGGGCAAGCCTGAGCAAAAGACTAGGCAGGGAGAAGGGCCTGTGCGTGGTCTTGCTTGTATTAATATACATACGTGTAGGCTTCCAGCAGGTTGCACTGACACAGTCTGGAGCGGTACTGCCTCTGCGGGCTAATGACAGGGAAGGAGGCTTAGCAGGACAGTCTGCTTGCATTAGGGCTAGAAGGATCAATCGCTACTAGAAGCAGAAGATTTTTAAGCTAGAGGAATTATGAAGTATATGTAGCAGCAGGAACTTTCTAAGTCTTTGTTTTCTCTTTTGTCCATGTCTCTTGCCTTAATTTTATTTGGAATTTGGAAATTATTTGAGTGGGGATTTATAAAGTTGGTGGAAACTGATATCTGTGGTGAAATGCTGGAAGTAGTGTTAAAAGATGAATGTAGAGATAAAGGCTACTTTTTATGCAGCCACATTTTTGAAAAGCTGAAACTAAAATACTTGTGATAGGGATATTACAAATTATTGGCTTCTAAAAGCTTTGGAATCCTTTCTCATCCTTAGGTTCCTTTATATTACATTCATGTGAAAACAGATGATGTGTGGATTGGTCCCTCCTTCTCTCTGCTGTGAAGGGCTGTGATGGACCTCCAGCTCGCTGCAGTCCGAGGTGGACCCACAGCACCTCTCCAATGTTGAGAGTGCTGAGGACACCAAAAGACTTTGTGAACTCCAGAGCTCCAGCAGCAAGCTCTGAAAGTTGAGAAAACCTAAGAATAACACAGAATAGAAATAAAAGGGTTTTATTAAAAAAAAAAAAAAAACCTCTTTGCTCCCTACTGCATCCAGCAGACTGTTTCTTTCTTTCAGGCTCGTTCATTCTTCAATGGCTCTTCTGGGTGGAGCGAACTCTGCAGTGTTGCTGTGTGTCCTTGGATGGGGAAAGGAAAGCCTCCTCCCTGCAGCCGGGGTGCATACCTGTCCCTGCTCCTCTCAGCAGTGCCCGTCTGCTGGCTGTAGGGCTGGGCTGAACGCTGTCTCCCAGCAGGGCTATTGGCAGGACAGCAGGCATCTGCCTGCGCGCGGTCTCCTGGAGGCATGGGGCCTTCCTCCCTCTGTCACTTGGCTTTACTGGGGTGTGCGTGGCCTTTAAAGGGACGTACTTGTACAGAGCAAACAAATAACCAAAGATGCGGTAACTCCCCATGACTCCTGTGCTGGTTTCTCACAATTTCCTGTGCTGCTGAGGGAGGGAATGACGGCCGTATCCCCAAAGTGCAGCCCTTACTCTTCAATGATGGGATGTCATCAGCCTGGCAAGCCCCCGTCTGCTGAGAACAGGACTGGTCTGTCCACAGATAAACTCAGGTTATTGGAAGTGGGCAAAACTGGAACTGTATTTCTGTTTTCTCCTGACTGTGTGTGTGCATTTGATTGCTTACTGTGTTAACACTATTTTATTAAGTCATTCTTCCTGCTGTGTTTGCAGCTCACAGGCATGTTCATATGCAGGCGCTGTGGGAGGGTGTTTACTGCAGCCCCCAGCTTATACAGGAGAGCAACGTAGATGGGGGAAAGAGGTAGAAAAGACTTGCCTTTTGGAGCAATATTAGTTGCAAAAATCAAACCAATGTATTTAAAGGTTTGTTGGATTTAAAAAAAGAACTTAAGATTAATATTAAAGACTACGGTGTTGATAGTGAGGAAAATTGACCTCTGGTCCTTTAGAGAAATGAGAAATTTAACTATTTGGCTCTGTCTTGCTTTAATGCTTCTGTTAAATTGCATACTTTTAGAATAGATGTATAGTGGGGCACTGCTGGAAAAATGTTTTGCTAAAGGAATGGATGTCATTAATGTGTAGTAAAAAAGAGAAGGTTTGACTGATACATTCTGGAATCTATTTTAACATGTTTAAATTACAGTGTTTTCCAGTCTAATCTGTCATTTCTTAAAAGAAAACCATCAACTCATGTTTTTAATTACTCATTTATTGCATAAACTGGCTGTTCATGAGAACTTTGCTTTTCATTGGTTTTGAGTAACGTAGGGTTGTAGTTTGCTTTCTCAGAACTACAGCTCAATGTTTAGGTTGCATCATCAGGCGTGTATTCATCTGTGTTAGTGCCATTCAGATGAATCTCTTCATGGCTGAAAGAGAGGCAGATTCTTCTTTTCCTCTCCAGCATATTTCCCAAGGGGTTCAGCAGCAGCAGCTCCTTGGTATAAAATTACATCTCTCCCAAAATATCCTAGTTAGCCCTCGATCTTGCTATTAGGTTCCTGTTTAATGGCAGAGGGGTGTGGGGTGGAATGGAAATCAGCCTCAACTTACTCAGTAAATATCCACAGCAAACGTGAACTTCTTTGCGTGTACTCACGCTAAAATTGTGGGGAATTTGGGGTGCCTGTGTGCCACATCTTGTGAAGTCAAACACGCAGGGTGTCTGTTGCTCCCTTCACGGTAGGGCACAGAGAGGCAGCGGGAGGCCGTGCAGGGTCGTGCCAAGGGGTCAGAGCTACACAGGGTTTAGCAGCCAGAGCTGCACTTGCTTGATGAAAACTGAACCCATATTAAGAACCTCGAATGGCAAAATATCATTCAATGCCAACAGTAAAAACAAGGGAAAAAGGAGTTACTGCCTATTAGAAAACATTTTGTGTCTGTTCATCGTTTATTCATTCATCATTCATCCACCCTTTGCATTTTTCATGTATTACCTCTACTGTCTGTAATGCTATAGCTTTCTGAAAATGGCCATGAAATTAGAGTAGGATTTGAATGGTATATACAGGTTAATTTTATTTCAAACTTTATTTTAAAGTCATATCATCTTCAAAGTGAAGTCCTGTGTCGAAGCCAAGTCTATCTGTTACTATTTGTTGTTTGTATTGTCAATGTGTCTTGGAGCCCGAATCCTCATTGTGCAAAGGGCTTAGGGAAAAAAAAGCTTCTCTTTTTCTCTGCCTCTTTTTCTCTCCCCATCTCTCTCTCCACAGAGATATATTTTTCTATTGCTTATGCATGCTTTATGGATAAAGCAGATGTCTTATTAGATGGAGCTAGGATTAATTCAGTGAGGAAAGAGATGCAGGGATATACCTTACAGCAAACACAACCCAAACCAGCTTGGAGTGCCCTCTCAGGCAGCTCTAGCAAAGTGAATGGAGCCCAGGGAAAGGGTTCCATCCAACCTACCTCTTTAGAGAGCTACTTTATACAAATAATCTTTTATTGCAGGCCTGAGGTGGCTGTCAGTCTGCTGCCTGCAGCAGCCCGCAGGGTAGCGGGAGAGCCTGGAGGACGGCGCTCACCCTCTTTCCCTCAGAGGCACAGCCTGACCCACCTGTGCTGACAGCTAGTGGCTGCTGCCAGTTGCAGAGCTCGAAAGTCTCATGGTGCTGATCCTTCCCAGCAGAGACTGGTGGCACGCAGTAACTCAGGCAATGTACTGCTAGTGAGCTACCTCCATTCATCTGCACAGCACCCTTTAGACATATGGTGACATTTGCATCTTCATCAGTCACTTGATATAATGAAAATACAGGCATTTGTTTCACTGCAACACTTGTCTTCCATGAATGTCTTGACATTTATGTACCACGAAGAGACATTATCTTATGTCAGAATTTTATTCTTGTGGCATTATCTACCCTAATTAAGCCTGTCCCTACCTGYTTCAGCCATGTACTAAAGTAACAATGAGCTTGTTTTAATTTCTGAGTCTTTTGAAGTTGTAATAGAGGAGGCAATAAATGCCAGCTGGAACAGGCTGTGGATCCCCACAGCCTGCCTCAGACAGCGATCCATGCCGTGCGGTGCTGCAAAGCTCTCCTGCGTTGGCCTGCCAAGCAAACGTCCTTTCCTCTGCCTTCATCTGGCAGTGAGGATGGGTCCTGGTGCTCGAGCATGGGCAAGCCTCACTGCTTCTAATCCCCTCTATACGTCTTCTGTAGATCAGCTATTATACAAGAGAGGATTATGCTAACATAACGTTTTGCATAGCCAGCTTTCTAGAAAGTTAGGAAAGACTAGACTTAAATTGGCCCAAGCAACATTAAAAGCAGGCTTCATATGACTTTTTTCCTACACCCTCCTCCCCTGCCTGGCGGGGGCTGGCACCTGGGGGAGGTAGTAAATGAGGTAGCTCTTCTGAGGGTGGCAGCAGCTGCAGAAAGAGAGGGTGGGCTGCAAGTCCGCTGGCTGCAGCGCTGGCCAGGGCTGAGGAGCTGCCTGCCCTGGGGGCCCTGCTGGGGTCACCATGCGCTGAGCTGTGATTTGGCACGTCCTCTCCCTGCCGGGCGTCCAAAGCCTGTCCTGTGCCATCTGCCTCTCCTCTCTTAAGGTTTTTTGGCCTAATATTTTCCAAAGGAAACAGTGCTTCTATTGCACCTTTCCTGTGCAAAATCCAGCTTCACTTGATTTTGGCCGGAAGGACTTAGCATTCCCACGGCTTTGATCCAGATATTTCATAGTGAGAGTGCTGAAGAGAAGGTGAACATCATGGAGTTTTTGCAGTATGTGCAGAGAATGTGATTCCCCCGTATTCGATGACATAGAAGGCAACTGCCTACATCTCTACAAAACCTGATTAATTTCTTGATCATAGCCTCTCCCCCTTCCCAGGCCCAGAATAAGGCAGGGATTCAAAAGAAAAAGTGAATCTATAAATAAAAGCTACATCTCTGTTGGTGCAAAAAGGCTGAATCCAGAATAAAGAGGTAATCTTAAATTCTCTCATTTTCTAACTTGATCATTGACTTTACAAACTTGGATTTTTTTGAAAGTAATGTAATTTCTTAATTTTTTTGTTTCATGTTTTTTCTTTTAAAAGAATAGTTTCTGTGGTACCATATGTGTCCTCAGCTGGGTGACCTGCATAGCTGAGATTTTTGACTCCATAGCAGAGCCTGTAAGGATAAGTGATAGCAGCAGGAGGCTGTCATCATGCTTATTGACTGCCTTCTGGCTCCTTTTCTTTGGATGTGCAATTCGCCAGGGGATTGCACACCTATTTGTCACAGCAGCTGGATTTTGGGAGGCAGCAGCTCTTGGTCCCCCTCCAGGTGCTGCAGGCCCACATGCTCTGGTGGGTACAAACCCACCTGCTGCTCCACACATCTCATCTCTGCCCTGCTTGATCACTCCTCTTTGCAGCTGCCTGTTCCCTTTTCCTTCCTTCTACCTACCTGTTCTTGCCTGTCCCTTTGCTGTCCCCCTCAGCCATCATGGAGACCCACATGCTGTCAGGGCACCACCAAGGGCACGAGGAGAGCCCAAGAGTTTCCCTACTTGGTCTGGTATATAGGAGAGCAATGCTGGTCTCTGAAAACCAGGAAAAATATTATAGTCTGGGTATGGAGAACACCTTCACATACAGAAGTTGTTAGAGGAAGGGCTGAAATTGGGATAACTTGTCAAGCTATAAAGCTTCTTCTGAGTATGTGTGAATTTTGATTTTTCTGGGGCAAATAATGATGATATTTGAGAAGGATTTCRTGCAAAGGGTCAAAGGGCACAGCTCTGACAGGGAAGGGAACAGCCATGCCAAATTTCAAATCTGTCCTTTGCAGCATGGGGGCTTTGAAGCTTCTTGGTGAAATTGTTTGCATTTTTCTCTTAATGTGTGCAAAGCAACTGGTTTTCCCAACTTCTTTTCAGAAACAGATTTTTTTTCTGCCAAAAATGCTCAGCAAAACATTTTAGTTCAGTCAAATTTTGCAAAATTATGAAAAACCTAAAAATGGTGTCTTAGAATGGGAAGTGTTAGTTAAAGTTCACTGTAGTTGGCACTGACAGGTCCTCATATCATGTAATATAATTCCAAAAATTAAATATATTTTATCATAATCTGTGAAAGAAGAATGACTTCTCGGGATACACTTTTTCTTTCACTCATTTTCTTTTTGACTACATCATATTCATTTGAAACATTATTACTAGCAGTGAGATTATGGAGCAGGAGTTTCTTTTGTACCAATAGGTTTCTGCCAGCCTTTTGCCCAGTTTCTGTGTAGCTGCAGCAGCACATTTTGCCCTTTCCTTTCATTATCTTTGAGATGCACCAGGACTGGGATGTTCCCAGTGTTTTTGGCAATATCTTGACAGCAGATGCAAACCAGGCATGTTTGACGGGGGCTTGTGCCCCTGGCTCTTGTGCGGAGCCAGGCAACTCCTGTGGGCTTGGCCAGCTGTTCTTGGGGTGGAAAATTCCAAGGGGGGCTGCCCCAGGCCATGCCCCACGGAGGGTGGATGAAGCTTTGTTTGGCTTTGCTCAAGTATCCCTTTGCAACTGAATACTTTTTTAGCAAGTGAAGGTTAGTAAGGAGCAAAAAGAAACCCACATACAGCAAAAGTAATCAAGTCCTTTAGGGTTTCATGTAGCAATGCTGAAAGTCCTGTTCTGTGCTGAGACTGCTGGGTCGTTACAGTGATCAAAGTCATCCTATCACTGCCGAGCAAGAACAGCAGGTAGAGCTCTGTGACCTGTGTTTTGGAGGAGGCCAGGCAAGTTGCTTTCACATCCATTCTCTCATCTTTCTGTCCTCCCTTTCTCCCCTGCCATTTCCTGAAGCTGTGTGTGTTCATTAAGGTGGGGTAGACTCTTTTCATGCTTTGACAGCTCGGGGTCAAGCACAAAAGGCTTGAGAGTGTTGGAGAGAACTCCAGCTTCCTTTCCAGTTTGAGATCCAGATTTAATTTGTACTGCAGGGATGTGCTGTGCAGTTTGGAGTTGTTCAGGCCCCTGTTAGGTTTGTCTTCATGAATTTTGGGTTTGCTGATCTGATCCCCTGCTACAATCTAAAGCAGCTCGAGAACGGTTTCTGCCAGCTTTATACAGCTCTCAGCAAGCAGGGTTTAAAACATACAGAAAAGGCTGGGCATCGCACTTCCTTCCCCTGCCAGGATCCCAGGTGCCACACTGCCACTGGTAGGGGAGGGTTTAGGGCATCCTGGCTTTAGGGTTGCTTGTTGCAGCATCGCGATGGAAAATGCTGCACCACAGGCTAAGGATCCAAAGTATTGCTCTTATTGCACACTTGGAAAACTGCTGTTTTGAGTCTAAAAGGTGAATAAAACGCTCAGATTGATGTTGTTCAACTACAAGGCATTACATGTGTCTGCTGCCACAAGAATTTCAGCAATCTGGGTGAATTAAAAGCTCTGGACTAGTCCAGGTCTCAGCTTTTGGGCTGTAGCAAGGGCTGGGTGCTGAGCCAGGTGTGTGTGCCGGAGCCCTCTCTGATGGTGGCTGGATGGGGCCATGGGCCAAGGTGTGTGCAGAGGAGTCCGTGGGGAGCAGGCTGGTGTTCCCCACAGCGTGCACCTCACAACAGCATCAAACAAGAGTCAAGACATGTGCAAGTCGGTGCTCGAATTGATGAGGATGGTAGAGCTAAGGATGTGGCTAAATCTGTCTTCCTGATGGCTTTTACATGGGGGGCAATCTTGGCCAAGGCACTTAGCAGCTGTACCTGCACTGCGACACAGCATCCTCCTGTCTCCCCATCCGCTGATTCAGGCTTGGGTGTTGTGCGTCCTGTACAGCACGTTTAAAGGTTAACCCAAGCACAGTGGTATAGAGGTAGAAGGACTGGTCCCTTTTCTCAGCAGCACTGTAAGCAAGGATATGATGGAGAAAGGCACTCTGAAAAAAGAGTGTCAAATCAGTCGTTAGAAATCCCATCTTGACTGTGAAAAGTGGAAAGTGGCTGGGCTGAGCAGCAGCTTTGAATCTGCCAACTCCAACCTGAGAACTGCAGCAATGGAGGAGACAGCCAGGTTGCTGCTCCAGCCTGTTGATATTTCCAGGCTGAGCATTTATGCTTTTATAAAAGGCACAGGGAGACAGTGCCTTGTCTCTGCTGGCACCCTGCATGCCATGGGCTGACTACAGGCATACCTCAGAGGTGTTGTGGGTTTGGTTCCAGACCACCGCCATAAAGCAAATATCGCAATAAAGTGAGTCACACACATTTTTTGGTTTCCCAGTGCATATAAAAGCTACGTTTACACTATACTGTAGTCTATTAAGTGTGCAATAGCATTATGTCTAAAAAAAAAACAATGTACAAAATGTGACACAGAGACACAAAGTGAGCACATGCTGTTGGAAAAATGGTGCCGATAGACTTGCTCGATGCAGGGTTGCCACAAACCTTCAATTTGTAAAAAAAGCAATATCTGCGAAGTGCAATAAAGCAAAAGACAATAAAACAAGATATGCCTGTATACTGCTCCACAGCTGTGTCTTTCAAGTGTGGAAATGTTAGGCCATGCTCTGTAAAATACAGCAATTTCCACTAACAAGAAGACAGTTGCTGTTGATTTTTTTTCCTCTCTTTTGCTTCATGCAAATTAACCATCAAATCAGCCTAAAGGCTTTGCTATGCCTAGTGCCCCGTGATCAGACTGGGAGCCTTCACCTCCTGTTACATGGATATAATAGCTGCCCAGCACTCTAGTGGTGAGCAGGAAAGTTTGCTGCTTTTGCCATGTTAGCCCAAAAGCCACATTTATATAAGCAAACCCATTTATGTAAAACAAACTATTCCACCAAATGCTACTTTAGAAGCTACTTTTGTTTTTGGTTCACCTCTCTCTGCTTTAATATCTAGTGGGAATGGATTTCTGTAAACCTTCCAGTTCATAAGAGCAATGCAAATTTTTTCCACTTGCAGTCCSCAATCAGTCAGACCAGGTCTCCTTTGGCTTCTACTCTCACTGCATCAACATGAAAACTCACTGAGGCTGATCAAGCAAACAGGAGTTAGGTACCTCTTATTTCTGGAGCACGCAATGTGGCTTTTGATAATGCTCTCATGCCACTGCTATTTAAGAACATCACAATGAAAAATAATAAAATTCATATAGAAAGGAATGGGAGGGGACAGTGAATTTTTATATAAATTTACTCAGTCTTCACCACTAACCGAAATAGCTAGAAAAGCCTATAGAGTGGATTAGGCTTGAAACTTAGTGACTTGACTTTGTTTCAGTTTTAAATTTCTGTATAGTTCTAGTGGCAGATCAGCTCGGATCAGACAGTGGCTTTCTATGGAGATCTTTAACTCTTGCTAAATTTTTGGTTTTCCAGGTTTTTGGCAGCACTTCACCTTTTCTTCAGGAAACCTATCAATGCCTTTTAAACTGGAGATTGATCCTGTACGCAGGATCCTTTTGCATGCATATGTTCTGTTCTTGTCCATCAGATATGTAGCAGATTCGGTCCCAAATACCTATAAGGCCACATGCAGACTGTAAATCTTGTGGTTTGCTACTGAACAGCTTTAATATCCTGTTAGCATGTTTTTGCTTATAGAAGGAAGTGTAATGGCTTGGGAAAAATGAACTGTAGATGAGGAAGAGAAATCATCTCCTATAGCTTTTAGCAGTTTTATCAGACCACAAGGCCAGAGCATTTTCCTTCTCCTACACAAATGGAATACAGACATCTATAGATACAATTTCTGGACATTTAAAGACACTCTAAGAACTGCTAGAATCAAGTGCACTGAGCGGTGGAGTGGGCTGCGGGTTCAGTGGCTCATTAATGCTTCTGGCTGGAGTAGATTTGTATTAATAAACAGACCCGGAGAAGTGCTGAGGACTGAAGTGCCCCCATTACTCCTGCAGAGCTCTAACTCAGACAAGACAAGCATCTCAAGGCCACTCTCAGGGACCCTCTTTGCAGACCCATGAGGACACGGCACTGTGTCAGCATCAGGGCTTCATGTCCATTCAGCCCCTGACTTCTTGGAGAAGGTAGTCAGTAAAACCAGAGATTTTTTTTTTCTGCTGTTCCTTCTCAGACCTTCAGTGTTTGTCATATTGAGCGCTGCCGGTTTTATGACAGGGCTCTCCCACAACATGGGCCAAATCTACCAGTCAATTTACCCACCATTCAATTTCTGAGATGTCAAAGTAAAAATATAGATGCCTTAAAATCACAACTTGGTTAAAGAGAAGGGAAAATGTTATTTCTTTGCTTAAAAAAGGGTTGAAAAAACTTGATTGGAAATAGAGCCAAGTGGGTCTGACAGTATGTGCCAATGGAAAATAAATTTAGTAATAACCTGTCAAATGATTCCTCCTCAGCACAGCCAGTCTTCTGAGTTGCTCACTGGAGCTAATGCACACAACACCTGTGCTACGACTGACAAAGTTTGAGCAACCTTCTCAGACCTGCATGGGCAAAAAAAGAAAATTTGCAAAGACATGTTTAAGCCAATGAATCGGGAGAATTTCCTCTTTGTTCTCCTCCATCCTAGTTCTCTATGGAAAAAGCACTGTGTTTTCAGCCTACTTGGTAGCTGCTGCAGGTCTTGTGAGATCCAGCAGCTCCCTAGGGAGCAGTTTGGTGCTGCAGTGCGGTGTGGGTGAGGGACGCATGCCATGGAGCTGGTCACCTGGAGCTGCTTGTGGGGGACTGTCTCTGCCCCAGGCTGGCAGCAAGGGGGCTGTGCAGCATAGCTCTAGGCCAGTGGGGTGCTGTGTGTGGCACTGGAGCCTGTCCTGGCAGTCCCCAAGCTATGCCTGCCGTGCTTGGAAGAGGCTGAAGGTGCTGCCGAGCTGCTCCTCTGCCTCAGCCTGTGTGGAGCTGCCAGGCACCAGCACTGCATGGCACGGGGGTCCTCAGCCTCCTGTTTCCTCCTAATGGACGCTTCACTTATGCGGAAGGGAGGCAAAGGTGTGACAAAGGGGGAAAATCCATCCACCAAGCGCATCCTCCCTTTGGCCTTCACTTCTTTCTCCAATTCAGAAGCAATGGGGGTTAATGCCCCCCACTTTCCATTGCTAATGCTCTAGATGCCCAGGCTTGCAAGTATTCCTTATGATATCCAATGGGACATGACAGATTTTGCTAGGGTAAGGGGGTCCACTGAACTACCTTGCGCTGTTCAGTGTTTACCAAAGCAAGCCCTAATTGTGTGTCTGGGTACACACACATACAGATGCATGCAAGTGAACACATGGCCATGCATGCACACACACACATGCAGGAGCAGCAATGAAACAATGCAAACAAGTCATGATACCAAGAACTGCTCCTCTTCACACTACTTTTCATTTTCATTCCATTTTGTTATTTTTTAATGTTGCTTTAAGTTTTCTGCTCTGCATCGTTGGCTGTTCTGTGTGAGCACGGGGGTAATGTGTACAGGCCTTCTGGAAGACAGATACAAGCTGAACACTAGGTGCATTTAGTATTAAAGAATGTAAAACAAATTATTTTTAGATTTAGCAGGAGACTTTCTCATTGTTGAGTGACTGGATTCCATGGGGAAATAYGTATTCAGGAAACTAAGGACCATTTCCAGTTAAAAGCTCTAAGGCAGGTACCTTCATGTTTTAGTTGTTACTACTGAAGTCTTCTTGACTTTATAGTCTTTCTATTCTCTCTTATTTGCAGAACTGGTAATTGTATTTTAAAATAATTATAACATTTCCTAATCTGAGCTTAGCTCGTTTAGTCAAGTCGAGCAAAGGTTAGAGGGGAAGTGATATCTCTCAATAAATATGCTGGGTGGTAAATACTGAGGAGAGGAAAGAGCTTTCTGACTTGAAGGATAATATTAGCACAGGATCAAATGGTTATAAATTGTTCATGAATAAATTTAAACTGTAAATTAGAAGACAGTTTCTAGACATCTGAAGAGGCAGTTCTGAAATGCTCATTTAGTTAGGGAAATGAGGGACTTTGACTTGTTTTAAGAAGAAGCTTCATGACCTCACACGAGGGATAGAATATATTTATGGAAGAATCCTTGGAGAAAAGGGATGAGGTTTGTCTTATGAGACCTTGGATGTATCAAGTTATATCCAAAGAGTTTTTGAAGAGACACTGGATTACTCTGTTTACACCATATTTGTATTGTAGTTATCTTGTGTTTCAGCTTTTGGTGGTGGTTTGGGTTGCCAGGAAGGATTAGTTTCCTTGGCCTTCCCCTGACACACTGGTGACTGACTGAATGAGGATGATGGCAGGATGCACCGTTGCTGCCRGGGTCATTCAATTCAATGGTGTCTTGTTTGTATGTCCTCTTTGCCCACTGTGGTTAAACCACTCACCAGAGCTCAGTCTAGAGGGAATGCCGGACTGGAGAGACTACTGAGGATTTCTCACGCCCGCTTCAGAAGCACAGTCCTGGTCTGATTTGTTGGTCCATCTAGTATTTTTTTATTTTATTATTTGCAATAATGCAACAATTTGCAGTTATTTGAGAGCCAGTAGTGTGAGTGATGTCCCTGATCTCTCCTATTCTCTTCTTGTAGATGAGTTTTGGCTTATTATTATAGGCTTTGTGTTTGTTACAGAGGCGATGACTGTAGCCGACAGATGGGGCGCATGTTCTGGGGCACTTCTACAGTCCGTATGTGGTGCTTTGTGATCATGGCAGTTCCTTCTTGTTTTACATTCCTATATGTACTGAACATATACAACATGCACAACTGTGCATTACCCTGAAAATAGCATGAGTACTCTGGAAAGCAAGAGAGATCCTGTTATGTAAGGTTTTTAGTCCAGGGTGAGTTTTTCCCAAATGTGTGTTATCATGTCTAAAGTTACCTTCCTGTATGTAACTGTTGTGCACTTTTTCCTCAAGTGTTTATACCTGAAATCATGAAGTTCTAATACAATGAAGATCTTTGCTCAGAATAGACTTTCTATTTAAAAATAATAATTTATATCAAATTGGGGCTATAGTAACTTAAAAGATAAAAATCACAGAGTGGGAGCTGTGTTTGCAAAAAAGCTTATTTAGGCATGTAATGTTTCTCTGGCCATTAGYAATGTGTTCTCCTTCCTTAAGACATTTTTGTGGGGTTGAGCTTTTTCCCATAGCAAGTCATAGTACCATTGGATGCAATACTTGTAGCACTAACTGTTGAAGCCCAAATCTGGGGAACTGAAAAACTCCAAGGTTTGGCTATATTCTTCTTTTAAATTCTTAAAGTAGAGGCAAATCTGTTGGATGGACAAATCTGCCTTAAGTTTTACTCTTGCTTATTTTGAGAGCATGTTGGGCACATTGAAACAATACTGAGTTTTCAGAGAACAGATGTGAGATTACTTAAGAGTGTGGCCTGCGGTAAAAAAGGAGGTGATTCTTCTTTGTATCCTTCTGCACTGATTGTTTGAATTGCTCATCTGAAAACATCACACTTAAACCATCATAAACTGAGAGCCAGATCTGGCCTAGTGTGCAGCTCCTGCAATCTTTAGGACTATGAAGAAACGTAAATCAGGAGGTACGTCTTTTTTCTTACTMTTTGTACTAATGTTGCACACACTTTGCTCATTCTGCTCAGGAAACTCCACCTCCACATGTAAAAGAGGTGTGAAGCTTCCCACATGGCTTCGTTAGCATGCGACCCCACTTAGCTCCTTAATACTCCCAACCAATCTTTTTTTTTCTTTTTTTATACAGTAAAAAGATGAAAAAAGAGACTGACTGTGAGCAAAAAATATTGTGAAAGCTCTGATTCAATATCCAAATASGCAGTCAGTCATCTACAATAGCTCTTTAGCACCTTACTGCTTAGCTCTTTCCTCTTCTATTAGAACAAGGTACAGCGTGAGTGTTAGGTGGTACATTTCGGTTAATAGAAGACGAAAGACCAAATCTGCTCATCTGCCAGGGAAACCTCCTTTGGAAATGCCAACTGGGTCAGAGCAAAAGTGAGAGTGACTGACCTAGCAAGGACACAAATTTGAGTAAGACAGTCTTTGAGCAGTTCCATTATTCCAAAACCTAGAGCGTTATAGAAGTGTTTGTGTACATGCAGGCATGTACATGTACTTAAACAAGTGTGTGAATATGAGTAGCTGTCTTTATTTCAGAATAATATTTCCTACTGATGCTTTTATCTTTCAGTAGGGAAGACTGTTTTGTTTGGAAAATAGAGCTTGGAATAATTAGTCCCGCTTTACATTATGCTTTTAATTATAAGCATTGTATAATAAATTAATAAATTAATCATGGATACCTTAACAAAAAAATCTCGTGGGTCAATAAGTTGTTTATAACCATGGCTAATAATTATCTACAGTCACAGATGTGCATAGGGCTATCTCTGATACTAGCTAATTGGGCCTGGCACACCTATTACACTACCAATTAATCATTTATGAACTCTTTACAAATAAGATCTCCACGTAAAATTGTGACCAAGGATTGTTAAAAGCCACTCATTTTTGCAATCTGCCACCTTTCTAAATGAGAAACATGTGGGTCTGTAACATCAGAGCCCTCTGTGGGGGCACACAGTCGCTTCCATGTGTGGGRGGGGACTCTTGTGTCTTAAAACAGCAGATTTGGCTTTTCCAGGTAAGATTTTTCAGAACAATTCTCTCATTGTTCATAAAAACTAAATAAATCATTTTTTAAAAAATAAACAATCCAATATTCCATTCACAGATGCATTTGCTAATACAGTGGTGATTTAGGAGAGTGACCCTACTACATGTTCTTTGTATGCCACAGCATAAGTCTGAATTGTTAGAAGTATTCTTGTTACTCTTCCCAGTTGATAGGAATCCTGTACATTGATTCCTTGGAAGAAGGATAATTTCCTTGTCCTTTGAGAATGGTCTTTTATAAACATAGGAGCTAAGATGTGTGTGCTTGTAACCCTTAAAATATAATTCCCTCTTACTACTCATGAAAGAATATGCAGCATGGTCACACTGTGATGAACAAGATCAGTGTCGTCACCGTCAGAAGACTTTGCTGTTACTGGCATAAAATGAAGTCTTCTCTAGACTATCCAGGCAGAATATACAGTTGAATGTTACTTGTTTACTCTCTAAACTCACAGATTGTTTGTGACCATTTAGTCTTTCACACACAAGTCATGCATGAAGGCATATACTGTTCTGCAGCTCGTGTTTCTARGCTGTAGAAACAGTAGCTGAACAGTGGCCTTCTCACTTGCACTAATACCCAGTCTTTGCTGGTCCTGTTGAACATCCTGACTCCTTGTTATCATTCACTTAACAAAAATCACGTAGCACCCTGTGCTATGCCAAAGCAGGCTATGAGGATGGCACTGAGAGAGGCTTATGGTCTTTCCGAATTATGTGGCTGCAAAAATATTTCTCATTTGAATGAGGCCCTGGAATCTACAAAGTTTGAATGTTTTACATCAGAAACAATGGGTTTGTACTTCATTTTCATACCATATTAATGAAATTAAACAGTCTTACCCCTGATGTTCTGAATAGATTGTTCCTTTGCTAGATCACATTGATTTACAAGTAATAGGGAATAAATTTTAGAAGGCATCACATAAAGCAATTCTTACTGCGCTTCTTCAGAGGCTCTAATAAATGGTGTTAACTTCTCCCTTCTGTATTCTGATCAGGCTTATAGTTTTTATATAAGTTTTTACAGAACCTCGATCTCAACAGTATCTGAAGTACTTCCATAGTACTTCAGTCATTCTTTAATATGTTTTTCATAGAGGAAAGATGTAATTGCAGAAGAGTTTTTTATTTTAGAAATATTTTAGTTTGAATTTAAATCTTTTTAGGTTTCAGGTCCCATTAATACTACATGGCTACAGTTTGGATGGAAATAAAAAAAATGTGTGAAACCAAAGTTGGGTCATATGCAAGGATGGGAATGAATCTCTTACTTGGGAATGATGAAAGCACTGTTCAGTGATGCTACCTCACATCAGCACTATGAAAAATCCTAAAAACCCTGCAAATTTCACTGGCCTTTCTTTGCCCACAGATACACAAATAGGAGGCAAGCCTTCCATCACAGTCAGTCACTTCATGTGGTCTCACTCATAAATCTACCAAGCTGCATTTGTACGAGTGCTTTTGCCCATTTTTCAGGCTGAAAGGCTGTTCCAGAACCTCCCCCCTCTGATGGTTAGAAACTTTTTTCTAGTTCCCAGCCTGAAACCGTTAATAGCGGTTTTTACCTTTTGCTGTGGTACCAACAGAAGTCTTAGCCTTAATACTTCCTCTTCTCTGATGTTTAATTTACCCCTACCATATTTCAAGAGAAAAATCACATCCCTGCTTGCCTTTGGTTTCTGAGGCTGACTGCTCTGTGATGTTTTGTTCTCTCTCAGGGACAGACACCTGCTCTCAGTCATCTGTCCGTGTACCTGCTCTAGTCTGAATTCATTCTTATGGAAGATTTATGACTTTCATAGCATTTTATTACATTTAAAAATCATATTATATTAGCAATTCTTTTTTTAAATATTTTGCAATAATACTGCTTAACATTAGTCATTGGATCAGGATCTGGAGGTAAACCTGCCTGTGCCAAATGAGAGCCCTGACCACCCCTTTGTGTGTGGTCATGTCCATCCCCTCTCCAGCCTTAGGAATACTTCATTATTCCTGCAAAGTGGCACTCGGGCAGTTTCGCTCCAGGAGAGCCCATAGATGGTCGTGGGGCATTTACAGTGACAGAGCAGGTTCAGATCCTCTCGTGCAGGGAAATTACCTGAATTTGGGCCTCTTGGTTCTGGGCGAGTGCTTGAACCACTGATGCCAAATACGAGGTTTGATCTATGAGCAGCTTTGCAAATACAGTTTGCTGTCACTCTGAGACATGGTGGTGCTGCTCCCTTCCTGGGGACCGATGGCCATCACTCCTGGGGGGGTCAGGTGAGATTTCTTCGTGAAAGCCCCTGCTTTGGGGCGACAGGCTCTGGGCAGGCTCTTGGGGTTAATAGGGAGATTTACCAGGGACAGCTGGGATGCACAGGGACCTGGAGTGTCTGCAAACCAGAGCTGCAGCTGAGGAGGCTGTTTAGAGGGTTTAAGTCTCTGATTTTGGATTGTACAGTGGCAAGTCAGTAGTTTCCAGGGTCTGGTTTTCACTGTATCTTGAGCTGCTCCTCTGGTGTGCAGAGGCCAGGAAGGAGAGCTCCTGAGGTCCCCTCTTGCCCATGGCATTGCTGCTTGAGCCAGGCAGTCCCATCCTCTGCCAGCGTGGTCCCACCAGCAGCTGAGCCTCCTCCCCTGCCGCAGGGGTTTCCCTGGTGCCAGGACACAGGGGTGAACGGCCGGGCCAGGCCCCGGGTCGGGCTGTGGTGCATAGCTTTGCTCCCGGGCACCTCCGCCTCTTCCGTGAAGGGGCACAACACAGGAGAGTTCAGCCTGTTGCTGCCTGCCAAGCGTCTGAAATTCTCCAGTGGAAGGTACGGCGGCTGTGGCAGGGATTTTTACTGTGCCAATACTATCAGCAGGAGAGAATATTGTCTAAACAGCATGAACTATAATCAGGTGGTCCAGCAATTACCTGGAATATTTTTTGCAGAAACCATGGTAACAGTTTCCATCAAAATAATAGCGGTGTTCCTGTCTGGCAGCTCATCCTGCACCTGCTTAAGTTGTTACTTGTGGCTAATCCTTTTCCTTTAGTAGAGCTGCCCAAGTATGTRAAGACAAGCACCTAAGTACTTATCTGAAGCCACTGAGGCTTCAGAAAAATAGCTTKAGAGTAGTTTTCTCGGGCAAATCTCTGTGTGTAATTTCATTTTCCACCTAGATCATTTTAATTTATTGACGTATAAAAGCACTCGCAGTTGGCTGTTCATCCTGCCCTACATTATTCTTGAATACTGAAAAATCACTCTACAGTGCTGTGTCAGAAACAATTCATCRATCTGGGGAAGGTCTCATTTTTCATTATATTTTATCATCCTGCTTTAAGCTAACTATAAACTATGGCAGTGAGTTTATTTACTTGAAACCATGGTGGTTCAGCAGTATCTCTACGTACTTTCCAAGGCAATGTGAAGTGCAGAGAAGAATGCTGCTTCTGGAGAGGTTTGTTTTCCAGCTGCACAGGGCTCATGTGGAGCATTTGTCTCCTGCCGTAGGGCAGGCTGCTGGGGTTCAGGCTTCCCTGGGGTCCCCTGCATCAGGCAATGCAACATCAGCTCTGCAGAGGCAGGGTTTTCCACRTGACCCTCTTTATTTATTCAGTAAATTTACATGTGTTAATGCTATTTAACACCCACTACGAGGAGGCTCTTTCAGAGGACTTTTAAGAATCAGGTTGGTTTCAGAGCTTTTTTACAGGGGATACCAGCAGCTGTCAAATAACCAGTGGCCTGTCTGGGTAACACTTCACAGCTCTTTCCTTAACCTCTCTTCAGCTGTTTTGAGTTTGTCAGTTTGGGGAGAATGTGGACTAAAGCACCATGGCTGCAGACACTGTTAGAAAGAGAATCATGTTAAAACTGCAGTCTTTCAGGCCATAAGAAGCTGCGTGGCCCAGCACCTGATCTTCTCTTCTAGCATGCAGCGCTCCCATGTCTGTCAGCCTGTGCATGACCTCATCCTCCATGGCCCCACTAAATGCAGAGGGATGCTATGGGGGAAGAGGCTAAGAACCCTCTTGTTTTTCCCCTACTTTGCTGTACCCTCCCAAGCAGGCAATCTGCCTCACTGGCCTGAGGATAAATAGTAGTAATAATCTCCCAATTTCTTCCAGAGATTTCTGAGCTATACCGCCACATTCAAATGAGGGGAAAATTAAAAAAAAAAAAAAAGTATTCAAGACCTATATTTCTTAACAGTTTTTTTATTTACATGAGTCACTGAATACTGCTATTAAAATAAAAGCTTGTGTACCACTTATTGCAAACAGAGCCAATGTTTTAAGGTGGAAGTTCTCTTAACTGCAACTGTGTAGAGCCTGTTTCTTTTTATTGAGTCAGAGTGAGCCAAGATTTAAACAATACATTAGTGGAAGAGAAAAATCTCTGAATCTGAAAATCTGAAAATCTGAAAATTTTCAGATGTAGGATATGAAATCATGAGCTACAAAAGAAAGTCGCGTACTGTTTCTATCCATTGTCTCATAATAAAACAAGAAAAATAAATCTGAGTGAAGAGAAGCAGAAAGCTTCCTAGGGAAAAAAGGGTTTCAGTTTGGGGTTGTCCTGAGGAATCTAACCCAACTTGTTCTCTGAAGAGGGAGAGCTCAAACACAGGGACTAATTTTGAAGACTAAATGGTCATGTCCCATCTTGCTATGCACTTCTAGATCTTGGGAAGCTCAACAAGATCTCTGCAGGCCAGTCCACATAGGCAGTGGCACATGTAACAGGGTTTGTAACTTTATGAGCAGCCCTCTTTGTGCTCGTTGAATACTGGACCAATGCTGTTACCAGGTGTTAGAAAGCACCCTGCTGCTTTTGATATGATCTTCTAGCTGAGGTGTGAAATCAAGGCACTGTGCACTTGCTATAGAAATAAGACGTGCCATTTTATTTTAAAGGAGCAGTGATTTAACCCAGCCCGGTAGAAGGTCAGGTAATTATATCCCCTGCCTACCTCAATTCCTGCGTGTAGTTCTTGCTGAATACAAAATCTTTCGTTCACTGTTCTGATCTGCTGAGTAATAGATATTAAGCCTGGAAGTTTACACTCATTATTTAGTCTGACCCATATGCCATGTGCTATAAAGTTTCACCCTGGACCCAGGGGTTTTCCTCGTAGAGGAAGAGACAGTAGAAGTTATTGTGGGGTAAACTGATTTTGGGGACATCTGCTGCACTAGAAGGAACGTGTAAGATTTTCCTTTACTGAAGTGAACATGTGGGAAGGGGAGTAGTCTTTTATACATTGTTTTGTTCAGTGCACAGCAAAGATTATAAAAACAAAAAACAAAAAAAATAGAGTGTGTTTTCCATTTGCATTCTTAGATCTAGCTGAAGT
The DNA here is from genome assembly GCF_003343035.1 of Apteryx rowi. Classification (NCBI taxonomy): domain Eukaryota; kingdom Metazoa; phylum Chordata; class Aves; order Apterygiformes; family Apterygidae; genus Apteryx; species Apteryx rowi. The sequence continues at coordinate 1,518,082 of NW_020447675.1, forward strand.
AGAAAAACTTCCCCAAGTGTCAGTCAAAGACTTTTTCTGAACGGTATCTGGCAAAAAATAAAAAAAAAAGGCAAAAAAAATAAGGGAAAAAAAAAAMCCCACAGCTTCGTGAGAGTGTCTCCATTCATTGAAAGGTAACAACTTCTGAAACGTCTCATGATTAGGAACCTCTGAGAGGACCCAGGCAGGGGTCTGGCAAACCCGAATGAGGTCGCTGAGGGGCTCTGGGTGCCCCGGGGGGGCGGGGCTTTGGGCGCGGCTCGCCGCCCGGCGCGTGACCGCCGCCAAGTGCCGGCGGGCGCCGTCCAGCTGCTTCGAGGTCCGGGCGCGCGGACAGCGCTGCGATTGGCTCGCGGGCGCGCGGCCGCTCTTGAAGGCGGGCTC
>NW_020447675.1:1518520-1545576 GCF_003343035.1 Apteryx rowi
GCGGCGGCGGCGGCGGCGGCGGCGGCGGCGGCGGCGGCGGCGGCGGCGGCGGCGGCTGACGCGGTTGTGTCGCTGCGCTGCGCCAGGCAGTGCGCAGCCACACAGGCTGAAGTGAGGGTCGGGGGCTGAACACTGAAGTGACTCATAGGGGTGGGAGAGCAGGGATGGCTGCAGCCTCTTAAAAAATGAAGGATGAAGATGGGAAGGTTGAGAGCTCAGATGTTTTTTTTTTCTTCCCTCCCTGGGGGAATGGCACTCCTTGACATGGCTAAGAGGGTGGGACTGAGACTGAGATGGGAAATGCTGGGGTAGCCATGGATGGCTGCCCCAAATTGCCTGCAGGTAGTGTTGAAGGCATTATGAAGGATTTGATGATAAATCTTGAGATCACACTTAGATGGGGTTGGACTATGACAGAGGACACGCTTGGGAAGTAGTGGGCAGCAAGTGGGGAGCTACCTCAAAAAGCAACAGGTGTGTTTCAGTGTAAAGTTTTTCAGTACAAAAGAGAGGGGGGAAGCAGTGGGTTTTGCTGGAAGATGCTACCACACATGAGAAGTGACAACAAGAGGCTTTTGGTGGGAAATAATAAGGAAAATGAGTGGGGCAAAGCAGAACATTTTAGCAGGAAATCCTGAGGTACCTGAGAGCAGACAGTACCAAAGTTTAGGACTGAAAGGTGAAGTACCTCAGAGGAAACAGACTCTAGCATTTTGGAGGGGAATGCTGAAGTAACTCTAAGGGGAACAGGGCGAGCAGTTTGGAGAAAATGGTTGAGGTAACTTAGGGGGAACAGTGAAAACATTTTGAAGGGAAACGCTGAGGTAACTCTAGAGAGGACAGGGTGAGATTTTTAGAGGGAAATGTTGAGGTAACTCTAGAGGGGAGAAGGCAAGCAGTTTGGATTGGAAAACCTGAGGTAACTATAGGGGACAGGGCTAGCATTTGGGAGGAAAACACTGAGGTAACTCTAGAGAGGCGAGGGCGAGCATTTTGGAGGGAAACACTGAGGTAACTCTAAAGAGAACAGGGTGAGTATTTTGGCGGGAAACGTTGAGGTAAATCTAGAGGGAACCGGGTGATTATTTTGGAGGGAAATGCTGAAGTAACTGTAGAGGCGACAGGGTAAGCAATTTGGATTGGAAAACCTGAGGTAACTGTAGAGGGGACTGGGTGATTATTTTGGAGGGAAACGCTGAGGAAACTGTAGAAAAAAGCATCCATGTAGGAATGGATATAATTTAATGGATACAACAGCTGGGTTGAGTCAGGATTTTCCTTTATTAAGGAGCAGCCAAAGCTTCAAGAAAAATTCCTGTACACCATCTCTGCTGGAAGAATGGAGATGACAAGCAAATGCTGGTAAGTTTAGGAAGTGGTTTTCATCCTGTGAAGGAGATGGAGTCGGGGAGGGGAGCTGAGGAGGAAGGAAGGTGGCCAGCGGTACAACTTCTCCTTGTAGAGAACTGCAGGAGTGGTGTTCCAAGAATCAGGCCTTCTCTGTGTATAGGGGTTTCAATTTGACACTTCTCAGTGCTAAGGGTGTCTGGTTTCCTTTGGAGCTGCTCGTGGAGAAGAAAGAAGAGGAGCGGAGTGGACCTGCGAGTCAAGAGGGAGCAAGAGGAGGAAGAGCAGAGGGGAGGAAGGAGAAGGGCACTCTGGGCAAAGGGACCTCCCTGTATGCAGGGCTGTGGTCCCAGAAGAGCATCCGTGGCACCTTTGGTGCCCTTGGGGCCTTTGCGCTGGGCGACCTCCCTGTAAGCAGGGCTTGGGTCTTTGCTTTTGTTGTTGGCCTTTTGCCATGTTGCTCCTTTGGCTGCCTGGAGAGAGGGACAAACCTGTAAGGAGTGTGCGAGTCCCTTTCTCCGCTCCTGAGGGGGAAAGGGAGCTCACTGGACCCCAGGCCCCCCCCCGTAAGCAGGGGAGGGCCCTTTGCCCCCTGTGGCTTTCCACCCGCTGGCAGCCTGGCCAGCATGACCCCCTGTAATGCGGGCGGGTCCCAGCATTTGCCCTTTGGCCACCCGCCCAGTCCCTGGGCATGCTGAGCGCTCTGGCCTGCATGCAGCCTGGGGGCAGGCATGAGCCTCTCCTCCTGCTCGCGGGTACAGACTGGTCCCCTGACAGCGGCTGCCCTGGGCGCTCTTTCTCTTCTGGAAAATCATGCTTGTCCTTGTGCCTTGTCGGGGTGAGTGAGCGAGCTTGTCCTGTAGGCCTCTGTTAAAAGCGCTGCAGCATGCTCAGCTTCAGCTTCCCAGGACTGAAAGAGCAGCTGTGGGCAGCAGCAGAGGAGGGGTCCTGTGTCAGGCCTGGAGTTGAGGAGGGGGGGTTCAGGCTTGCCCCTTCCTTGCTAGGACAGAGCAAAGCCAGTGGGGAAGAGCGTGGGCAATGTGACCTGCCTGTAGTGAGGGCCGAGGTCTCTGCCCACGTGGCTGCCTGTGCTGCTGGCCGCCTGGCCAGCGTGACCGCCCTGTCCTGGGGGTGTGGGTCACAAGCCGTGGAGCCCTTTGTCCCCAGGAGCAGCTCGGCCTCCCTGTAAGCAGGGCTGAGGGGCCTGCCCTCCTGAGGCCTGCTGCTCTAGCCAGCCACCAGGAATGACCCCTGCCTGGCCCTTTGGAGGGGGCAGGTTGAGGAAGCGCTCTGCTGGAGGGTGCAACGCTGCCTTTGGCGCTGCTTTTTTCTGGGGGTGACCGCCCCACAGCTGGGGCCGAGGTCCCTGCCTGGGCTCCGCAAGACACGATGTTGTGCTGCAGCCAGGTTGGCCAGCCCATAACTCGGGCGTAGGTCAGAGCCTCCTGCTCGGTGGGGCTTGTTGCTTGTGCTGAGCTGTGGGGGGACCGTCCGGTAAGCAGGGTTGTGTGTGTCCCCTGCGCTCTGCGGGAGGTACTCGGAGCGGCCCCCTGTAAGCAGGCGGCTGTGCCGTGGCCCCGCCTTTGCGAGGCATGGGGCCGAGATGCGTGGGGCAGGGCGGGCCTTGCCTGTAATCAGGGCTAGGGGCCCGGGCGCCGGCCTTTGGCCAGCCTGCTCCGCTGCCTGGCTGTTGAGAGTCATTCCTGTGGCTGTGGGGGAAGGCTGAGCTCTCTGTCCGCCGGGGTGTCGTGGACCTCCCTGTAATCGGGGCCCGGGTCTGGAGCCTTTGTGCTCAGTGGGCAGCTGGTTTGGGGTGAGCACCTGGTTAGCAGGCTGCGGGTCAGAGTGCCCCTGAGTGGGAGAAAAGGAGCCTCCTAGAGCTCTGGGGCCCAGGGCTGCCCTGTAACTCAGGGAGTGGCTAGTGCCCTGGGGCCCCAGGTGTTATGCGGTTCTGGCAGCGGCCCCAGCCCCCTGTAAGCAGGGGTGAAGCGTCCTGGGCCGCTGCTCTCCATGCCCAGCTCCATTTGCCCAGGGTGCCCGCCTCTGACCCCAGCTCCAGCCACAGCTGGCACAGCACGGCGCAAGCTTCAATCAAGACTGCCGGAGCCCTTGTGCACAAATCGGCAGCGGCTGCTGGTGTGTTCAGCGAGGGTTTTGGCCCAGGAGGTGTTGGGGGCTCAGGCGGAGCATTTTCCCAAAGTGCGGGGCTTCCTGGGTGCTTGGGAGAAGCTGCTGCCTAAGTGCAGCATGGCAAGGGGCAGCGCGACTCTGACTGGAGCGAGAGGAGCTGATCTGCGATGTTTGAGCTGGGAGGGTGGAGGGGGTCGGGGGCGGGGGGGTGCCAGGGAGGAAGGAAGAGGAGGAGGTGGCCAGCAGCACACCCCTGGCCCTTGTGAGCTGCAGGAGTGGTGCTGCATGAGTCAGGCCTTGCCTGGGTGTCAGGGTTGAGACTTGGGCCTTCTCAGTCCAAAGTGTACCTGGTTCCCTTTGCAGCTGCTCACGGAGAAGGAAGAAGAGGAGCGGAGTGGGACTGCAAGTCGAGAGGGAGCAAGAAGAGGAGATGCGGAAGACTGAAGAGGAGGAAAGAGGAGGGCACTGTGGGCCAAGGGACCTCCCTGTAAGCAGGGCTGTGGTCACGTGAGGGCATGCCTGGCGTTGTCACGCTGTTTTGAGGTTCCTTGGGAGAAGGTGCTTGCTGAGTACCGTTCCCTAGGATTTTGGAAGTCGTTGCAATTTGGGGCTAAGGGGGCATGAATTTGAAATTTATTTTTAAAAAATCCTTGCTGTACAGATACGTTGTTGCCCAGGTTATGGGGAATGGGATATCCCTCTTGACTGGGGCAGTTTTCCGTCAGTCAGAACGGGGCTTTGAGTCTGAACAGGGGCTTGGTGAACAGTCCTCAGCAGCAGGGATTTAGAGGTGGTTTCCTCTCTTTTAAATTTGTTTTTCAGTCTCTGCACAGAGAAGGTTGCAGGAGTACCTCAACATCTGTGGAGGAGCTTCAACTTGGCCTGAACCTCTTGTGGATATCCAGTTTTCCCAGTTACTTACTGTTATGGTTACTCAATAAAATGGTGTTATTAAACTGTATGTTACACTGAGCAACTTTCACACCCAACTCTGCTTTAATCCATGCCAACAAAATTGCACTGTACAGGTGGTTTTAATTTTGCCCCAACCTTTGGAGTTTTTGCTGTTGTGAGGCTAGTGCGTGGTTTGTGCTTGGTGGTCCCAAGTGGGATCTCGGCAACTGTGTGGCAGCTTCCAGGTAGGAGTTTTTTACTGCAGTGTTGTCATGGAGGTTTTTTGTTAGGAGTTTGGTGGTACTGCAGCGTTGTGGAAATTTTATGGTAGCTGTATGGTGGTACTGCAGTGTTGTGGAGGTTTTATGGTAGGAGGTATGGTGGTACTGCAGTGTTGTGGAGGTTTTTGGTGTTACTGCAGTGTTGTAGGATTTATTTTGGATTCTCTTTGGCCTGCAGTATAGGCAGTAGGACACTGCAGCTAGCATAAATGGATGAAAATCCGAGAGCTGTAGAGGCCTGTTAGGTGCATGGTTGGGGGCAGAGTTAAGGTTGCCTGTGCAGTGCAATTGGACTGGGGTGCAGAGTTAATCTGAGTTGGATTTTGAAAGCTGCCTGGCCCCAAGGCCTCCCTGGCTCCTTCCCCTTCTGTCCTTCTGCCTTACGGGGCTGAGGCAGGCCCTGCATAACCGAAGTGTTGCAGCACTTCAGCAGCGCCCTGCAAGCTTGAACCTCCTGACTTCTAAAGAAAGTGTAACTAAATTCCAGAAAATAGAGCTGGAACTTCCGTTAAACAGCTGCTGCGCTCTTCTCTTCCTGGAGTCGATTGGGGCGAAAGTCCCATTCTACCCCCTTGTGTTTTTACTGTCCTGTCTGTACCTCAACTAGAAGAAAATAAATTAAAAAAAAAAAAAGAAAAGTGTTGTCACTTTGCTGTACCCTGAAGTTGCATTTCTGGGGGGCCGGTGCATGCAGGCAGAGCGGGGTTGGCTCCCCGGCATGGGGCTGGGCAGCGGCCCAGGAGCGGCGGCGCAGGGTCCCGGGCAGGGTCCGAGTTGTGGGGCGCAGCCGGGGGATGGGGCTCAGCTCGGCTTGGGCTCCCTGGGTCCCCACGGTGGGGCCAGCTGTGGGTGGCCCCTGGGAGCTGCCGCAGCGCCTGCTCCGTGGGCTGTGCATGGCGGGGGGAACGCGCAGCCCCCTCGAGGTGAACCTGGGCATGCGGTGCCTGTTTACGGCCGGGTTTTGTGCTGGGTTTACTGACGCGTCAGCTCGGAAGCCTGTTGCAAAAGGCGACCAGACAGATACGCGGTAAAGCAGTGGCTGCTTCTAGAGTATCCAAGGGGAGCACTGGCCCCCCCCCCCATACTGCGGTTTGTTTGGGTTCCCAGTTTGGAAAAGGGTGGCGGTACCAGTGTGGAAAAGCGTGGGAGCTGTTTGGGGCAGAAAAGAGGTGGTTAGTCACAGCTTGTTGCAAGGAATTGATGGCTGAGTTGCAGGGAAAAGTTATACTACATATCTAGCAAGTGGAACACTGCTAAGCTTTTAAGGCAATCCAAACACGTTTATGAGCAACTTGCCACCAGTGCAGACGACCTGGTACCCCAGTACCCCAAGGGGGACATCCTGAGGTAGTCAGCACGTCTGCACAGACCTGCTAATGCTAGTTTGCTTTCCTCCTTACCTGACCAAGACATCTCTGGTTTCCTTGAATTAGATTAGTCCCTCTAGATTGTTTCTTTTGCTTTATTTACATATTCCCACTCCTCCTCTTGGTCAACAGGTGTCTGTTGGCTTGCATAGGCACCGTGCAGACTGTTTTTCTGCTGGTGGAGGCTTCGTAAAGGTTAGTGTCCCTCACTTTAATCTGACATTAAGTCAGATCCTTGATGTCTGCTGAAATGCAGCTGCAGAACACCTTTTTACAACAGGCCGGAGCCAGTAAATTGAATCTATTTGCAAAATCTGCAGACAAATCCCCAGGGACCAAGAAATGTTTGAGCAGGGCAAAGCAGTTAGGAATAGGAAACATCTACAAGTTCATTAACTCTTTTGTTTTCTAATTCCTTCAAACTGTGCTGATACTGAAGCAAGTTAAACTGAATTAGATGCATTTTTGACAGTCTGTTCAGTTAAATTATTTTTCTACATCCTATTAATGTAGAATACCCAGATAATAATAGCAACCAGTAAAAATAATTTTTGCACCCTAACTGTGGTGGGAAGATGATTTGTTAGGGGAAAATGGAGAGAGTCAGTATACAGTCCTCGAGGCAGCCTGTTTGGTAGGAGAAAGCAAGTGTCAAGTGATTGTGGCTCTGGCTTTTCCGTCTTCTGCTGAGGCACAGTGTGTACAGGTTGTGGGTCGAGCTCCTCTCACTTCTACTGACCTGACTCATAACATCCCCATTGGTGTTGTAGACCCTAATTCCCAGGGCCTGAGAAGCACACCACATAGCTGAAACGTGTGGCTGAAACCTTCAGCCAGGCAGCTTCTGTATGAAATCCGTGCTCGGGGCAGGCAATGCTTTTTGACCTTTCTTTGCTCCTCACAAACACATGTGTGCCTGGTCAGTCTTTTCCTTTTGGTCTCCTGCCCTGCACTTAGACCTCAAGTGCTTTGGGGCTCAGCCTCTTTCTTGCTCTGTCTGTGCAGCAGTCAGCCCCATGGGAGCTCTGTGCTAAAACCAGGGCTCCGTAGGGCTCCGTGGATGCTCTAGGGCTCTTCTATTCTCTGAGGAGGACAAACTTTCAGCAATGCAACCTAAAGAAGCAGCAAGCTGGGATGCAAAACTGCAGAGAGAGGAGCGCTTTGCTGAACACCTCGTGGCAGTCCCACAGCTCGGGTTGCTTTACTAAATATGCTCTGAGGATCTCCACTGATTTCAGCAGTGCAGGAAGAAGCCAGAGTTATATCTGCAGCTAGGTAGGAACAAGGAAAATGTATACGGGCGCTAACAGCAATATAAGGGGATCTCCTCCACTCAAGCTTTAGTGATGATACAGTTCATGTGTTGGAGCCACGTCTAAGAAATAGTTACAGCTGACTTTGCTGTGCTGCTTGTTCCGCTCTGCTCTGAGCCTGGGGAATCCAGCCGGGGCTCCATAGGGAGTAGCTGCTGTCCAGTCCTTCCTCTTGGGAGATCATCGCTCCATGTTGTCATTTTCTTCTTTTTGCATGGGTAGATAACAAAAACCTCCCTCTATAAATTAGCATGGCTAGCGGCTGACAGCAAACAGGAGAATATTTGTCCCACCTCTTGCTATCACAAAGTGGGAGGGATTATGTCTGCAGTGGGGGACTGAAGGCTTCTTAGCGTTTCTCCAAATATTTGTCAGTCATTTGGGCTTGCATTCTGGGTGATGTGAGGTTGCTCCTGGTCAGAATGGGAAAAACGTCAGGGAGGTGCATTGTAGCGTTTTTTTGTCCCTGGCAGTAATGAGCAGTGTTACTGAAACCTCTCTGCTAATTAGCTAGGAACGTTGATGCATTTTATTACCCTTTTTGTGGTAAACTGAGAAAAAGAAGGGGAACATATGCCCCCACATTACAGCACTAGCCAAATATATATTTATTCTAGAAAGCAGCTCCTGCAGATCAGCATTTGCAATGCTTGGGTGACAACATACCTGCAGTTTTTCCTATTTACTGAAAATTTCAAATCAACTTCCATTTTATTTAATAACAAGCAGTTTTGTGAGAAGTGGAATACCTGAGGCCTGAATTCCTGCAGCTTTCATTTGTAGTTCTCTCCAGTGCCGATTCTTGAGTCTCTAGTGATGCAGGTGAACTCACACAACCAGTTTTATGCCAGCAAGAGCCAGAAGCTGGGCTTCTACTCCTGTAACCATCTGTTGATCTGCCCAAGTTCTTCAGCAAACTTACTGTCTCCCATGTAATTAGGTCTTTGTCAGTTTTGCCTGAAATTGGACAGGAGTAAAAGCGTGTTGCGGGGGAAAAGACAGACAGATAGTTATTCTGATAGTGGAAGTATGAGTTTTCTGGGAAACCTGGTATCCAGGAGGCTTTCCCTGGGCTACTGACATTTGCTCATTCTACTTCTATCATCTCTCTAGTTTGGTGCAGGGCCATTTGCTAAACTACATCAGGGAGAAGAGGAGAAAAGTCCTGTTTGGACTTTTGACTGTCTAACAAGGTTTGAGCTCTAAGAGAAGATTTTCCAGTGACTGCAAGTGTGATGCTGACCCCTCCTGAGGGGTAGTTCAATGTCCAGCAGTAAAGTTGAATTCGTGAAGTACTCTTTTCCTACTGAGATGCTAATTTGGGGCACTATTCTTTGCTCAGCTTCATCCTTTCATAAAATAGGTAGAAATACACTGTCTTTGAGAACTCTTTCAGTCTGTCACGTTTTTTGAAGTCCCCAAGGGGGTCAGAGATTGCAGACTGAATTAAAATGTCATTCTGTGGAATGACACAGCCAGATGTGTTTTCCTCAGAAAGTGGGGAGAGAATAAAAAATGGAAGCAAAGCAATAGTAGAACGTGCAAAAATTGGAGGTAACGTCAGCCTTTTGGTATCCAGAATAATACTTGTTACATTTCCAAGGGTGATGCAAAACTAACCCACCTGTACTCTTGGTTAGACAAACTCACTCCTTGAATGTGACCTTTCAACTTACAGTGCACTTATTCCTCCCTAAATGCATTGCTTCCTGCCCTGGGTTAATTTGCAGTGACTTTTGGATTCCTTTTGAGAAGACATAAATGCAAACACTTGAGAACAGTCCTAGAATGAGTTCTCAGGGAATTGGAAGATGGACACGTGTCACTTCAGCTTGAAGATCAGTTTACCTAGAATGTTCAAGACGGCATTAATATAACTGGATCTGTTTCCAAAGGACTTGCAAAGGTAGTTCCTCTCATGCGGTCTTGCTTAGAAACAGATCTTCAAAGGATTTTGTTCCCTTAAATGAGATCTTTTAAGAGTTTAAGGGACCTTCAAGTTTAACTTGCTGTTTAACTTTACAGCAAGTTAAAGACCTAACAGTTCAACTTAAAGACAGCCTGGCTAGTTTCCTAGAGTCTACAGGGCTTTTCACCCTTGCATCTCCATTCGTGTTTTGAAGAGTGAGCGGCAGATGTCTGGGTACAAATGGATCCTTTCTAAACRCTTCAAAGTGATCGGGCTGATGGAAGCCTGTCCTTGGTATCTTTGCCAGAGCAACAGGAAGCCGGACAAGACGCATGGCCTGACTGTCTCCGGGCAGGGCTCTTCCCTCACGATCAACCTTTGCCTTTGACAGGCACACTCGGCTTGAAGCTGCAGCCTTTGCTGGCTTCAGAGCATGCGAGAAGCTTGGATGCAGAGCTTGGGTGCTCAGCACTCTTGTGCGCGTTTGTCTCTCCAGGGAGAGCCTCTGCAAAGGTGAGGAGCAGCCTTGCCTCTATTTACGGAGAGCTCACCGGCCATGAYGGGCTAGAGTCTGTGTTAGGAAACTCTCATTCATCTTTCTTTTAAATAAAAGCCAGTGAAGGTCAATGCTGCATGCCAGATTATTTAGGTTGGAGCTTGCAGGATTTTGACCAAGAGGCTCCTGTGTTTGAGGCCAGCATCCCAGAGACCAGGCTTTTCTTTCGTTCTCTCCCTTGAAACTCACAAATCAGCTGTATAAAACAGCATATTTGGAAAAAATTACTTTCTTGTTCCAACCATCTCCATTTACCAAGTTCTCCCTATTCTTCATTACTAGCCAATGAGTGCTCTGAGATTTAGTAAAACAGTTTTAATAGGTGTGTGAAGATGATTTGCAAATTTTTTTTCTGTCAGTCTGCACTTACTTCAGGCTTAACCATGTAATCTGCAGAATGTGCCGCTGCTGCAATCAGAACACTTTTGTTATTAAAAAAGAGGGGAATTTAACTGCTAATTGCACACACAGACACACAGAAGTTCTGCAGTGTGCATCTCACATGCAATTTAGATTAAATCGGCAGATAAATATGATAACAGGCTGCTTTTTATTGAACCAACAAACAAGACAACTCTGTCTTTAGGAGCTGACGGCAAAGCTGTGTAAGCAGTCGGCACTGACTGGGCAAACATTTACCTGCGGTGACAGAAAATTCTGAGCACGCCTCCAGAAACTCTACATGGGAGAGAGTGCTGTTTATTGTTACCTTGGACATGTCTTTCCACTCTGGAGAATATTTCTTTGTAGCCAACTTTATTTCTCCCTGGTGTTAGAATTGTTATTGCCAACTGGAACAGTGGGAGAGGCGCCAGCAAGACCTGCCCTGGCTYTGGGCTCAACCACAGGTTTGGGCTGTCTACAGGTTGAAGCCCAGGGGCTCTTGCTGAAGGTTCAGGCTAATTGTCTGCTGTGTGATGGTCCTAGGTGTATTGCTGAGTACCACAAGAAGATCTTCTGCTGTCTTTAAATTCATATGGGCGTGGGGAGTCTCCACCCCACCAGTGTTAGACACTGGTCTTTGAAAAATCCCTCCTTTCTCGCTGATTACAGAGGAGACCAGCCAGCTTATGGCTACATTCCTCGATAGAAATGCTCATGTTAGAGAGCTCTTTGGTGGGACATCTGGTACCATTCATTACCRTAAAGGTGGTGTTTCTGTTTAGAGCATAGGAGATCTGAGCTGGCTGAGAATCAGTTCTCAGCTCTGCTGCTAACTTCCCGTGTGATCATGGGAAAATCAGTGTCTCTTCAAGCTTTGAGTCCTCATTGATAAAATAAGACAATGACAATAAGGTTTCTGCCATTCGCCAGAGGCCCTGGTCCTACAGAGACTTACTTAAGAGCAGGAATAGTCCCACAGGAGGTAAATCAATGCTTAGGCAATTCAGTGTTTGGAGCTTTAGGCTGCAAACCCTCCCGGAAAAGGGGATGTTATCTGTTATCTGTTTGTACAGTACCCTGCACAACGAGGCTCCCGTTTGAGTTGGGAGCCTGGATACTGCTGTTGTACAACAGTCTGTAAGTAGGAAAGAGAATTGCTGTCTTTGTAGGGAAATCATCTTCCAGCTGCAAGGGAAGCTGCTGCCTTTATTTTCGTACTGTTCCTCTCCTGAAACTGTCCCTGGTGCCCGGTTTGTTCACAACCGCTACAGAATGGGTTCCTCTTCAGAGGCAGAGTTCCTGCCTGGCTGCTGGCGTGTAACAGGGGAAGCACAGGTTTCCAGATATCTCTGCACATTTCTCCCTGTATGTAACCTCTTGGGCTGTGTACCCATGTCACTTATCTAAAAAATAAAAATAAAAAAATCCTTCCCTGCTTTCTTCCGTCTCTGCTCTGCTGCCGTGTCCTCTTTCCCTGACACCTGGCCTGTGGCTATCAGAAAGCGCTGCTGGTCCCTGAATGGCTGGCTGAATGAGTGTGTACACTGATTTCAACAAGATTTCCAGAAAGCATGCCCAGTCAGTGAGACGGCTTATTCTGTGAGGAGGCAAGTGAAAGGGAACAAAAATACTCTGGCAAGCCCAGAAACGGGAGAGTACATTGCCATGAAAGCCAGCAGGCTGCTCCCTGCATGCCTGATCCTGGCCAGGATTTAGGCAGATCTGAAATACCGTGACACTGAACATACGAGCAGTATCCTTCCGTCTGTGACTCACCACCTAGAGTCCAGATGTGCCCAGCAACCCAACTGCTGAACTACCCAATTCTAGCTTTTCTTTAGCACAAGGTCAGTGCAACGTTAGCCTATTTTCTGCGTCCCAAAATGCTCAAGGATTTTTTTCCCTTGTTAGCATTAATAGTAACCTTTGAAGGCAGAGAAAGAGGATCAGAAAGACTGGCAAATGCACAGGATCAATTTTGCCTATCCTACCTGAGCTCCTGGACCAGGAGCAAGGTGATAGAAAGCAAGGGCTGAAGCTCCTATAGCTCCTCTGAGAGAACCGCACCAGTGCGTCTGTCAGTGCTGCTGTCCCACACGTGGAGCAATGCCATCCGTTGCACAGCAGTCGGGAGAACCGTCTCTGTTCCCTGACTTTGCTGGGTGATGTCCTGTCAGCCTCACCGTGAGCCCAGTCCCTGTCTTTGTGGCCCCTTTAGCTGTGCTCCTGCCTGCCGGCTCAGCTGCTGGAGAAGCCATTCAGAGGCGACCAGGAACGTCGGGCTACATCGCTACCAGCCAGCCCTGGGATCAAACACRGTTCCTGTTTTGTAAGCTAAAATAATTGTTTTAACCTGCCCAAAATAAGCCAGAGTAGGTAACACACATTCCAGTTACCAGAACCAGATCTTGCTCTGCTGTGTACTGCTGTGCCAACTCTTTACTTTGCCCTACCTGGTTTAGAGTTGTCCGAAATACTAACTGACAGATTGTATGCATTTTGGTTATAAAAAAAGGTTTTAGACTCTAAAAGTTGAATGTTTGCCTGATCCCTCATTTTAAGCTGCTTAAATGACAAAACGGGATTTTCAGGCACTATGTGTCATGTTACAACATATTGTCCCTTTTCCAGGCCTGGTAACAAGACAGTGATCTGGCCAAAGAGCTTTTTAAATTACTCTTAAATGAAAGCATTCCTCACCCCATGGCACTTACTATCACTTTAATACGGTTGAGCGCCATCCACTCCCCTTCATTCTTAGACACACACACACAYGTGTGCACACACACACACGTGCGCATGCGCGGAGGATCCCGAGTCTATCCTGTTAGCAGGAAAGAAAAGGTGCAAAAATAAGCTCCCTTTCTTGTTGCAAGAGAAAACTTGTAAAGTTCATATTTTTTTTTTATGCCACACAGGGCGAAGGGTGAAAGTCAAAGTGTGTGTGCACATACGTGACTGAGGGAGAAGAATCATAGGGAAAGCCAGCTCTGCCAGTGCTTTCTGGAGATGCTGCTCCACTGCAGGGATTTTTTTGTTGTTGTTTACTGTGATTAGCAGTTATCTCTGAAATCTTGCTTAAGCGATGAACCACTTGAACAAAAATAAGAGCCTTCTACTTCAAATACCATGTCTACCACAGCTCCATTTTATGCTTATTATTATTTTCTAAAACAYCACAAAACAATAGAGATCTATGATTAAAGCAATGGCAGAAAGGTCCTGATGCGGGTTTGCAGGCTTCCTCATCACGAGGATCTCAATAGCGAGGAGGCAGGCAGTAAAACTCTGAGGCCCAAGTCGTGCCCATGAACTAGAGTCTGGAGGGGAATTCATGCTCATTTTAGACCTCTGACTTAATTCACCCAGCAGGAACTAGCAGCCTTCCAGCTCTYGTAGACTTGGGCATTTGTGGCAGAAGCAGGCTAAGAATTTACCTTTTCATTTGTCATTTTCAGCCTTTTTCATATTGACCTTTTAGAGGTGCAGACGCAGGTGTGTGTTTGCTGAGTAAACCATTGCCAGCCGTCTTTGCCGTTGCGCAGATTGCTCACGCTGTTAGTTACACGGCGCCTTACGCAAAGGGGCACTAACCTCCCTTGGGAGCACCGTATTCTACTGTAATACAAACAGAAAAAAATCCTAAGCCTAATGGGTAAACAGTAGAGACTACAGTGCTGATTTATTCAGCAAACCAAGTTATCTTTTTCGTTTTCCACCTTAAAGGTTCAAAATAGTTGAAGAAAATCAAGCTGTATTCATTTTTCCTGTCGACAGTTTCACCTGAAAATTAGTGTGTTGGAATTAGCACTTGTTTTCTATCATCYGGCCCTCAGTAATTATGTAGATGAATGAATGCTGCTGTGTTTGATTTGTCCCATTCCTATTAAATTGTGAAGCACTGTGCAAACATTAGAGGTTTTGAATGCTAAGTGGMAAGAAAGTCAAGGTGAGGCTTCTCTCCCTCTGTAGTCTTTCTTTCCTGTTTTTTTACAGACCTTTTCAAATTAAATTTAGCTATTAGAATATTTGTAGGTTTTAGTGCAACCTGTCTCAATACTTGAAATCCACAGGGTTAAAACATTTACCCACTGACCTGAGAAAAGAAAGCTGGGATTCTTAGGCCAAAATCACATTGAATTTATTAAATGTATAATATTTAATTTTTAAGTAATTCAGATTTGTGTGTGCTGGGACCCATGGTGAGGCCAATGTGCRTGCACTCAGTGAGGGCTCCTGCCGTAGCTTTTGTGTGTCTGTGCAAAACACTGTTTGTAATCCCCAGCTTTCAGAATTCTGTTTCACCTCCCTCTGTTGATCAATTCYTATCTATTTTAAGGCCCTCTGTAGTTTTGGTGATTATGTTTTTAATTGTCTTTTCATCTGAGCTTGTCTGTCAATTAAAATATTTACTCCAAGAAACTCAGCTTTTCACTACTATTCTAGATGGGCTGTTTTCTTAGCTTAAGTTTGTACTTTTTTTTTAATCTATGTTTCTAAAACTGAATTTAAAAAAGAAATCTCAAACATAATATGGGAAAACTGAGCATGATATAATAAAAATTCATTGAAAAGTGGAGAATTCTGATAAAATAAAAATATTTCAATACTATTTAAAAGGTTATATTTCAGCCAGACTTGCTCATCAACTATGACAGCATGAGGAATGAATGCAGTCTTCAGTGAAAGACATCTAAGTGATGTTTTCAGAGAATACTGACACCCCTATCAAAATCTCTAATCTACAGGCATGGAGCAGAGGAACATATTTAAAGCTGGAAGTTACAAAGTAGAAAAAAAGGCAGAGCAGACAAAAAAAAAAAAAAAGAAAGGCCCTAAGGACAGCATTTGTCAGCACACAATAATAACTTTGCCCAATTTATATACAAACATGACACAGCCTAGAAATACGGGGAAGGCGCTAATGCGTTACTGGGCGGCCTCTGAAGGAGGCTGCACGGCTTGGGAAAACGAGGGGATTTCAAGACCAGAGGAGATGCATCAGGACTAACCTTCAAACCAAAAACTTCTTCTGAGAAGAGTTGTGTGCTGAGCAGCCCTGCGCAGATGTGAAACTAGACTCTAACAGCAGCAGCTGAATGAAGAATTACAGTCTCGGGCTCCTGGCGCATTGAAGCCGCCCGGGTGCCTCGTTAAGGGCTAACAGCTGCGCTTGCTGCAGTAACTGGTTACCGCTGCCACAACCAATAAAACCTAGAGTGGTTTCACAGCACCGTCAGGGCTCGGGCTCTAGCAAAGGGAGTTCTGTAAGGAACAACTGAGGAGYGAAATGAAAGAATGGCTGCCCAGGGGCAATTCAGCATAAAAAACAGACCATGCGGATAGGAAAACTATAAAATCTACCTGAACTGGTAGCATATTCCAATTCATTCTGAGAAGAAACAGCTATGTATCAGATTCGGGGGGGGGGCTACAACTACTGCCTACAACAGGAAAAACGAGGAAAACCAGGGTCAAGGTAGAAACCTTGCAACAGCCAGGATTTTCAGGGTCTTTCTTCCTGGGTCTACCTGCAGGACTGTGGGAGTCCTGAAATCCCGTATTCAGCCTACCTTCATCTCTTCACTCTCCATCCTGCTAATAAAATGAAAAACCACCGGACAACACTGTTATGTGTTTCAGGTGTGACCATGTTCAGAGAAAAAGGATTGTGGTCATGAGGTCATTTACCTGTGAGTTTCCCATTTTCTTTGCATTGCTTCCATCTGCTGCTTTCTGACCTTTCTATCCATTTCAGCTCAGCTGTGAAAATAATCTGCCGCACAATTAAAATCCCCATAGAAACAAGCTCTCAAGTTGATATATTCTCGACTGGATTATTCTGCAAAGGGTCAAACAACTTGTTAGATAGAGATTTATAACACTGATGATTCAGATAATTACCAGTTATGACCTTTTTCACTTCTGGAATGAACCTATCAATGATTCTTAGTGTTTCTCTGTTCAGTTCATGACAATATAGTCAAACTCCTCACTCAGACTGGTTTGTGGCATTTTCTTTATAACTATTGACCTGTTTACATACCAAAAATGACTTTCCCACATGACTGAGGAAAGGTACTTTGTAAATTATAAATTGGATTTTGCAAATCTGTGGTTTATTTTAAATTGGTCTGCAGCCTCTTTTCCTCACTACAGCAGTTAACATGTCCTAAAAATGCTGAATTGCTCTTAATGAGAACTGGGATATGTTGTTGCAGACTAATTTCACCATCTTTCAGTTTTATTGCTTGTAGGTTTATGCAGTTAGCTTTTTTTTTTTTCAGGCTGTAAGTTGCTTGAGAAAGAGAAGAATCTGAAAATGTCTTTATTAGTTGATACAATGGCTGAGTATCAGCAAATACCTTTCTGTAAGACAGGAGAACAAGGAAAAATTTGAGTCACTGATCTCAACCCTGTCTTTTATTCTGAAGAAGTCCTGAGCCACTCGCAACCCAAACAGACAGAGGTACAGATGTACAGCACTGCCCTCCCCTGCCTCTGGGTAAGCACTGGACCTATTACAAGAACCCAGAATTTGAGGAGAGCCATGTCCTAGTCTGATGTCTTCCTCCTTGCCCCGGTCTAGAAGAGGTGGTGTTTTAGCCATGCACGATTCACAGGCTAGCTAGCCCTGGGGCTCCCCACTAGGATGTGTCCATCTCACAAAGTGCATTATTTTCCAAACACAGGCATCCAAATGACCAAACGCCAAGCTAAAATGAAATGAAAATAGAGACAGGAATATATCCCCCATCTTTTAGGAAGTCCATGAACAGAAATACATTAGAAACAGGCCTGAACTTCAGTGGTAGCTTTATAACATCATACTCCAGCACCATCTCTGGCTACGCAGCCACAGCTGCAGTCAGGGTGAGAGGAGGCCAGACCAAGCGAGGCTCCCCGTACCCAAGTTGCTCCAGGCTGAGCTTTGTGGCATTGTGAGGGGCCTCTTCTCTCCTCACCAACCTCCCTTTTCTGATTTTAGTTCTCCCTCTGCCCTAGCTCAGCGGACACACACTTCTATTCTACAGCTGAGAATGAGACCAGGCAAGCAGGAAGACTACTGAAATCTGAGCACGTCGCAGCAATATCTTGGGCAAGGGGAGCTACTCCTTTAGCATTGGGAAGGTGCCAGAAGAGCTGATGGTGGGGAAGAAGCAAAGCACATGTGATGGGTTTTAGTCTAGAAAATACGAGATGAAACTAGACAGAAGTGACTGACAAGCCAGGGTTTGTGATTATAGCTTTAAAGTTGATATTTTCAGGGATATTTATTGAACAAGACAACTTTCCCTGCTATCACCTTGCTGAGCTTGCTTTATTCTTGGACAGATCTAAGAGAATGTGCTAATTGCTCATACATCCAGATTTTTATCCAAAGGAGTAGGGAAAGGACTGTTTTGCAGGATATGAGCATCAGATCCAATTTATAGTCTTATTCACTCACCACCTAAACAGTTGGGATAGAATTTGTCCTAGAATTAATGTATACTGTCCGTAAGTGGTACCAGTGTGCTCCTTCTGTGGCTTGTTTTTATCTTTTGGGGTAACATATAAGTTTGCTTTTCACATTGTTTTTGCTCAGTTTATGCAAATGTTCTAATTCTCCTCCTGGCTGCAGTTTTTACACTTCTTCTTCTGATATATTTTTTTCCTCATTTATTAAAGTTTTCACTTCCATTTTCTACCTAACTACTTTCCAACCAACAGAACCAAAGGGAACATTTAGGAACATATCCAAAAAATAAAAATAATTGATATAGGCACCTACAAGAGAATTTGATTAATTTAGTCAACCTAAGTTTAAAACTGTGGTCTGGAAAATCCACTCTATACCTCACTGAGTTGCCTGGGCACCTTGCTGCTTGACCTTGCCTGTTCTGTAGGTGCCTTCAGATTTTCTTCTGAGCTTGCCAAGAAGCACCTGCCTTAATATAGGTAGGTACCTACTCCCTAGGGAATCCAGAAATGAGGGGAAGTGACTGGCTTAACACAGTTGATTTTGAAGTCGGTGTGTATCAAACAAAAACCATTCTTCAGAGCATAATTCAAGCCTTCCCAGTACTGGGTAAATGACCTACACACTACACAGTCTCCTACTCCTTCTTGACTTGCCCTTACAATTCTTTCTACAACATAACCCAATGTCACTAGGAGAAGCGCTCTCACCCAGCTGTCATGTGGTGGTTTAGGTGCTTTCCTGGGATAAGCTAGATGTGGTTTCAATCTTCCTGGACACAGTTAGGAACTGAAACTTGACAAACACTGTCCTCACTGGGTTATTATCTAGAAAGATGCGTCATTAACACTTTTTTTAAATTGACTGTGGTTGTGCCACTGCTGTGGTGAGAACTGCACAGGCTTGCCTCCCCAGTGAGATGCCTCAGCAGAGTTAGGCAGATGGACACCCAGCTTGTGAATCTCATACAGGCAGCAGCTCATGACAAACATGATGCTTCACATAAACCGAGTGCAGCTCTTCTGACTCTGCCCAACAGCAGTGTCAAAGCCTAGAATGCATTGCAGCGAGAGTGTAAACACCTGCCACACCTTTACACAAATTTACCAATTCCGGTCCAAATTGCATGCTCAGGAGACAGCTTTAAGAACATGGAAATAGGCCCTTTCATCACTTTGCAATCATCTAATTTGTCATTCACTAGGTCATTAATGGAATTTCTCTTCATGTGTCATCTAGTACTATTTTCAAACTGCAGCCACACACTAATATCAGTGATAAACATGTTAAATGCCATAATTTCTATAGCAGTTCTAATCAAAAGGTAAAAATGACTTTTCTAAAAGAACTACATTTGTAGTCCATTATTTGACCTGTTTGAAAAGCAAGTCATTAAAGAAAATGAATGTGATAATTATGTGTCAGATTGACCCAACACAGACATCAAGGACAGAAGTAGAAATGGAAAATCTGGTAGCTATCCCTCCACCTTAACCCAGGATCTTCAGGTTTTCTCCATGTTGAGGTGTAACATGACATGCTCATTTGCACACATACTAATTGTTTGATGTTCCTAATGGCAGAACAGAAAACCATTAAAAAAGGTAACAATGGACAAAACCTGGGATTTTGAATCTTTTTTTTTATTGATTGTTTTGCAAATACATAGAAGGACTTTGACAGAGCTTACAGTATAATTACATTTTATATAATCCTTTCATTTTTTATTTCTCATGGGCAAAAGTCAATAAAATATAATGTGAAATAAGTCCAACATGATAATATGGCAGAATCACCACCTTTTCAGGACACAGTATCAGCTGTCCTCACCTTGTGAAGTGCTGTCAACCAGGGGATGATCTGTGTGCTATCACAACAAACCTTCATGCATACCATTTTTCTTACAGCCATGGAAGAGAAAGAGGATCAAAAATCTCTCATTATACCGATCATCACAACTACGGCTCACAGTACGCCTTTCAGCAGCTATGAACCACACTTGCTTCCACAGAAAGGGAAATCCTTCAGGAGTGTTTTAATTTCTAATCCTACTTTACAACCCTTAATGAAAAATGGAGTCACAGCTTCTTGCAGTTGGCTTGTGGGGACACCTGACATTTTCATGATAATACCAATATCCTACTACAATATAATGTTCCTAAGATAAAAAATTTGAGTGTGACATACAGATATTTGCACCGCTGTTGTATACTGAAAGAGCCTGTTCTTCTTTCTTCCCCAGTTTTCAGCACCATATTGACTTTTGTTGTCTTGCATTACACTGATACAAATAAGAGAAGACACAGAACTAAATATCCAGCACGTATGACAGTCTTCAAGTACTCTCCCACACTCTTGATCAAGTGTGATATCCAAGCTAAAGAGAAAAAATAACCTGTTGTACAGACCTTAGCTGGTTAATCCTCACAACATCCCTGTGAGGTAGGAAGCAAAACATCTCCTTTCACAGCTACAGGAAGTGAGGCAGAAAGTACATTTTTCAAGGCAATAAATGGAGAACCAGAAAAGCTGAAACTCAGGAGTTCTTGGCTCCTAATTCTTTACTCTGGAAACCAAGGAACTGAACTCCTAGACATTATCAGGTCATTAGTTTTTTTAATAGCCATAGTTTAATGACAACTATGGCTTCTGTGCGTATGCCAGCAAAGCATAATTCTATGGAAGAAGAAACATGTACCTGCTGCTACCCTTAGATACTCCTCCTGTACCTTACATACGCTGATAAATATATACTTTAATTAACTATTCAGTACTAAGAGTAATGTAACACAGGTAATTGCAATAGATCAACATTTAATTTCTTGATTTTCTTTAAGATTTCCCCACTTATGTAAATATATAGTTTTTTATCTGGATAAGTTGATATCAACTCCCTCTTTCCGCTTGCATAATATTCCCCCCCTAAAAACAGCATCCATTCTGAGTGCTCTCTTCTAGACCTCTGAATGATGATGAACAAGAATCCTCCTGGGATCCCATCCTTGCCCTTGGAGTAGCTCTTAACCCATCTGCAGCTCTGAAGGCAACGACAGGCACCTTTTGCTCAGTACAGCATCGCTGTACAGTTGTCAGTGAAATCTCACTATGGACTGAGTCAAAAGTCTCTTGGCTGCTCTATCCAAAACCAAAATTGTTTCATACTGGGCTACCATACAGTTACCTTTTGTTATATAGAGACTTTTAATCTGCAAAACCTCAGTGAGCAGAACTTAAGTCCAACTCTTAGATTATTCTATAGCAATAGAAATGGCCAAATTTTAAGAAAGTAACTTTTCTGGATGCAGTGAATACCATAGGAAATATACCTAAACAGACAAAACAGCTGAAAACCAAAACTAGGTAAAAAAATGTGCTAATCCTGGGTTAAGATATTCTGGAGCACTTTGATCAACGTAGGTTCAAATCCTACGTACAAATGAAATATTAACCAAATCAGCCCTTGCACAACACATTTCTTTCGCATGTGCCCAACACACTGGGTCTTGCCTACACATTCAGGCTATACAGTGGCCTACCACCCATTAGCATCACAGTACAGTTCAAGTCATACAACCTAGTATGGGAAGTACTTTGTACTAGTATAAAGGTGCTTACAAAGGCATTTTTCTTGCTCCTTTGTGGGAGGAAAGGTAACCTATTCTGGTATTGACAAGAGATTATCAAAGAAATGTTTAGAATAAGTCCAACTAAACAAAAGTAATCTCGCTAATCAAAACAGTTTTACTGCTGTAAAACTCATGTGTGCATCAAGACTAATTTTATACCTGTCCCATGAGAAAAAGTATTTCTTACTTTAGAATGAAAAAAATGCAGGACAAAGGCTGATTAACCTGCCCAAGGCCACAGAGGAGCTAGGTACTGCAGGAATTTCATATCTGGTTCCCTAGAAATGTGAACACAGTGAATATCTCATCCATCTAGCATTAGAATCCGCTTCTGTACTATATCTCAACACTGCTCATCACATAGGTATGATAGGCATATATGCATGTATATTTTACATATTTTTTCAGTTACTTAACATGCTCCAGTGCTGATGTCAGACATATGTCAAGAACTATTTTAACTAAAGTGCTTTAAGTGTTTCTATTCAGATGAATGATAAAACCATCGGACCTTTAAAGAACATTATATTTTAGTAATTGCAGATTTTCAGTCAACTCATGCTCTATACCGTGAGGATTCATTGTGCTGATCTGGGATGTGAGATCCAATATAGTCATAATTATGCTACGTATTTGCAAAAACAACAGTCACTTCATAATTAAGAACAAGAAAAGGGAGATCTTTACCATATATCAGAACCAGTATGAGAGAATAACTTTTCATTTTGATTGTCTCATGGCATGCATTCTAGTTATCATGAGTTTGGCTTCCAAAGACTTCAATTTTTTCTGATGCCTTGATCAGCAAGTGGTGCAAACTTATTGCTTTTACGCTCAACCAATCATATTTTCTTTGGAACAAATCTTTTAAGTGCCCAAATCACCTGATCCTCTCTGTAACACTGGAAGGACAGACCTCTCACCAAAAACAATCTTCATTTGCCTTTGAATGGAGGCTGGGGAGTAGAAGGATTATATCTAGAGAGTGACAGTGGTTCACATGGGACAACTATCAGTTGTCTGGACAGAGATGGGGCCTTTTATTTTCCTCCTTCAAACTAGCCCCATTCTAGCTTGTACCATTTAAATAGAAGAGGTCAGAGCTGGACTTTGGGAGGACTAGGCTTCTTAATGCCAGCACACAGACATTGTGGAAACAGCAGATACATTCAGGGTTAAGGACCCAGTTTCCACAGATATAAACAGTTTTGTCACCAACTCATTAAGAGGTCCAGGAAAGAGAAGTCCATATTCCAGCTGCCTCTCTATGGCTGCGTACATTTGTTATATGCCACTCCAGAAGAAACCCACAATTTTACAGGAGAATTAACATAGTAAGTGCKGTAGTTCCAGGGCAAAGGAGTGATTTGTAGGTTTAATGACATTAGCAAAAGCAGAGGCAATTATAAGTTTGCACAGGCATTTTCTGAATCTCTGTTTAAAAAATGTAGTCTTTGGCAGAGAGACTACAAGGCATTTTTTTTGACAATGTTCACTAACATTTTAATACAATGTTATTCAAAATTTAGGGAATAAATTCACCCTTCCATTAAAGTTGGTAAAGTTATATAAGTAAAAATACAATTTAGGCTGCTAGTCACAGCCTGACTACCTGGAAACTACTTACAAAGCCCTTAAAAAAAAAATAATAAAAAGTAAAATTGCAAAACAGACATCAGTTTCTCTTCACTGAGCTCCCATTTGGAGACAAGCCTTCTGGCAAGTCAAGCCCAATCTGTATTTCAGGTTTAAATCTGCCTCATTGGTATGAGTTTTGGCGAAACCTAGCAAAGAGGAGGAAAAAMAACACAACAGTTGGCATACAGATATAGCAATATAACCCACAGTTCACTTCTGCCTCTATCAACTATGTGCCACTGAAGATTAAAGACACTGTCTTTATTTAAACTGATATATTTGCAGTATTTCTGAGGTAAACACTCCCACCACTAAATTTTCTGATGCAGGAATACAAGATGCAGGTGATGCTAGTATCCAGCTTGTAAGCTTCATTTATTTAGATTTGGGTTATTGATTTAAGAATGCAAGCAGATTAAACTTGGACAGCTGAATCTGTATYTGCCCCTGCTAACTGCATGATCTTCTTAGAGGGCCCCAAATGCCAGAAAAGGGGATAGTTGAATGCAAATGAAGCAGCTCCTCAATTATACAGTGCACAGGATGGTGCATTAACATAACTCAAACAGGCTGTGACTTAGGTTAATGTGCTGGACCGTAAAAGGTTATATTTTGTGTATGGTGGGGCTGCACTTGCCACGAACAGCAATAGTACAGATAGCTGGAGACAGGCAACCGCTTCAGTCATCACCTTTTAATCCGCTTGTATTCACACACCAATGCCCAGAATGATGCAGAGGCAACAAAACAGATTATATTCAACACGTTATTGAATTGCCACTGCAGTAATAAAACAAACCTGCCAAGGAATCTTAAACTAATGACTTCTCTTCTTTGCTCAATAGCCAGGTTCATTCTGCTTCTCCTCCCCACACACCAGGCAATAGGATGCTGTCTGCCAATGGTGGGTCTACACAGAAGGAGTCAGCTGGGAACGTGTATATTAGCAGTGGATAGACAATCAACTCAAATGCAAGGGATACGACATGTAAAGTTCAATACTTTCAACTCAAACTAATAAATATTAAATTCATTTTTATTCCTTGTCTTCTTCCATTCATTTTCATGTCCGGACACATTTATGTACTGTATTCTTTTGGTTCTACACAGTAATCAAATCAATTAATGGTATTATAAGAAATCCAGCAGGCAAAATATAAAAGACAGTAAGTAAGCCTAAATAGGAAAATGGATGAGGAAAGAGGGTGTAAATAGAAACAAAACAGAGAAGACTTTGGAGTGAAAAGTAGCAATGGTTAACAATTGGTTGAACCTTGACTGCAGCTCTACACAAACACTCTGAGGAAAAGATCTCCACAAAAGATCCAGACCTCTTAAAATATCGCCTGTTCCCAGCCCTATTTAAATAGGTGTCTCAGGATGAAGAGCAGAAATAATTCATATGATCTTACTTGTTCAGGATGAAAGACAATTCCAGAGATACCTGGCTCCCAACTGATTAAGCGTCCCAGTGAAATATCACATAATGCATGCCTTCTGCCTCCTTACCCCATCTTTTTCACTTAATAGTACTGAACAAGCTAACTCACGAAAGAATGATATATAAGGGCCTTTCCAAGCACGAAAGCCTCTTTCTTTTAGAAGTATTGGTCTGTATTTCCTGTATGTTAGATTTCTAAGTTACCCTTCCTCCAGCCACAATACATCAACACTTAAAACAGCCCTTATGAGAACAGCCACTGAGAAGAAAAGCTTAGTTCATGAAGAATGTGTTTACTGTATCAAATGCTAATGAAATATTTTTGGTGGATGGAAACTGTTCATTGATTTTTCAAAGTTCTGTGGGGAATGGGATAATAAATAGATGCAACAGCTACGAGTGTAGAGGAGCTGGAGAAACTCCCCGAGTGTACAAAAATTTTTGGATTAGTTCCAGCAGTGTTTCAACATTTCCAACTCAAAGTTGATGTGTGTCTCACTTAATGTGGGCTATTTCTGCCATCCTGAAGTAATATCCCTCACCCAGGAACGGTTCCATTGAAGTAAAGACAAAAACTGTAGGGCAAAAATAGCACCCTTAAAATCTATATTCTGAAAATCATAACAGCAGACAATTACTGGAGGAGGTTATTGTTTTTCTGCTGTCGTAGTTTTTGGTGCCATCAAAACTTCAACTGTTTTACATTTGATTGAGCATACTACATTAAATGTGATGTCTGCACATTTGACGCTAACAGCTGTCATTTGTGCATCCCACGATCTGCTCCAGTAAGGGTCTGATCCCAAGAGGTGCCGAGGTGCCACATTGCCTGCTGAACGTAAAGGTGGTGAGAGGTCAGCACCACTCACAAGTAGGCCCAAACAGAATGGTTTGCTCTCAAGAAACATGATTAAATAAGCAGAAGATTGCTAATGTAATAAGGGGGATGATTTGGGCTTAGAAAACAGGGAGTCATCAAGTCTGAAAGCCCCCCGAGTCCACTGCTTTAAATCCCAGTAGAGCCTTTTAATTCAGTATCACCCTACGCTAACAGCATAGCGTTTGATAAGGGCTGAATGTGCTTACCAAAGACTATTCTACATTATACTACCATAGAGTTATTACTTTCTTATAGATCATTCTAAGCAACACATTCCCATAATATTACTTTGTGTACAGAAAGAATAGCTCATCGTGGAAGCTTCAGAATACTCTGCCAATGCTGAACAGGATTCAGGATTCCCGGGAGCCGTGTGCCTCGTCAGCCTGTTACGCAGCCTCAGAACTGGTTAAGAGGAAGATGTTGGCTAAGTACAGGTGACCTCAGGGACTCCCTGCAATTCAAGCCTGTTGACTCCCTGATTTTCAACCCCAAACTATCCTTTTCAGCTACACAAACATCTGCATGCTTATTTCATTATGTTTATTTATAGCAAGATAGTAGTTCTATCTGGCCTGATTTTGAATGGTACTGAATCCTAATAACTGTTCCTGATCTCATCAGGAGTTGCAAAAGCAAATTATTGTGCCAACAGTGTAAAAACACTCCCTAAAAAAAATGTTAGCATATTTGTTCACTAAAATAGTAAAAGTTGTTTACCACTTTATCTTTTCAGTTCTTTTTGTAAAACTCAGCTCTCAGATTAAAAAAGGGGGAGAGGGGTTTTTATGTAGACAGACTTTCCCTGACTATTTTTATAATGAAATACACCTGCAAAAGTATGGTTTCTCAGTTTGTTCTCTGATGGTCTCATCAAAGATATGAGTTAGTACAAGTCAAAACAGATTACCTGCCACAGTGATCTATATGCTAGGCAGCAGCAGATCTGATTTAAGCATACAAGATAAGCCAATACTTTGTCTTCACAGCACAGTGAATTGAGGGTGAATTGTTTATTTTTGATGTGACGCCAGTCTATAATCAAGATTGCTGACTCTAAATCTTTTTTTTTTTTTTTTTTGACATTTTGCTGTTGCAAATGTCCTTAGGAAATGTTTTCCCAAATAAGGAGGCTGTGAAAATGGGAATGCATGGCCAAATGTCTCTCAAAGAAATTCGTAGAGGCTATAAAGCTCTCCTCTACAAAGAAAAGTAGCCTGCACAGGTAGTACAATGTGAATGTACAGTTATCCCTTAAATTCTCAGTTGTAATGAACATAGAGATGCTAATTTTAGTTAAGATGGTTCTCTGCATCCACTGCAAAAAAACTGTTAGAAAAACATCAGCTCCTCATTTTCCATCCATTAGTCTTGCTTCAAACTAGCATGATATATGACGCTAAAATTCTGCCTTTACTATCGCAATAAAATATCACTAAAGTCCCTGTCAGCAATGTAAACAAGAAGTTTCATTCAGCGAACATAAAGAATCACAAGTGCAACTGCTACTCTTGTAAGGGAGCCTGAGACAGTGTATTGATATGTGGAAAAAAGGACCAAGGATGCTMCTTTTTGAACAACTGTCTACCACAGTGCTCAAACCTATTTTTTTAACTTCAAAATGAAGTGGGGGAACTGTAGGTGTTCTCTGCATATGGCAATCAGGCCCTCAAGGGTCCAGCTTCACACAACAGTAAGCCAGGGCTGCTGTCACTGATATCAACAGAAGTTTTGCTAAGGACTCCAGTGAGAGGAGGACTGGGTCACTGTAGCCTGGAAACATTCTGAAAGACAGGAAGGCAGACGGCAGGAAGGCAGGCAGACGGCA
>NW_020447675.1:1545831-1552788 GCF_003343035.1 Apteryx rowi
AGGCAGGAAATGGGAGAGAGGAAGAGCTAGTGCTTTTCTATGCTACTGCTGAAATAAACAAATCATTATAGTTCACCCCTTCCACTTGCAGAGCTATAAAGATTTCTGGTGCTTTTGGAACTACCAGTCAGCAGGTAACGCTGACCCAAGCACATACCCTGGCGGAGGTCAGCAAAGTGTGCTTTGCAAGCATCTATGCAAGCTGCAAGCTTTCAAGTATATGAAAGTGCATAAACCAAGCAGCATCTACATTTTTCATGCCCACAATTCCTTTAGTGCAACTCAGGATCTCATGCATGACCAGGGAGTTGTACAAACAGACTGCACCAGAGTTTGCTTTCTCGAGAATCAGGAACGGGTGCTTTTGAAAAGTTCCTTCCCGATCCCAGTGAGACAGATTCAAGGGATCTCAATGATGCTGCGCTCTCTCTCATCAATTGCTAACTACAGGCAAACCTAAAGATTCAAAATCGTGCTATTCCTATACAACATTTACAGGAAAGCAGTAAGTGCCAAAGGGTGGTGAAAAACTTTTCTTTGGTCCTGATAGCTACAGTCTTGCCCTATCTTACCCATTCCAAGTACTGCTGCAAAGCTTAATCTCATAGCCTATCATTTGAGCCTGTCACCTCTTTCTCTGAATCCCTTGGATGGTTCTGCTTTTACTGCCTCAAGGCAAGCCTAGGCTGCTGGACTTCACTTTGGGTAATACACAGCCAGTTAAAAACAATATATTGTTCACCTGACCAAAAGAAAMCAACTCCTTCCAAACCAACAGGTAATGCATCTAAGCACTGGTGTCTTCTGACAATAAAGTCCTTTCCTGTAGCTTCAGTCTATAAAAATGCTTACTAAACATGGCACATTCAAATTCCTCATGWATTTAATCCCAAAATTATATATGCAAGAATAAAATAGTGATTGACTGCAGCAAATATAAATCTACAAGGTCAGTTTTTATGTTTTAGGATTGGGTTAGCTGTTTGAGAGGCTGATCAGCCAAAGAGAGATGAGCTCTGACATTATCAAAGTTTTAAAAAATTGATCACTTTTCCCTAGATCACTGGGAGAAGTTGAATAAGTAATTTCTTTTGCGCATAGAATTGCTGAATATGGAAGCTTGCTTCCACTGTAAATTAAAAAATAATAATGACTTCCACAAAATGTTACATGGAAAATGAATAATGGAGCAAAGTGGTTTTGTAGCAAATTTCCTGCACTATGCGGTTGCAGGCCACTTATCTATAAGAGAAGAATTTTTCTCAGATAAATGAATATATTCATATAAATGAATGAATATGTAGTAAACTGCTCTTTATTTAAAATATTTTAAACTCCATAAGAAAAACATACACTATCATATTTGGTTATCAAAAATTACTTTTATAGACACAGGGAATGAATGAAATTCCCCAGGCTTTCAAAGCACATTGTTCAGAGTTTTTTACTTACTGCCAGTAGTATTCAAAGCCTTAATAACAAAATCTTGACATAATAACTGCTCTGCAGTCATACAATTATGTATGTGCCCTAGTCCTGCCATGCAACTCTGCAAAGAGGAAGATATCCAGAGTATTGCACTCCATTACCAAACGCTCCCCAGCTATCTGTCAGCACAAACTGTACACTGTCATAGTCACTGTCCTCACCTAAAGAGGGCTGACCTACCCCACAAGACTACAACACAAGAGAAAAAACATAATAACTTGCATGTGGGAGAAGGACTTGAAGAAACTGTATTTGTTATCAGCCACACATATGGAATCAGTTTTGTTAAATGTCTCCTCAGTTATGCTCCAATGTATTACAGCTTTCCATTAATCAGCCAGTTTTGTGTTGGCATTAAGTGAGCCTCTTAAGAAGGAATGTGAAGGTGAAAAGGCAGTGACTRTATGGATTAATGCAGAACATAAGTTTAATTCATATAAGACAATAGGAAAAAAAGAGCAAAAATACCAGCAGTAGAAGCATGTAAATGAATAGCGTCAGTGGCACAGAGTGGACACGTAGTCAGCCCTGTTGAGAAGACTCACAACCCCATCTACAGCTATTATGAAAACTTAGCAATGGAGGGTTAGGTAAACTGACTTATCCAGAGGAAGAACAAATATTCATCCACCTCAGATATGAATCAGCTGCCCTCTTCAGAGCATTACAAAAAGTTCCCTTTCCACATTATCCTTTCTACTGTTGACAATTTCTCTTTCTCTTCTGTCTTTCCCAGGTGTATTCTAATTCCAGTACCTAATATAATCATATTCGATTAGCCCTAAGATGTCCCGCAAGGTCTCTTCCTAGTTTCATTGTAAATCCCACAGGCAATCTACCCAGTAGCTTTCCACCTGTAAAGGGGAAACTTACTGGACCTAGAAGTCATCATGTGATAAGTATCTGTGAAGAATATTTGTTCTGACAAAGGAATAACTATATTTGGTTGTAGAATGACTTACTGTGAAGTCACAGCCAGTGCTTTTCTTGATATCATCCACTGACAGTCCTTCCCAGATTTCCACAAGGGTCAGCCCCTTTTTCTTGTCCACATCAAACACAGCCTGTCAAATAGCATACAAGTACTTTTTTAACATTAAAACAGATAGCAAGGAAATAGTTATATTGTACAAAATGCATTGAAATATGTACAGTTTCCTAAATACCAAATTATGCCATTATCARTCAGTATCACCTTACACATTTCTGACTGACCAATAAAGGTTTCTGCAGCTTTCATCTGTACTTGAAGGAATATAAATTATGAGACGTTAATTCTGAGGGAAAACCACGTGCCTGCTTTTCTTCGCATAAAACGAGGACTGTGCCTTCTGCCCCAATCTGGTGAGAACTGGGAGGGGCAAAGGAAAGGATAGAGACATCCTTTGCTACAAGGCAATGCCCACCAAGAGATCATGACAGATAACAGGGCAGAAGAATGAGGGAGGCATTGTCTGTGGTTTTAGGCCAGAAGAGAGGTACAGAGTGGCTGGCCTCTGAATCATCAGCAGAAGATGATCTTCTCCAACATCTGTTGCACACCCCGTTTCATTACAGATTTCAGTAGTTTTAGTTTTCAGAAGCTAGCAATGGAAGAGAAGGCTTTTTGTTTTATTTGTAATAGAAAGCCTGGGAGGAAGTGGCTAAAAGGGCAAAGGCTGCTCTTTCTGATGTCTTCACAAGACATGCTTTCCACTTCCAAGGCGCTCAAGCACATCAAATAAAAACACCTGTAAAATGATGTGCACTTTAGTGGTGCCTGCCAGAGGGAGATGTACAGGTCGCARACTAGTTGCCAGGGAAACCATAAGGTCTAGCCATAAAGAAAGTCAGTAGAAAAAGTCCAGTGAAGATTGAACTTGGAAGGAAAATGAAGTTTTAAACTCATCACAGAAGTGTACTGAAGCTCAACTCTGCTCCTTTGGGTACATGAGACTGATTTACAGGACTAGAAAGTGATAGCCAACCTAAATCTTAAGAGAGAAGTTGGGAGTAAGGAACATCCACCCTAGGAAGCTAGTGGGGAAACAGAGTTTAAAATATATTCTAAAGTGCTGTTATATGTTTATGTCATTGCCTTATAAAACAACCAGATCTAACTAGTGGTGACTCTTAAAGAAATTTCTCCAGGTGTTTATTTTCTATSAGTTCTTGTTCAGTCGCATTTTTTTGCRCTTTGTATTTGGCCAGATAGTAGAAGACTGTAAATAAACTTCCACATTTTCATTTATTTCCCCCTACTACGTGGAGGAAGGCTTTAAATAACAGTAGTAACAGACCACAGGGAGAAAGCACCTTTGAAGCATTCTACTTAGTATGACAGAGGGATCACAGAGGGACTATTCTTAGCCCTTAAATATGTAAACACTGACAATGAAAGAAGTATGACTACAGCAGAAACCTAAGTCACTTATCCTCTACTGAAAATATCCACTAGCCGACTTTGAGCAGCAGCACACACTCTCGTGGACTTAAACTGGAGAGTAAATTGCTTCACAAATGGCCTTCAAGTAAGGACAAAAGAATTAAAGTCCTGGTATAATTACAGGTACTGTTACAGCTTCTCTAAAAGAGTCTGAAGTGTACAGCAAGGAAGATGCCAGCTGTCTGATGTATATGTGCTACAGTTTTTCTTCTGCTGGAAAAAGTGGGCTGTGATATAGCTCACTTAAAACGGTATTTGAGAATTTACATCTCTCAAGGAAAATTTTCAGATATGCATTGGGAATAAT
Source organism: Apteryx rowi (assembly GCF_003343035.1). Classification (NCBI taxonomy): domain Eukaryota; kingdom Metazoa; phylum Chordata; class Aves; order Apterygiformes; family Apterygidae; genus Apteryx; species Apteryx rowi. The sequence continues at coordinate 1,550,052 of NW_020447675.1, forward strand.
AAGTAGAAACATACTTTGCATAAATACTGCTCATGCATGGCATCTCTGTTCTGAAGGTATTTAAGAATATGGTCCAGTATGTTAGATGTCACTGGTAAAAGCTTTCAAATAAAAAAAAACGAGCCCCTGGGCCTGGAGAAATGAACTCCAAGGGAATCTTTGCCCTTTGTTGGTAACAGATACAGAATACAATCCTCGCTTTTACTAAGCTTTACTACTTCTACTAAGTGGCATTTCTTAGGGATAGAGGATGAAAGGATTGACAAGGATTCATGTACTTACCTTCTCTGTAATGATGCGGTTTACACATTGTTTCCCAGTGAGTGGTAAATTGCATTTTTCCAGGATTTTATGGACATTGCCCTGTGTTTAACAAGATATAGACAAACATTAATTTTCAAAAATAATGCCACTTACTCAGCATTCAAATATGAACATGAAAAAGGAAAATGACAGCTGAAGACACTCAGCGTTATTGAAACTTCACAGTACTCAGAACACTGTTAGAATTCTCCTTCATGGCAGATTACATCTCAAACAATTTGGGACAGTTCTTACTTAAATCCCACATAAAGAGTGATGACTAATAAGAATCTCACGGTACCACTGAGTGGGTTCCTGAGTTTAGAAGTTAAGCATACTTCTGCTTAATTTTTTTTCTTTCCTACTGGAATGTGAGGAAGAGAGATAGATGGAACCTCACTGATGACATGTCAAGGACAAATTAGAGAAAGGCAAAAAAAAAATTTACTTTCAGGCACTTTCTTTCTGGGACACCAAATGCCAGCTACACTAAATCTTGTGAGAAATCACCTAATGAAAAGATGTAGTTTTGATGGGAAGCTGGATATTTAGGGCTTGGGTGGGGAGGGTTTTTTTTTTTTCCCCTCCTTATTCTTTCTTTTTTTCTAATAGGAGTTCACAAATGGCTTTAGATCCTGCCAAATGAATGTAGGTTGAAAGAGCTCTGAATGGATATGAAACGGATGGATCACTGCACTTTTAGTCACTATTTGTAGGCGTTTTAGAGAGGTAGCATTAAGTGCACATCTCTCCCATTATCACATGCTTTTATTTTTTCTCTAATTATTAATTTTCTGTTATGCATTTCAAAGATCTCAGAGTGTAGTATATCTAATTTAATCATCTGAATGCAAATTCTTTTAATTTAATTTTTTTAATTTACAATCATCAGTTTGCCTTAAGGCTTAATAYAAACTGGGCAACCAAACCTCAGCCAATTTGATTCCTGAGTGATGACAAAATGAGCAATCTGTGTGATTTTGAATTTATCTTCTGTGAAGAACTATTTCTTCATTCTAATTATGCTGGCAAGATCCACATTTCATATCAAGGCAACTACTCTGATGAAACGGAAACTGACTCACTCTTGATGAAAATACGGACTTGAGACAGAGCATTACTTTCAATCGATCAACTTATATTGTGTCCATCTCAAGGACCTTCTTGCACTCTTTTCCTAAGAGAGAAGATTAATCTGTGCTATTTTTAATATCTTCAATAACATATCAGGTGCACATCTAAGGCATATGATATGCAATATCCCTTCCTGGTATCCAACTGAGATTGAAATGCATGGACTTGAGGAGGTGACAGCTTGAATGGTTCCTGTGACCCTGCGCACTGACACATTGCAGCTTCTTAACAGTTGATCTGAAGATTATTATATTACCACTTAGCATTAAAGGTGACTTTTAGAACTCATCTGACTCATTAGAATCTGTGCTTTCAGGGCACTATCAGAATGGGAATCCAAATGGAACTGCATGCGTTTTTACAGTCTACGTTTACACAGGATTTGTTCAGACAAATTCAGGAAAGATTGTTGTACCTTAAGGTATTTCCCTCTATTTTAAATTTAAAAATTCTTTTGCTGAACAATAAAAATGTCCTTAATCTTCCACAATGCATCAAAATCGAAACTATTCACAATAATGGAAAAGAGCATTTCAATTCAATATTCCATGCTTCAGTCAGATCCAAATCACATGTTTAAAACTAGTTTCCATATTTCACAATATGGAACCATTTTACCAGCCAGTACTTTGTTACTTCTTGCAAAGAAGGCCAATGATGATATGGGGTAAGAGCTTGATTTTTATTTCTCTTATTTATAAGAGAAGTCTAAAGCAATATTTAGCAATTTAGGTACAGCATCTGTTTAGTACATGAAAAAACACTACTACTCTCCTTTGCTATTGTTCTTCACAGTAATAAAGAAAAAAGTTAATTTAGTAAAAAATACATCAAATAACTACCATAATGAGTTAGACACAAGGTCCATTTGCTATGTTTCTCACAGTGGCCTAAAACAATGGGGCAAAAACTCTTCAGGTCCTCTTCAGGGACCTACTTGGAGGAATCCCATGGGTTAGGGCCCTAGAAGGAAGGGGCGTTCAAGAGAGCTGGTTAATATTTAAACATCACCTCCTCCAGGCTCAAGAGTGGTGCATCCCTATGAGTAGGAAGTCAAGCAAAGGAGGTAGGAGACCTGCATGGATGAGCAAGGAGCTCCTGGCAAAACTCAACCAGAAGAAGGAAGTCTACAGAAAGTGGAAAGGGGGACAGGCCACTTGGGAGGAATATAGGAACGTTGTCAGAGTATGCAGGGATGTGATGAGGAAGGCTAAGGCCCGTTTGGAATTATATCTGGCAAGGCATGTCAAGGACAGCAAGAAGGGCTTCTTCAAATACATCAGTAGCAAAAGGAAGACTA
>NW_020447675.1:1553974-1582639 GCF_003343035.1 Apteryx rowi
GCGAGTCCAGTGAAGGGCTGCAAAGATGATTAGGGGACTGGAGCATCTCTCTTATGAGGAAAGGCTGAGAGAGCTGGGCCTGTTTAGCCTGGAGAAGAGAAGGCTGAGAGGAGATCTTATCAATGTGTACAAGTATCTGAAGGGAGGGTGTCAAGAAGAAGGAGCCAGACTCTTTTCAGTGGTGCCCAGCGACGGGACACGAGGCAACGGGCACAAACTGAAACACAGGCAGTTCCATCTGAACATGAGGAAAWACTTYTTCACYGTGAGGGTGACAGAGCACTGGAACAGGTTGCCCMGAGAGGTTGTGGAGTCTCCTTCTCTGGAGATATTCAAAACCCGCCTGGATGCAATCCTGTGCAATGTGCTCTAGGTGACCCTGCTTGAGCAGGGGGGTTGGACTAGACGATCTCCAGAGGTCCCTTCCAACCTCAGCGATTCTGTGATTCTGTGAAAACAGAGTCACCCTTCCACAGGTGTGTCCTGGTTCCTGACTTCCTGTGATTTATGGATTTCCTGAGACAGAGGTTGCTTCTGGACAATCCTATTTATTTGTCACTGATGAACCTAGCCTCATAAATCAGTTTAATCACCTCCAGATAAACCTAATACTTTAAGCTCCTACAAGATCCTGCCAATGATCCACAACTTCATTAGTTGTCTGTGAAAAAATATTTTCTGTTGTTTTAAAGCTGCTGCTTGCTAATTTCCCTTGGCTCCCAGCAGTTCTTTTACAAGACAGTGACCAAACATTCTGCATCCATCTTCTCCATGCCACTGTTTTATATACTTCTATGTTACCCTCCCTTAATGATCTCTTTCTTAAGCTGAAGAGTCTTCTAAAAAAGTCATTTCATGTCATCATCTTTTTTCTGTACCTTTTGGTTTTCAATTAAATATAAACATTGTTACTGAGACAATGTTTGTAATATACTGTATACCAGAGTTTAAAAAGAGGAAAATCCTTCAAGTATTTCTTTGAGTGTTGAGAGATACTAGGTTCACCTTCATAATTTAAGCATGAGTTCACTGCAAGGATTCAACATCTTGTTACATTTAAAAACTACAACTTGTAAACTGAACAGAGAATGCATTTTTAAATTCTAAGAAATTGTATTTTAAGGTTTAACAAGCCATCGCTATTAATAAAAAGAAACTTGAAAGGGATTAAAAGGTCCTTTATAAGATCACAAATCAGACAAAACTGATTACAAGAACTATCTACTGCAACAACTCTGGAACAAGTTCATTGAAGGTATTGTGTATATCCCATAGCCTTCCACTGTATTTCAGGCCACCAGCTCTTGACTCCTGTTGATTTACAGGTGGCTTTAGCATCTAATAATAGATATTTGGGGGGGGAAAACAAGACAACAAAAACACACAAAAAGTATAGCCACTGTACCCTCAGCTCCTTACCAGTACACTTCTAAATAAACCAGCATGTTCTCACAGTACATACATACATTTCTTTCACTCAGTAGCACACTGTGCTCTGAGCAGGAATGAAAGAGTGCTCCTGAGATGTATGAAGTGCTTCTTAGATATGGACGAAATAACAGTTTGTGAGAAAAATCTTTGGAGTAAAGAAATAAAGGGACCTGAATATAAAATCAGCTCTGTAAGAAGTAATCACCCCAATAAAAGGCTTCGGACTTTCAGAACTGGTGTCACAGATGCTATAAATTTGTTTATGTATGCAAAAAGAAAAAAAAAGAAGAAGAAAAAGAAAAAGGAGCATCTGAAAACCATAACAGCAGCTTTTGATTTCTGAACAAAAGATTTACATATTTCAGCCTCTTCACTTCTGAAAGAAGTATGAAGACCCCAAAAAGAAGCTACCTAAGAGGAAAGAGCTCCAAGAATACCAGTAGCCTCCATTTTAAAACAACTATATAATGAAAAATTACACTGTTTATTTTGCAGTGCTTTCTAACAAACAGCAGAAGCAGAAGAAATACTTGATGAAAGCCTATAACAGACTTTCAAGAAGTGCACACCAGGCATTCCTTGCACCTAATGACCCAAATTATGTATATATACATGAAAATAAGTAAGTCTATGCCTGGACTGTTTATAATAGTGAACCTACCTGTGTTTCCATCCTTCTCAGGTTTCAGTACTCCTACTGACTAAAAACAGCAAGCAAACAACTTCCAAGCACTTTACTGAAAAAAGACTTTGGTAATAGCATTTTAAAGAGACAAAATGGCATGGATAATTGCACTGTGTGTGGACTCAGAGCCCTAACTGAATTTCACAGTATCTGGAAGTTAGAAACAAAAATTCATTCAGATGACAGTAATACCTGCAGTATGTGTCTGAGTAAATAGATAATTGCACATTCAGTTTGGGTGGGGGCTGGGGTAGAGGAGCAAGACACATAGATGAATTTCCTTTTCACACACACTGTTGGGCCAGTCTCAGTCCTGTTACTGAAAATGTGCCCCTTGAGATCACAGTTCAGTATAAATTGTGCAAATACTGTATTTTTAATAGTAATTTTTTTGAAAGTGAAAATTCATTCCATAAATCAGATTTTAAAAAAACACACCTGTTAATATATTTAACTTTCATATTTACTACCATGAAAACTCCTTATGCTTGCCCTAATATCTTCCGGCAGGGATATAAATCTCACACATACATAACTAATTCTTATTGCAGACATGCAACAGATTTGGAATAACAGAAACACACAAATGAAACAAAAGGTTAATTTTTAAAGATCTATTCCAGTTTTCTCAGAATAGAGATTTTGTCCTTCAGTCCATTTTTCTCATATTCTAGACAGCCCAGTTTTAGAAGTTTCAAATGACAAGGTTCCTATGACTTTCTGGGGGAGGCTGTTTATCTCTGCAAACCTCCCCTGCAAAGAATTCTCCAGACTAACTTCTATCACATAATAATATAATATGTAAGGCAGCCTGTATCATATCATGCCAAAAAGATCCATTTTATCAAGCTGTCAGTACCAATTTGATTGGCAACTTCAAAGGTAAATATCTTTTCATCATAGCAAGTATTTAGCCACGGGAAACTTCATTTTTCCAATTGTCCTGAGGTAAAGAGTAAAAAACCTAGGCAGCATTTACTGCAGCTCTGGCGATTGCCACTCTCATTGAATTTACATGAAGTAACTAAAAAATGTGTGCGGCTATTAAATAACAAATTCATATTTCATTTTTCCAGGGTGAATGGTCCACTTACAAGAGGCAAGGAACCATGCTAACTCCCTGCTGTATCTCCATAATAGCTAACAGCAAAACTGTCAAATCCTCACAAAGAGGGACAATCAATGTWAGAGATCTTTTTTGGTACAGCACAAAATATTTGTTTAGAAAGAAGCAGCAGAGCCTTACCTTGGCTGAATGCTCCATGGTGACAACCACTTTTGTCTGTGCACTGGATACCAGGTCCATGGCACCCCCCATGCCTTTCACCATCTTACCCTGAAATGAATTTTTTTAAAGTAGTTTAACATTTTTACAATACACAAGATAGATAGATATATTGGCTGCATTGACAGGACAATATATTCACCTTCTTTCTGTATAGAAAGCCYACATATTCACCACTGTATTCAGACCAAAACAGAGCTTCACTAGAGAGAAAACAGTTGTCTCATTCTAAGCTCTCTGTAATGCAAATAGTAGAAGAATAATGAGTAGCACATGGGGCCAATTGTTATGCTTGGTGTCCCAGGGTGTAACTTAAATCTAAGTAGTACCATTGACTTAATGGAAGCCCTGACACAGAGGAGAGATGAATTTAGTTCCAATGGTTCTGACATTATAAAAGCAAAGCATTCATTCTCATGGTGATAGAAATATCATTCTTCCCTCCAAAGAAATCTTTGCTTATGAAAACGTAACAACAAGAACATCTGAGCACTCTCAAGCTCTCCACCTGCCAGTTTAGAAAACCATGGTTTGTATCACTGTATCAGCACAAACTTTTCTGCTTATTTCATTCCAGATGTCTTTGGATGTCATTTTGGAACATGGGTAAATAAATGAATTTGGATCAGTATTCATTTCTGTTTGTCCCTCAAACCAAGTAATGTTTTCTGCTTCTGTGCCTCATTCTTCTTTTAAAGAGTGTCAAAATCGCACCTGTTATCACAGCAGCTGTATTGTGGCTTGGTGTTCAGCTACCTATATTTTTATTTTCTGTCATGCTGCACCATTCATTGAAATTCAACCCCTGCCTGCTTCTATCACCTTAAATAAAATGCATCTGATCTTGGAAGGTAAGAAGTCCAGACTTAGCACACTTCTTGGATGAGAAATGACTAAAAGTACAAAGTTCTACCAGCATGAGCACAGCAGTCATTTTTGGACAGCTGGCAAACACTAGACCCCAAAAACCAAGCTAGGCAACAACTTCATATGTCACTCCTGAGTTACTGGGAAGGGAATCTCAAGTTACTAGCATGATAGGGAAGGTTAGTAGGAAGCATGAGGCAAGGAATTTTACAGGTTAAAAGAAACTAATGTCTGTCTCAAGTGTTTTATATTTTCTCTGTTTTGAACTGGCTGTTTTCTGGAATTTAAAATAAACCATGGACAGAAATAYGTGGTTGGTTGTTTTACATATAAAACCTAAAAGTATATGGTTAAATAACTTGGAAACTTCCCCATGTAAAACATTTCTCTTATACTTCCTTTTGATTCCTGTGTTATTCAGTATCAGTACCTATGGTCTGTGATACAAAACATATGGGAGAAACTTGTCTCATTAAGCTGTCAAGCCAGCAACTTATTGGAAATCTCTTTAGCATAATGAAGGGAACAGACACAGAAAATGTTATTTTCTTATTGTTTGCAGAGTGAAGAATGAATCACCACTTTCTATATCTGTAAACTCCCTTGGTATTTCTCAGATCAGATTAATATTTAATATTAATCACCCAAAACATTTCAGACTTTGTCTTAACACACTACTAAATATTTCTTTGTAAATACAAACCTAAAAGGGATGACAGGATTTACCTCTGCACTTAATTTCCTGGCACTGCTCGTATAATTCTCCATCCTATCTTGAAATACAGAGTCCTTACAGAGACTGCAGTGACCTCTCATCAGCCTGCCAGAGGTTCACCAGCAAAATAATGTAGAGTAGCTGAAGCTGAGGTATTATCTTCCCATTAGCTCAAAATATGTTTGCATGGGGGATTATGCTATCAATATATCTGCCCTAATAATGCTGTTAGTTCATTTTCCAGGCTTTTTAATTCTGTTAAATAGTAAAGAGCTACAGCAACTGGGAAATTCCTGAAGAAATAAGCACAGTTGAAGGACAAAGTAAATCTGCTGCTGAAGATGATGTCATACAGGACTGAGATAGGGAATTTCATCCCTACATGTGTGCAGAAGCAGTAAAATGCAAGTTGAGAAGGACTTTGGGAAAATTAAATCAATCCATCTGCTGTTCTTCTTTAGGCAAACATATTCATTCCTGGCAAAGCAAATAATTTAAGCCTTAACTCCCGCTAGCCATGTTCATATTTTGAGGAATATCCAAAGAATGAGAGTCTTATATTGCTCTTAGTGCATCTATTGAAATCTCACAACTCTAAATTTGAATTAGGATGCTCCACAAAAAATATTAAAAAAAAATATTCCCAAAAGACATTTTGTTTTTTTTGCCTAAGATAAACATGCAGAACAAAGCAGTTCTACCACTTATAAACACTGTGCATTTATGAGCAATGAGCAATTTCTGTTTCCTTTAATTTTTAATAGTATATTTGATTGCACCTGACATAAGCCAGACTGTTTTATTTGAATACTTTGTAAAATGCAGCAGGTCACAGAAAGAAATATTTACTCTTCCTGGAGACCAAATGCAACAGCCAGCTGTGATGTGAAATCTCTGATAAAAGCTAAGTAGGGCTGATAGTGCTGAATACTAGTTGGGACGGTAACTGTACATTTCACTTTTAAAAAGTAGTGTTCATTTATTTTGGTTTGTTTTTCACTGAACAGGGCAAACTGCAGACAGTATAATTGTTCTCTTTTTGCAAATTGATAAGACACAAGTGTAATGTTTAACCCACATTGAGCTCAATTGTTTTAGACAACTCATTAAAAAAATTTCAAATGAGCGTTTCCTAAAGTACACCTGCAATTTTCCTACTCCTTCTTAGCACGTTGTCTGGGGCCCAAGGTTTACATGCTTGTATGCTTTTTTTAGTTGAGCTTTGTAAGCTCCCAAATACATTAGTGCTGCTAGCTTAAGAAACTAGAAGGAAAGATTTAGTTCAGTGGCAGTGCTGCAAATTACAGTGCTCTATTATGAAAACCTACTTTATCAGTTGGAGTTTGAAGCAAGAAAAAAAGTTTTTCAAATTAACTTTGTGCTCTCTGGGAGGTCCAACATTGGGTATACTTACAAAAAAGGGTTAGGGAGAAGACAGAGACAAGCTGACAGTTTTCTTGTAGCTCTTTTGTTCCAACAGTTACTGTAAAGGGTTTAGGATCCCGGGAAGAGTTCTATGTCTCTCATCTCACTTTGTCAGCAGTTTTTGCTAAGTCTCAGTCCAGATTTTCTTGGGAGGGTGTGGGTCATGGACACAATGGATTTTTTTTTTTTTTTTAAGATATTCAGCTCTTCTGCTTTCTTACAACTATTTGCAAAAAAGAAAATTGCAAAAAGAGGGATTTCTAATAATGCCTAGGTATTATAAAATAAAATGTTGTGGTTATTGTGGTGATGGGGCATTTTTCAGAAGAAACAAGAGAAAGTCATGTTTTTTTCACACAAACAAAATAGGATAGAAAAAGCCCTCAAAAAGGTGAAAGGAAGATTAAAGTACAGCTAACATAATATACTTCCCTTCTCTTTTGAGGCTCCAGGACTCTTCCAATGGTAGCAATTATGTCCTGCAAGGGCTCTGTAGGGTTGCCAGGCACATGTTTGTTGGGAGAGAAACAGTAAGCTGATATATCACTGTAGGCTTCATTCCAAGGCAGGTGTCCACAAAATGTCATTTCATATTAAAATAATATCCCATTGAAACCTAAATTTCAAAGCAGAATCTAGGTAACTGCAGGTCCTGTCCTCCCCCACTGTTAAGCTACTACTTTATAAGTCCTACTCAGGCATGTCCTAAGCATTAGACAGACAAATTCACATTAGTGCTGAGGGATGCACACACTGGTTAAACGTAATCAAATGTAATTAACCTGCATGTTTTCTATTTATACAGAATTTAGATGTCTAATTTGCAGTGCTTCATTCATTATTTTACTGACAATAGTTATAAAAAAGGAAATGTATTTCTCATAAAATTTCTTGCAACTTCATGCTGTTCAACTTTGGAGCAAGAAACAAATGCAGATGGTTCAATGTACCCATTGCAACAGAAATGCTGGAGGAAGCCACTTGCCAGACAGTGTGTTTGGATTCAAAATGAAGACAAGCCCTGTTCAAAAATCCTCCTGTTTAAGCAAAGGTGTAAATACCCTGTATTGGGACTCCTTAGAGAAGAAGTTACAATGCTCTGAGGAATCCAGGGACAGGTACGCTTCCTCCCATCATCAACAATGAACATGTCAAGTCAGAAAATCTGTTGCTTCGGAGCCCTCTGCTTTTAGATTAGATGTTACAAATAAATAAATAAATAAATAAAATAGATCAGCAACATTTTTGCATTCCTCCTGCAATTCAGCTGGCCTCTGCCACAGTTTACTTTCACTTTAGACATACAAATGACTCAGCTGATGAACATGCAGTTCATCTTATGCTCAAAAAGTCCAAAGCTGTACAAAAAAGATGTACTTTGAATACCTGTAAAAAACCCTACCATTTAATGTACAGAATTGCATTCCTAATGTCTTAGGTTATACTGACCCCTACAGATAGCAAATTAAAAGATTTATTACTAAATTTGAATGGGTTTCCTCATGGTTTCTTTTCAGATAATCTCCTTTGATAAAACTCTAGAATTTTTATATTGTTTTTCTTTCTATTCCATTTATTCCATTATTAACACTTTAATCCTTTAAATTTGGCTACTCCAAGTCAGAGCATTTAAAAATAAAGGCTGCTGGTTTGAAAGTCCAAAGATTTTTTTTCATTTTGTTGTTTTTGGTTTGCAGGGGGTGGGTTAAAGAACAGTCCACATTCAGATGTCCAGCAGAGCCACCCTCCACAAATAACATCACCCTCTTGATCTGCCCTTTAACTGCTTTACCTTAGCTATCAAAATGTATCTTACACTCCAGCAGCAAGCTACAGCTAATCTGCTTGCTCAAAATTGTATTTGCTTTGTATTGTTTGTAGGGAATGGAGATGTTAAACAGTATCAGCCCAGTATCAACCCTGTGGCTGTGTTAGTCGACTGTTGGTCACTACACTTTGAGCCTGATGGTCCCAGCAACTAACAACTTCCCCAGCACCTTCAGACACATCCTGTCCAGTCTAATGGACTTCTATATGTCCAGTTTACTTAAATAGCCCCTAAATCAATCCTTTTCTACAGTGGATACCCCCCCAAATTCCGCCACTAGCCACAGAGACCACACCAGTAAACTAAGGCAAAGAAGTTGTTGAGTACCTTGGCCTTTTCCATGTCCTTTATCCTGAAGTATTTTACCCTCTCACTAATGATGTGCTTCGTCACATAACTTTCACCTGTAGTAATTCTCTACCTAGTGAAATGTTGTGTCACAGAAATCTCATACATTTTACTCTTTCAGATTCTTCGACCTCCAGCTGCAGGGCATCTCCATCATTGGTTCAATGTTTTTTCTGCTGGTACATTGTATCAGCAGTATCAGTAGTTATGTTATTAGTGTCACTGAACCCTTAGGAGGTCTCATCCATCACTTTTAATCTTTTTTTTTCTCCTTCTCTTGCTCTTAAAAGATGTTGTTTAATGGCTAGGAGATGTTCAGAAATGCAGAAACATCATTAGTCAAAGAAACCACATTAATAGGCTATATCAGGTGGGGGGTTTTTTTCTTTTTATGTGGAGACAGTGTAACTGACTTCAGAAATTGTACTTTGCCATGCACAAATCAAAAGACCAGAATTCAATGCTTAGGAAAAGTGACACRTGTCATTAGATATAAAGTTATCCAGTTACCATAGGTACCAAATTCCACTCAGAAGTCAGGCACCGAAATGCAAGACACAATAGTACTTCACTTTTTGGTACCTAAACCTTCTCTTTTGCTCTCTCCTTTAGACTATGGATAAGTATTTACTCTGAGCTCTTTGGAGGAAGAGAAATTTCCTTATACTAAAATTTTAAACAAAAAGCAACAATTAAATCAAAACAAGCAGCACTAATAATAAGGCAAAGCCTCTGGTGTCTTGCTTTGACCTATGCCCAGCCTCTGCTACCTGTCTCAGTGGCAAATGGAGTCATATATCTTCCATCAGGAAGGCTGTAGAAAAGGAAGCAATATTTCCCAGTATGATGTAGCCACTAGAGAGGCTGCAGAGACAGGCGTTTCATAAAACCCTTCTTCAGCAGGGTCCCAAAAMATCACCGGCAGAAAGGAACTAGAAATGAAGCAAATACAGGCAGGGAGAAGTGGTCAACCCCAGAATTTTAAAAATCCTGAGAGGCAAGTACGCTGGCACAGGAGCCAGGACTGCTGTGACAATCTGTGCTGCTGCTCTGTAAGCATGCAGTGAAGCTGCCCTGCTGGCAGCAACTTCTGATAGTAGCTTGAGAGAAACAGGTCAGATATTGTGTCCTTCACTCTTAGTGAAGTGGCTCAACCCAGCAGCTCCCAGCAATCATGTGTTAGAGAATATCAGACTGAAGCTGCCTAGAATTAATCACTTAGCATAACTTGCTTAGCATTAGTAGCTAAATTTGCTGAAGCCTTAGGCCTCAAGCTGTGAAATTTCACCTAGATACGTTGAACTTTTACCTAGGTAAGTAAAAGGGGGCCCCAGAGCCGCCAGTTCAAGCCGGAGAGATAAAGAAGTTACACCTACAGCAGGAGGAGCAATCTTGAAGATAAGAAAAGAAGCAGCCTGCCTAGAGACAATGAARGAGCCCAATGAAGAAGGGGAAGACCCCAGACCTAACTATTACTATTGGTCCAAACTATCGCTTAAGAGGTGGGGAATTTAGATTGTAAGGGTATAATTGCCCAGGGATTTCTTTGTTCGGGGTCCCTCTTCAGAGGCACCCAGCTCGAGCTGTAATTACTGCACGTGTGTCATTAAATTTTATTTCGCTCCGATCTGACTTCGAACTTCTGCCTCAGCGGGAACCTAGGGTCAGACCCTGTTATGGTGGCCAGCGAGCCTAATTTTCCATAACACATGGTCACCCATCTGCTCTTGCCTGCTTGTCTGTCTTCCTTCAGTCTCCAGGCTTCATCCACCGTGGTGTCCTCAGCATTTCTATTCCACCCACCTTGGCCACCCTGTCCCAACTGCACTCCGTGCCCAAGGGATCCTCAGAAATTTGCCATCTCCTTCTCCTTCCCCTCTTTTCCTTCCCCAAAGCCTGCCTGTCAGTTTGAGAAACACCACAGAGATGAAATCAAAAAGCCATAAGTAATGTTTGATGAAATAAATCTATCAATAAATGCCTGTGTTTAGGAAGACTCTCCTGCATAAGCAAACAAATAGCTTGGTTTACTGCATGTACTTTGAATATTGTCATATTCGTCTTCCTTTACTCACAGGATTTTCCTCTCTATTAGAAATCAGCAGATAAGAGTGAAGAAAGGGCTGCAATCATTGCAATGAACCTTCCTAGTTCAGTTCACTTTTCAGGAATGAATGCTCTAGTTAAATAAAAGCTTTTGGACGCAGTACAGATGCAACTGTGTGAAACGTAATATCACACGTGGTCATATAAAATTACTTGGATCTTTGACATTAAAATCTGTCCATTGATGAATCAGGAATGCCTATTTTCAGACATTTCAGCTTTGTGAGATATCACTACATGTGTATTTTTGCTAGATCACCAGGAATACTGTAGAGCAGGGACCTGTATTTACCATTTGTTCACTCGTGCATTTTGAAGATGCTTCTCTTGCCCTTTCAGTTTACAATAGCAACAATAAAGCAAACAAAGCAATTCTTCCGACCTAGAATTCGACCCACCCCCTTCTGCTTTCTAGTAGGTCTCTCAGAAAGAGCTTGAGTAAATGGAAGGCTTTCCTGAGTACAGGAACACTTAACAGAGCTTTTGCAGGCCAAAAAATTAGGGCAAGAAGAAAATCCCAGAGTTAAGTAATCTTGAATATAAAGTGCAGCTTACAGACATTTTAATATTGTGACTTTCAGTTTGCAAAAGTATAAAGAAAATATCAGTCTAAGACAGCCCAGCCAAATGAAACAGAATTTATCTGACAATTGAAATTTAAAAAGATATATGGATTAAAATCATCTTGAATTGTGCCTATAAGAATACTTCTAAATTCTATTCACAAAAAAGTAAATTATTAGTTGGGTTTATACTGTAATAATTTACTTCTAAATATGTTTTCTAGTCTATCTCCAAAAATCARTTTTGACAAAGAATGTAATGATTCAAAATCATTTTTACTAGCCATTACATAAACAAGTACTTAATTTTATGTTTGTGTAAGACATCACAGCCACCACAGGTTAAAGTAAGGAAGTGCTTTGACAGAAGCAAAACTACTCCTCAAGTAAAAATAAAAGAGAGAAAAGTAGATCTTAAGCTGACGTAAAGGAAAAAACATCCCACTCAGGTTCTCAGTAACCTTTATCTGTACTATTGGACTAACAGTATAGATTACTTAGATTTATCTATATCTACCATTTGGAAAAATATAGCTTAATAAGCATAACTTTTAAACAGTTAGCTATTTAAAATTTGGGTGACTTATTTATCGCACCTTTGAGATACAGGGCCATGCATAAATCAGGYGAACTCCAATTTTAGTTCAACTCCTTGAAAACTTTCAATATCATTCTTTCACCTTGGTTCAAACAGCAAACCTGGGGTTAAAGGCATAATTTGATTTATCCCTTATATTCAAAGTGGGTTTTTTTTCCCTCAATAAAGGCTGATTTMATTATTTTGGATTCTAGTGACAAGCTCTTGTAACTCAAGTCAAGAAAAGAAGTTCCAAATCAGATTCAGGAGACCAAACTACTCAAAGATTTTAGTACAAATTTGGAACTTGGTAATGCAAAGCTAACCAGCATTACTTTCATGCATATCACACTTGGACATTTACAGTATAACTGATCATTGGCTTAGATTCAAATACAGAGCTCTGTCAAAAGACACAGAGTAGTAATAGTAGAACACATRTAAGATCCCAGAGAGATGCAACAGGGAGAAGCATTAACTCTCAGACCCCATTTTTCACAGTATTAACCAGATGACACTGCAAGCAGAAAAGCATCATGAAAAAGCCAGCACTTTTATCAGTGGGGTCTGAAAAGATCTAACCAGCATTAGTCCCTCTGTTCTCAGTTAGGTGACTATAAAAACAAGTTATTCTGCAAGAAGCAGAAGTAAGGAAGTGTGTTTTCTTATGGATTTGTGTCATACACCCCATATTCCAATCTAGCCATAAGCCCTTCACATCTCCTGTGATCTCTCTCACACAGACACCTGCAATATCCCTTCAGATATCCCTTTCTCCCACATCTGTCCTCACAGATCCTATGTCCCCTCTCGCTAAAAGCAACCTGTGCTCCAGGCACTGCTATGCTACCTGTGTGCTCATAGGCCTACTGGAAGGTCACACAGACTGTTGTGCTCAGCTAAAGCTTTTCCCTCAGACAGGACACTCATTTGTTTTTTTTCCTCCTCTATCCAGCTTCCAATTTTTAAATACAGCTCATTACCTTAAACCAGACTAAAAAAACATTTGTTTCTAGGTATCTCTTCTGATACAACAGTACTGTATTGTAAGCAGTTGTAAATATCTGAAATAAACTTGTAAAACATGCGAAAAACATTTATGCTGTTTAATRTTAAAATGTAAACTGCATTCAAAGAATGGCTAATATCATTAGCTGCTTGAATAACACTGAGACTGGCTTATATTTCTGTGTTTGAAACCTGTAATACTATTCATGTAACTACAACAGTATTACTTCATTCTAGCTGTATGCGAAATAGCAATGCTGGGATCCTTTGACAGGAACACTGGGGAAAGAAAAGGCAGCCAATTTTTAGTCTTATATCTTTGTAATAGCTACACATCCTTTTACACCTTTCGTCAAGCTCTTGCTCTAGTTAGGTAACCATACAAGAGTTGTTGCTTTCTCAAGAAAAAGCACCAGTCCTCAGCCCAAAAATGTGTCATTTCAAAGACTTAAACCCAACAGGAAGAAAGAACGCTAACCTATATCRTGTTTGGTTCCTCACACGTTATGCTTAATGTAAGCATAATTTTAGAGGGCTGACTGCTGATATTTGATTGCTTGGTCCCAACAATATCCAAGAAAAACAGTGTTAACCTTAAAGCCGCGCACATCTCTATTTTAATGCTTTGAGCTTCACAGCGTCCCTTCTGCTTCAACCCTTTGCTCCTTTGCCTGACTCTCAGCTACTAATGCATCTATATTATCCTAAATAATATGTGCAGTGACAGAAGTACAAATGTCTACTTACAGGAATCATCCAGTTGGCCAGGTCACCATACTTGGACACCTGCATAGCTCCGAGCATTGTCAGGTCAACATGGCCTCTGGTAACAGAAGCAAAGTGTGTAATTAGCATATCATGTTCAAGTAACAGCCCACAAATCTTTACAAACTTTTGTTCACACTCTCATTATATCAATGAGAAAAATAGCGGTATACCACAGAGGCAGGTATATGATACATATATGTTTCATATATGTAGTTGTTCTTTTCTCTAGATGTATCACTGATGCAAACTTTTCTGTCTGCCTACTGAGCCTCAAACTGTTATTATTTTTGTCTGATTTTGGTTAATTGCATGCACAGTCAATCAGCTCTGAACTCATATTTTTAAGTGCACTCCTTCACATATTTATATGCACTCATTATCTTTTCAGAGCCATTATGATTTAGTGTTTGTTTGCACCCAACCTCCTTCCCCAAAAAAACAAACAAAAAACAGGTGCAGATGGTGAATTTCCATCAGCAGGGTGGAATGAGGACTGCAGTTGCAGGCTGAGCAACGAGAACACAGTGTGCAAGTACAGATTAGATACCTGGAAATCACCAAAAAGTATTTGTTAAAACATAGTTATAAATGTGTTTATATAAGGCCAGGTGGGTGCTAGACAYGAACATCAGTATGGTATCTATTAGTTACAGTGTGTTTCAATTTCCAATAGCCAGACCTAATTCTTTGTAAACCATCACTGAGCAAGTCCATGATCATTTTACAGGTTGTTAAATGCTAACCACATTTCAAAGAATTACTAATGAGTTCAGTCACTGACTCAGTTTATTCTTTTCATGTTTCAAAAGATATGTTTCTGTTGTTACGTACCCTCTTATCATTGCAAATGATTCATCGCTAGAGAAATAGGAAGAACCTGGCAGAACAGTGACTGTCTCCTTTCCTGTAAAAGAAATAAGCTATTATTTGTATGTATTTTGTGTCTTTTACAAATGCAGTCACAGCTATTAACCACTAGGAAAGGATTTTTTTTTTTAATCTAATTCCTTTTGGATTTTGCACAACTATGGACTTGGTTACACTTCCTAATCAATCATAATGAATCATGGAGTAGTTTATGTGACAGTTTTTATCATAGGATTGCCTACTGTTTAACCACTAGCAGTCCCAGGCAAGACATCACTGAGGCCAGAGGTTAAGAAATCCCTGCAGACTTCAGCTTTCTGCTCTATCCACAGGAAAAGTGAGGGGTAATCACTTTTGGAAGAGAGAAAGAGCATCTTCAAGAGATAGAAGGGTTGAAAGGAAGAGAGCAGACCAGATGCTACAYAGTCTAGAGTGGCAATGATATAGAAAACAGAAAAATAAACAAAGAAAGAACAGACTAAATCTGTCATTTAAGTGCACAAAAAAATGTATTTCTTTGYGCTGTACTGTTCTTTCCATGGTATTTGGGTCAAGCAATGGAGCACACAAAATTTGAGCCAGTGCCCAGTGCATGAATCACATGGAAGCGTCTAATTTTGACTCCATCCAGAGCCCTCTCTTTCCTCCCCTGCCAATTCTTTGAAYTGGTCTGAGCAACAACCATATTTATAAAGTGCCTATGGAAATGCATAAAAAGCACAACCACGGGTAGAATGAGCAGCCAGGCATGAGAAACTGAAGAGTAAAAGAGACTGTAATGMAAGATGACATTGAGGAAAAAAAAGTTAATGTAACAACAGAGGGTAAGAAAAATGAAACACCATTAAACAGTTTCYAGAAAATGAGGGGAAATATATTGGAAAAAAATATAATTACATTTTCAGGAAAAAAAATGGAGAAGAAAAGCCAGGAAGTTATTTTGAAAACTTGAGTAAAAATATTTTTTTGTAACAAGCTTTGGGTTTTGATACTGTACCATTCAAGTCTATGAGTGGGAGCAGAATTAAATCCTGTTCCTTTGACATTTAGCTTCTGTCATCTTCATATGGTTTTACAAATTTGGCTGAAATGCTCAAAGGCACCTAGAGTGGTCTTAACCCAGCTAAGTCTCAGTGGGATTCAGCAGTTTCTGAATGTTTTACCAATGAGAACAATAATAGTCTTGGTGGTAGTTCTGAGATTCATCTAATCCTGTGTCCTGCCTAGTGCAGCTTCAGACACAGATGTAWGATGCTCAACACTGAATTACCCAATACTAGAATAACCTGATTTCCATGTTGCATTTTATTCTAATCTCTCATATGTTAGCTTCAACCCAGCAAGACTACTTCTTGAAAAATATTTGCTGATCATAAATAATAATTCAAGATCATCTTGATATCTATATAAAAGCACAATGATTTTCCGAATCTGATAAAGTTCTTCGAGTTTTATTAATCCTCACTTTGTTAAAATGTTTCATTTCTAATATACCCATATTAGAACTTATCAATATCAATTTCTATGGTAGATTATTTTAAAATATTTTTTCTTTCYAATGACAACTTTAATAAAAAATTTTAAAAATCCTGAATTTAGTTCAGGCATTAATTCAGCTCCCATGTGTCTCTGACATTTTCCACCTTACAGCGTATCTCAACAGTCAGCTACTGGTGAAACACTGGAGATGGGCTTAAATAACTCTTTATTTAAAATGTAACACTGAAACAGGGGAAATAACATAGTGGGTATCAATTAGTTAAGCCAGGTAGCAAACGCTTTAAGTCAGTGAGCAATTGTTGGAGTGTACCACGATATTAAATTACAAGCTTAACTTATGTCAGTGCTTTATCTCATTTGGCTATTCAGAGTTTAATTGTACTAAGAAATAGCGATTGGCAAAGGTACTTTTTTTATATATAAAGTGATTTCTGATAAAGACAACTTTGCAAAAACAACTCTGAAATATCAGCTATGGATCCGTAATCTATACTGTTAATATCAATGGGAATTTATGAGGTGCAAAGGCTTCCTGAAGTTTATCACAATGCAATATATAGGTCCAGTTTTATATGGAAGCAAAGGGAACAGGTACATGCACAACTTACCACTAAGAAAACAGAAATCAAACCAAAGACAGACACACTAAACCTTAAGAAGTTTGTTTTTTCACATTTCATGGCTGCTTCTGAGGTGAAATGCCCCTAAACAGAAGGAAGCAGTGCAAAACTGCCCTGGATAAATAAAAGGGAGCAGCAGCAGGYGATACGTTTGAAAAAGGGAAAGCTCTTCCAGACAGAGCAGTCCCAGAAGCGCTGCTCCTTCGCTGACCTCCCTCACGGCCAGGCTGCTCTCAGCGCCCATGGAGCTCCATTCCTCTCCTGAAGTGCCGAAAGCAGCAGCCCCAGCAGCAGCATTGCAGCGTGCCTGGCCCTTTTTGGCAAGCTCTTTTGCTCCTGCCCTGGCTACAGCTCCCTCTCCAAAGATATAATCAGGTATCACTTATACAATTCACTGCATAGGAAGAAACCAGGCTGTTATATACACAACCTTGAAAACTGTGTCCCAGACATGAATCATTGAAAACCATTTTCTAGAAGACACAATGTGAGAAGTACCCGGAAAAAAAAAAAAAAATCCATATTCACATATAGGCCTCACAAAACAATCTCACTTCTGAAAAGGAAAATTTGACCCTCTACTGCCTAGGCTGTAAAAAAGTTTCCTTCAGTAGTTACTGATATGTACCAATGCATAAGCTCTAACCAGAACAGAAAACATCTGTAGTGATCAAAAACAACTATTACTTAAAATACTAAAAGAAGCCAAATACATCAATATTTATAAGTAAATAAATCAGGAATCTGGGTTCAAATACTGGATCAAAAGAAAAATTTTAGATTAACAATGAATAATCATTTTCCATAAATGAAGTTTATTTAAAAGATTTTACCTGCATTAATCAGGTCTGGATCCACTTCATTTTCAAGTGGATAAGGACCCTGACAGCAAAACAGACGTATGTCAGCTCTATATTAAAATACCTTTGAGATACAATTTGTAACTGCTTTATTATATCTAATGCTTATTACTGAAAGCAGATCATAACCAACTTGCWTTTTTTTTTCCTCTTTGGCACAAGGCCATCCTATATATACAAACCAAAATGTACTAACCTATCAGGACTGATGCACACATTGCTGGAGGCTGTTAGAATTATTAAATGACCACAGAGTTGTTTTCACCAAAATGACAGATATTTTTCAGAGGGAGGTCTCCAAATGCAATTTAATAAAGCTTTTTACCACAGTGAAAATAATGCTTATTTTAAGTTTTAAGTTAAATTATGTTAATAAGCCAACTTACAAGGCTTGGTCTTGCAAACTAGCGAAGGTTCTGACCCCTCCAGAAAAATATGCAGTTAAGAACATGTTTAATTTTAATAAATAACACCATAATCCTGAAATGAGCATTTCCTTCAAGACTTCCCCACACTACAAAGAGAATTATGGAATCATGCAATATGGCAAGTCTTTGAACATGCTTTTTAGTAAAACTATAATGAGGTTGGTGGGAAGACTAAAACCCAGCAGCTCAGCAAGGTGTATACACTGCAGAAAATTATCAGTGACCATGATATATTCTTACCAAACCCAGGACTCCATTTTCACTCTGTAAGTGAACAGTTATATCTGGACTGATGAAGTTACTGGCCAACAGCGGGATTCCGATACCCAGATTCGCTGAGTGAATTGGTCAAGGCAGAAACAGGGAACACAGTTATTGCAAACTAGTAAATTGACAAAGTTACCATTGTACTACAATTAGATTAGAAMTGTTCTCTTCACAAACATTTTATTTTTCAGTTAGACGCCTCACATTTGTACTGAATTATTTTGGCATTTGGACTGCCTAACTGCATTCTGTCAAATGGCTCACATGCTAAAAAAAAAACCTGTCCAAGTAATCTTCATTTCTAATGTACTTTTTCAAGACATACTTATGAAACATTCAACTGCTAGCAAACACTCTGGACGTGCCTGGGTAAAGACTCCAGGTTCCATATGCATTAACATCCCATCTATTTCAATAGGGCATTAATAAAATGACATAATTCCATGTGCTGGGCAATGCAAAGAACAAACATGAAAATAAACTTGTGTTAAGCAGAACAGCTGCAGCTGCTATAGTGAATCACCACAGCTTTAACCTACAGCACAGCTAGAGGATACCATACATGCCATCCTCAAACTCTAAAGCGGCTCGTCTGATGATCCTCTCCCTCACATTGTCTCCTTGTTTTTGTTTGGTTTTTGAGTCTTCAGGCTTTCGGATTGATAAGCGCTGCAAAAGAAAAAATAATCATAAGCAAAGATTAGCATCCAAATTCTTGCTTCCCAGACATGAAAGCCTGATTTGTGATTGCACTGAGATACTTGGTCTAAGAATAAGGTTAACAATGTCTCTTACAAAAAATAACCTTTTCTTTCATCAGTTCAGTCCTATCTAACCAATGTAGTCATCAAGTACCCCAAATGATAGCCTTAGAGGAAAATGTTATTTCTTTGTCTGTATTGCCAAGGCTGAGTGGATGCAYGATACACAGACACAACTGGTTAAGAATAAAGGAGAAAAAAAGCACCAGGCATTAGTGCAGATACTAACAAGTCTGAGATTCATTTCCCCATAGATAACTACATTTTTTTAAATGTCAGCCTAAAATGCAGATACTGCCCTCTCTCTGCATTCATTCCATTCAATGGTGCTATTCTAGATTTACATGCATGAGASACACAAATACCAGTCATGTAAAGAGCTAAGCAACTAAGTTTCAAATACACTTTTGCACAAATCTGTCCAAAAGGCATTTCCTGTGATTTCCTGGCCTTAAGTTGATGCTTTCCAAATCACATGTAGGTGAAAATGCCATGGCATTCAAAAAGTTCGTAAGACCTTTTTTTTAAGTGATGGTGTACATGGATTCTCTTCTTTGTGCATCTCCCCCATGTCCTGTTTTGGACTATTCTGAACAACGTCAGGTTGCAGGTCCTGCACCCCCTATGTCCTCACATTCTCTCCTACTCCAGGTCATAAAGGACAAATTAGGCAAAATCATCCTCTGTTCCTTTCACCATCACATAACAACCCTTTCAGCGCCTTTTTCTCCTTATATTGGGAGCCCCTTTCTTCCTGGACAGTCATGGACTAACACTGTCAGTTCTCTTAAAGTCCTCAGCAATTTCTTCTTTATATCACTTACAAGTGATGACTGCCTTTATAGAAGGCATAACATTGTCTCAAACAGCAAGAAAGACTCAGACTTTCATCACAGATTTCCCTCATGCAATCTTTCATAAAGAGGAATTTTGCCCATGAAGAGGAATTTTGCACATAGCTGTTACAGAGTTCCACACAACCCAGTCTGTTCATCTCAGTTTTCTTTTCCTTTACGTCAGGGAAGCACTGCTCCATGCACTTTAAGTTATAAGGGCATCAACATGTTACCTTAATAGTACGCTATCATGCAGGATTACCTTCAGCTGCAGCTTTTGTAGACAAGGTTATGGATAGCCAAAATCCCTGCAGATATCATAAGTGAATCTTCAGCTTCTAAGAATGAGTTACAAGCTGTTCAAATTATATCCTTTTAGCCACCTTAGCACTTATTCAACTAGAACTTAAGGAGCTTCCACTACTGTTTAGGAACATATATATTTATATATGTACATACAAACATATTCACACATATAAAAACATATATGATAGCTACATACAGAGTGGTTCAGACCATTTAGAAGATATTTCTACTTTGTAGGTTACGTTGCATGCTGTGGGAGAACAATTCTCAATTGTACAGTAACAGTAGTTCCTCAGGAYGTGCTGTCTCCACGGCCCTGGTGATATGCTCTTTTTCTCTACATCTGACATCTGCTCCCTGGGGCTTCCGAATTAGCACAAGAGCTCCACCCTTTGTGCTGTATATGGAAAACTACAAGGACAAACAAACTGCAGACAGTCTCCGTGACAATCCCAGCCAAAASAATTTACTTTGTGCTCATTGTTGCATGTATTCTAGGAGTAGAACTCCCATGGACAAGACATCCTGAAAAAAAGAGTTACTATTTTTTTCTTACTTGAAATATTACAGTTCTTGACCCATTTGAAAGAGGTTCTTCTTGTGCACTGTAATCTTCTAACTGCATTTTATTTAGTATTCTAATGCGCAGATTGGTTCTTTTTATGAAAGGTGAAATACCTTCTTCAAAATCTCTTAACAATTTTATAGGGGTAAACTAATCAGAATTACAGGCATTGTACAAAACACATAGAATTTATTATTAAATTAATTCCTTTATAAAAAATTATCCTACAGACCATATTAGATAGTATCATTTTCACAATGGAATGCAAAAAAYTGGCTGAACATTTCTAGAAAAGCTATCCTGCTTTTGAGAACTTAAAGTCTTTTTGATAAAGGCACTTTTCAGATCTAATCCATTGAGAAAATCTTTGCCCAAAAAATATTTTCTGGAATTTTGTTTTTTGCGTTTGAAGCCAATGAGTTTGTGCTGAAGAGGCCCYTCCTTAAAGAACAGAGGCCAGCAGCAGGAACTGAATTAAATAAGATTCATATTTAGATAAAATTCATAGTTAGATTTCCCTTTTCCCACCTATTTGGAATTTCATTATACAGAAATTTTTTGTGCTTTGGCTATTTTCCCTAGAATTGTTTATGCAAAAAGTAAGAAAAATCACAGAGGATTTCTCTGCAGCGAATGGAAGTTTGGATAGGAAATATGACAAAGGCATTTCCAGTAGAGGAACCAAGTATGAGTCCAATTAGGCAGAAAYTGCTATTTAAAACCAGTAAGAATTATGACAAACTGTCTTCTACTTATTCCTCATTTCCTCCCCTTTACCAGTTATCATACTCTATGCTTTTATACATACAGCCTCCTTCCTCACATATAATCTGCCATTTCCTTCCTATACTTCCAATAATGAGATGCATCACTGCTAGAATTACAAAATTCCAAGGACAAAGTTAATCTCTGTTGCAACTTTGCTGTGTAGTTTATAAAAGCTTTCTTCTTTCTCTCTCTCACTTCCTTTTTCTCTTAGGCGTATAAAAAAGAGGCAGTTGAGTGGACATCAAAGGAGTTCCCACTTAKGCAGAGAAGTCAAAGAAAATCTCAGACAACCTATGTATTTTGTATAGAGGTCTTTCCTGGGTGGAGAGTCACCTCTTTATCTAGCGCCAAACTGCAGTAAGAGCAGCAGTTTAATAAATGCAAAATAGATTTCTCTCATGAAAGGTGAAAGCTTTTTTAAACTGAGATATCACATCCATTCAAAAGGAAGTAACAGGGTATTTATTAATTGCAGTCTCACACAACATGCCCAAAGAATAAAAAGAGGTTCGATACATCTGTTTCCAGTCCAGTACTCAACGAGGCAATATGTTTTTGCAGGATGAGCAGATGGAAGAGGAAGGAGGAAAAAAAAAACAACCCCCCCCCACTTTTTAACCTTAACATTCCCAAAAAGAGTTTACCCAGAGAAAAGGACTTGTATGACTTTCTAGGACTTTGTGACTTAATTTTAAAAATAAAAGTTTAATTACTACAATTTCTTTTTGCACTCTTTTTTGTCACGAAGGTTTTTTCCTTGTATCATATATTCCTCCCCTCCACTAGTTCTTCTAATGACATTTTGAATAATTTCCACCTCCAGAGTATGGAGACACTGGAGAAATACAGAATTTTCAATTGCAATTTAAGTGCATTGTCRCATCACCAAAATGAGCATTAGGACATAGCTTGAGTGAGGCAAAGCAACAGAAAAAAAAAAGAACAATTACATAATCATCACTTTCTTGGAATTTTTCAGTGTTGGAATATTATTGCTGCAATTTTTAATAGCCATTGACATCTTGYATTTAGTCCAGAAATCCACTGATAAAAAAGTTCCTGTTTAAAGAAAAGGAAAGAAAGGTTCCAGGACCTTTGCAGTGTAATTCACTACACAGCACAAACAGGACTGAGACTGGCCCTACCTGTCCACCTCAAAAGCTCTCCAGTAGAAAAGAAAATATCTGATTGTCAAAGTTAGCTCTTAGTCTAGGCATTCCTCACTGTGTCTACAGGTTGGCTGGGAGAAGGAAGGAGAATGGATTTTCCATCAACAAATTTTCAACTGCTGTAAAGTCTTTTGGGACCACGGGCAGTTGCTCTGACTTTTTCAGGGTCCAAACCAGAGAGGCTGAGGCATGAGATGCAAGGTTTAGTTGTCAGCCCCTCCATCTACCTACTATTCTCCAGTACTTAGTGAAACTTGGCAGGTCTCTCTCATAGTGTTTTCTCACCACTAACACTTAGTGGCTAGAGAAAACATTCTGCAAATTCTAAAAAACTACCCCAAGTTGAAAAATGTTGTTACCAAGAAGCTGAACTACTTACTTCAATTCTCTTCTCAAACTTCTCTCCCTGTATCAGACGATCGACATAGATTTTGGGAACATGAATATCTTCTGGGGCAAATGCTCCTATATCAACAATTTCTTCCACCTACAAAAAGAAAAGAGAAAGGGAAAATATTTACTGATTCAATGAGAGTTTATTAGCAATGAAAATTCAAATATTAAATATGCAGTGGATCAAATCACTTAAGAAAAAGCAAGGAATGGGACAGAATAGAAATACCCTTTAAAATAGGCTGTTTTAGGTATTTATCTTTCTTCCTCTTTCACATGCAGCAAACTGCAGCATTTTTTGCCAAGGGTATTTCTATACACAAACTGAAAGTAGCTGATGTTCTAACAGCCCAAATTGTATAAAACCACCTTAGAGAAACATACCATATACACTCACATCAGAGTTCTTTGTACCTATAAGTAGTTTACATCTAAACAGGACGAAATGATATGCTGGTAGCAAAAAGTCAGAGTACAAACAAGAAGCACGAATTTTAAGCATACAAACTCAGAAGCTGCACTGAAGTTACTCTGTAGTGCGCTCAGTGATAATGCTGAAAACATTTGAAAGGCAATAATTAATGGTAAAAAAGATGTGAAGATCAATAGTTAGTGAAACAGAGATACAGCACAAAATGGCACTGACCCACACAAGGTGCATTTTAGATGGGATCTCTTTGGGGCAACACAGACAACAGGGCTGTCCCTCCTGCTTTGTCTGAGTTCAGGGTGGTCCCATGCTCCATGGTTGGAGACCACTGTGTGGCCACGTGCATGCAGCTCAGAGCCTTGGCCGTGTCTGGTACTTTCCCTGGCAAATCTCAGCTGCAAGGAGCACATCTCATCCTGTCACAAAACTCATGAAACAGACACTCATTTCGCGACTGTATCTGCATTGGACCACTGAGAAAATACAYAATGTTAAGCAAAGCAATGGGTCAAAGATAACCTCTGAAACAATCTACTCAACTACATTATCAGGAACTAGATAGACTTTTAGAAACGTTTAGAAAAAAGTCGAGGAATCCCAAAGGACATAGAATATGGCATATCAGTAGGGCTGCATCACTTAGCAGCCATCACCAATGAAGCAACACTAAAGAACTTAAAATCCGATTTGACATCCTACTGCTATTGCACAATGTGATCAATAATAAAATCCATAGTACATCTGATGGACAATTACCTTCCTACTGTGCCTTGCAGTGTGACAATAAATAAACAAACCAATCTACCACAAAAAGCAGCAGAGGGAGAGGAAAAATTAACAGACAAATGATCATAGGATCAGTTCCAGTTGACCCCTGAAAGGAGCCATGGGGTAAACAGACAGGAAAAGACAAGATGCAAGTTCTCTAAAGTGAAGGTTGCGAGGAAGAGACTATAGCAGCCACAGTGACACAAGCCACAGTGTTCACGAATATCAATATTACACATCCAGAAAGTGCAAAGCTACAAGAATTTTTACAAGATGGAGAGACAATCARTTTAGGATTTTAAAAATTCAAACTATTTCATTCAGGGAAAARTGCTACAATGGCATTCATGCCCTGTCTCACTAACCTGAAGGTTATTATTTTATACATTAATATGCAAATGAACATGGAGACCAAGTCAAACCTAGACTAAGATGAAAAAAAATCCTGATGTGCACAGATGAAGATGTTCTCTCAGAGTACTGTCTACTGCCAGAACAGGATCAAAAGGGAGGAAAAGCAGGAAATGTACAGACTTTCCAGTGAAGCCATATATAAGCAGATGATCTGCTATCAGTTGAATTCCCAAATTCACCTTTTCTAATTAACATTTGTCTTCATTTATCAGGTGAAAAATTAGGCCTTGAGAATACTAATTGCTACTGATTTGAATCTTGTCATAAAAGAACTACTTTAATATACTTTAGCAGCTGGGATTATAAAACCAAAATCTTTGCTGGCACATTTCAGCTGACTTCAAAAGAATTATGCTATCAGAAAGCCTGACACACTGTATTCCTCCCCCCTTACAATACACAGAATAAATAATTTATCCAACAATACCAGATTTTATTATTAATCACCCCCATCTCCTTAATTGGTTAGAATTTTATCTTTTTGGAAACAGCAATCAGTATGATAGCTTTTCCTCTTAAGAACCACCAACACAATTATTTATTTTCCTACTATAGTATCCTAAATGAGTATGACACACAGACAAACAAAATGTATATTGTCCTAGCTATTTTAAATGAGCCTAAGGACCCTTGCACACTGGAACACCTCCATGTTCACAGGCAACACCCCCCCCCCACACACACACACACACAATTTCTGCTGCTGTTTTGCAATTTCCACATTCTACCATTATGAAACAAGTACCAAGTATAATTAAAATCAAATACATTAGAAATAGCCATAAAGCAATAAAATGGAATTTTGAAAAGGGATTATAAATTTGCACATAATGTCTGCAAGAATCCACATCATCCAGTCCTGCAAGCAGGATTAATCAGCATGTTTATGTGGCAGAAAATAAAAAGCAAGAAGTCTCGCAGGGGAAGCACAAATGTCATCTGACTGCCACTTCTCCAATTCTCTCTCCTTACTCTGCTTATAAACAAACTGCATAACACTACAGGAGGCTGTCGGCAGCACACCTACATCAGTATTGCCAGCACTGCTACCACATGTGAAGCTGTGCCAAGAGAAGTGAAGCTATGGGAAATCTGATGGCTAAGGGAATCAACAACTTAACTTTATATGTAGCACTACTGTGACCACTGCAAGACATAATCCAAGCACCTTGCTAGATAAGAATGATAATCCAAAAATTAATAGTTTCATAACTGGGCACATTCAGTTCCCTTGCATGTGAGTCTCCTCTTTAACACATCCCCAGCCTAAGCCTCAATCACCTGTAAATAGCTAGGAAACCATTTACAGGACTAGCTAGAAGGATGTGTATGGGTTTCACAAAACTTTTTTTCTTCTCGCTCTACTTCTCCATTTTATTTATCCTTCTGTTCCTTCTTCCCCCAACTCACCTTGCCTCAGGCTTTATTTTGTCATGTACAGAAGAATCTCTGTAAACATCAAAAATCATCATATGACAAACTGCCTAGGAGACACACCATGAAGTCTGGCAAAGTGTAAAGAGGGAAGTAATCAGGGCAGAGAACCTCCTGTAATTTTTTTTAATTAGTGAGTGAAAGTATTTTGGTACCATTTAGATTGTCTTGATCACATGTGATCATTTTAAAACTTACCTTCACCAACAAAGTGACAGGAAATAGAAAGTTTGTAACTTTTTGCTACACAGGTAAAGCTAAAAAGTAACTCTGAGAGACCACACAGGCTGAGTTCCCTCTTTGGAAGGCTCTGAATTGTGATTTAAAAAATCCTTTCATTGTTTCAAGAGCTGCACAATATCAGTTTTCCTCCTCTGTATAAGYATCCTTGCAAATATGCCTATGCTAGCAAATGCTTGCTAACAATGGGGGCAGAATGAACGAATTCAATCATTTCTGAATACTGGTTTATCTGCAAGTACACCCAGAACATAAAAGCTGTTCTCTGCTGTGATTCACAAGAGCATTCTGCCATTCCTTTTGGTATCAGCAGTCACAGAGTCAATGGTCACTTGTTTCAAAATATCACTTCCTTCTGTAATTTACATCCAATCTTCCCTTTTTAAGCAAGTAGTTAGTTTATTTTTGCTTATGGAAATTCAGCTATTCTCCTAAAGTTTTACCTCAGAATTTCCAAAGGCTTTTAGAGAGAGAAATTGAACCTGGAAGATTATGAACTTCCAGTAAGATAATGAATGCTTATATTTGACCAAAAATTGGCAAGGAAATTGTAATGGCACACCTATTCATGCCAAAACACTTAATAGTAAAAATAAAAAAGGGCTTTTACTTTGAATATTTCATTTTTTACTTAATTCTGCAGCCTAATTAGATGCTTTATATTATGTGACATGTTCTCAGCTGTTTTAGTCATAAACCTCAGTTTCCATACAACTAAGCTATAAGCAGAAATGACAATATAATTCTTTACTATGGGGGCGGGGGGAAGATGAGAGAGAGCGACCATGCGCGCACGAGCAAGCACGTGCGCGCTTAACAAAACCAATGCATTGGGGGTTGGACCAGATGATCTCCAGAGGTCCCTTCCAACCTCAACCATTCTGTGATTCTGTGATTTTTAAGTAGCTTATTTTTAAATTGGCTTTACTGAAGCTCTCTATCACTATCTTCATTATCCTGGTACCCTTCAGTTCTTCAAACTGAAAAAAAAAAAAAGAATACTAAGCAGAACATAAGTAGGGTAAAATATTACACCTGGTCAGATCTCCAAAACAACAGAAGAATGAAATCATATTTAGCCCTTTAGATGCTAGTGACAAGTTCATTAGAACATTTCTTCAGTTTACTGCAGGAAGAGTCAGGATGTCACTACAAAATTCATTGTAACATATATAAAATCATAAGAAGTTTAAAAAATAAGGCTACGAGGAGAAGTTGCGTTTGTTTGGTCCAGTTGAGAGAAGACTGAAGGTAGACAGAAAGAGCACTATGATCAACTATTCTAATGACAAACAAGAAAAAAAAAAGAATAAACTGAGTATCACAGAAAACTTTTGATGTTGTAAAACAGTGGAATATATTCTGGAAACTGGCCCCTGGAAATTCTTGAGAACAAACTATACAAACATGTATTGGGCTGGAGGAAAGAGCAAAATGAGTCAATATGTATTCAATTTTGCATGAACGCAGGGAGACAAAATAGATGTTCTTCTGATCTTCTCTCTGATCTTCTGAGAGTCTCAGAAGAGTTCTGTCCTTTTCTGATTCTGTGATTAGATTAGACCATGAAATTTCTACTCCTGTCCAGCTCCCATTGAAGTGAAATGACAGTCAGTCAATATCCATCCTAAAGAAGAGACTTTCAGAGTAATTTTAAAAAGCAAGCAACTACTAATCAGTTAGACAAAGGCATGTCTCGATAATAATCACTGATTTGTGCTCACCTAACAGTTTGGAATAAATATCTTCATAAATTTACTGAGGTGAAGGGGAACAGTAAAATCTGTGAAGTTCACATTTATTAAAGAACCTGCAGTCTGACCAAACTGATCATCTGGGTGACACACTAATTGTCCATCCATCTAGTTCATGAACCCTCCTTCCTAGCAAAAGACAGAAGCTTAAAAGACAGTGAGATACTTCTGGTGATATTCATCCCAGCTTCTAGCAGCATGAAGTTTAGGGACTTCCTGAGTCAGAAGAGGTTGGACACACGCCATCTTGCTCTATAGCTTCTGATGGACCATGAATTTGTTTAATAGATTTCTGAAGCCATGTACATCTTTGACAAACAAAACTTTCTGTATCATTGCATTTCCTCAGTTTGACTAGTGTCAACTTATTCATTAGCGACCTGGATGAAGGGACAGAGTGCACCCTTAGCTAGTTTGCTGACGATACAAAACTGGGAGGAGTGGCGGATACACCAGAGGGCTGTGCTGCCATTCAGAGAGACCTGGACAGGCTGGAGAGCTGGGCGGAGAGGAACCTCATGAAGTTCAACAAAGGCAAGTGCAGGGTCCTGCACCTGGGGAGGAATAACCCCGTGCACCAGTACAGGTTGGGGGCTGACCTGCTGGAAAGCAGCTCTGCGGAGAAGGACCTGGGAGTGCTCGTGGACACCAAGTTGATCATGAGGCAGCAATGTGCCCT
>NW_020447675.1:1582791-1620505 GCF_003343035.1 Apteryx rowi
CAAAGATGATTAGGGGACTGGAGCATCTCTCTTATGAGGAAAGGCTGAGAGAGCTGGGCCTGTTTAGCCTGGAGAAGAGAAGGCTGAGAGGAGATCTTATCAATGTGTACAAGTATCTGAAGGGAGGGTGTCGAGAGGATGGGGCCAGACTCTTTTCAGTGGTGCCCAGTGACAGGACGCGAGGCAACGGGCACAAACTGAAACACAGACAVTTCCATCTTAACATGAGGAAAAAACTTCTTCACCGTGAGGGTGACAGAGCACTGGAACAGGTTGCCCAAAGAGGTTGTGAATATCTCCTTCTCTGGAGATATTCAAAACCCGCCTGGATGCGATCCTGTGCAACGTGCTCTAGGGGACCCTGCTTGAGCAGGAGGGTTGGACTAGACGATCTCCAGAGGTCCCTTCCAACCTCAACCATTCTGTGATTCTGTCAAAAATATTTCTCATTATGTTTTTAATTTCACTGGGTGTTTCCTTCTCTTTGCAGTATAGGAGCAGTATGCAGCTGTWCTCTATTTGACTTTTCCATACTAATGGAAATACTATGTATCTTTACATCTTTTTTGGTTGCTAGTAGACTGTTATGCTCTGTGAACACTCCCGTGAAAAACAGCCAGACATGCTGCATGTTTTAACTGGTCATTAGAGGAGCAAAGCTGAAATAAATCTCCTAGATTTGCCTCCAGATTTTTCATCATATGGCTACGGATTCTCACAACTTAGGAGCCCTTGCTACGTTATACTCATTTTACATTTGTTTTCTCTGTTCTAAATCCCCTCAATTACCTCCACTTCTAGTTGCCTCAGGCTTAATCTCTTCTTTTGTGTTYCTCTGCACCTGCTTCCTCTGTTTTCTCCAACGATCACTTTCCATTCCATGCCTTTAACCTCTTTCTCCATGCTGTACTGGTGACAGCAAAGAAGAATACAGATTGCACTAAATTATCTGCTCTTGGTACGTGTGCATAGCAGTTCTGGGATAACAACTGCAAAGAAAAGAAGCAGCATACTTGATTATCTGCAAAAGCTGTCCATTTGTAAAACTGTGTGCATATATGCATGAATGAAAGAATTTAGTTGCCAGGCTCTGAAAAAGCTCTACTATACACATAAGAACTACACTTCTTCAGGAACTTATAAGTTAGTCAAATTCCAGCATAACTAGGGTATACAATATACTTAACTTTCAAGGTCATGTTCAAAGTCAGAAGATACTGAAATTCCTCAAAGGAATACTCCTAAGAATACAACATTCTCAAAATAATCTTTAGGAATCACTTCAGGAAGTGATCACTTCCTAGATCCTTCTTAAAATCTGATTGTTTGGATACAAGTCATCAATGAACCCACTCTCGTTGTAATCAATTAGATTTTGCAGCTTGTACTTTCCAGATAAAATGAGGTGATTTCATAGTGTTCAATACCTAATTTTACTATACTCAACTAGATGCTAGCAATGCAACAGAAACTGGAACATAACTGTGTTATCGCCTCTTAATAAGAAAGCACCCGATTTGTATTCAGTACTTAACACAAAATGAAACATAACCATCTACACTCAATAGTTATAAAATGGCTTTCTCAACTTGGAAAAGGCAATTTTGGAAAATAAATTTTTAGCTTATATTACATAATTATTTTGAAAATAATCAACATAATAGGACAGGAGCCAGGGGAAAAACAAACAAAAATCCCACAATCCATGAACAAATTCTTTATTCATTAATGGCTAACTAATGGCAAAAGAATTTACTTAATCTGTACTAGGTACACATGCTAAATAAGGAAACAGGCCATATCCCTAATCTTTCCACTTTCAAGTAGAATAGCTGCTCACAATATTGACTATCAAAATGATACAATTTAACATTTTTGCAAACAAAAGCTACATTGTTTTAAGTAAATTATTCCAGTACTTCATTGCTTATTTGCAAAGTATGTTAGATTGAAAACCTTTGAACTGATTAGAAGGTAAAAAATCAATAACTGTCCTTTTTATTAAAATTATTCATAAATTATCAGGAAGAACAGAAACCTAAACAAATAGACTTATATTTTCTTACTCATATCAGAGAAATGACAAATGAAGAGAGACTCATCTCCTACATGTTCAAAGGAATATAACCCAAAGGTCAGGAGATAAATTTAAGTTTTACTTTCAAAAGTGATATAAAAAGAGTTTTAATTGCTGAAGGAAGAGGTGGAAAATTTCAAAGAAATCTGAGAGATTTATTTGCATCTTCCAGGATATGCAAGTCCAACTAAACCCCTCTGAAGTTCAAGGAATACACCTAAGAATCAGGCCAGATTGTGCTGAACACAAGACACATAGTAAGGTAATCAGAGTGAATCAATGTAGTAGCAGCTATTTAGTAACAAATTAAGTTGCAGGTTCCCTCTGGGAAGAGAAAGAAAGCCCTCAGGTATTTTACTAAAGAAGACAAAAAGACACGTCATCACAAAATGGCACCCTAGGTATATGCATGTATTAGTTGTCCTCCTTATTCCACATATTCATTAAAAACAGTGATAGTTTATAAAGACTTCCAAAAAAAGTGCATGCTACCATTTTGTTTTTTCCTCAACAGGAGAGCAGTGTGTTGCATCTCACCTTCAAAACCATAGCAGGTATCCAAATGCTCCAAATATTCAAAATCAATAAAACTTTGGGAAGAAAGCAGTCAGAGTATTTTTCAAAGAAAAAAAATGGAAGAAAAAAAATGAAGTGAAAGTAGTATTATGTTGTGAGGTTTAAACAGTCTCAATAGCTTACTCRGAAATCACAGGAATTTGGGTAAAAACGGATTGTAAGTAACAAATATTAAGAAAAATAAAACTTTTCTTACACTTGCACTTTATCCTTCCTGAACACTGCCTGGAAAGACACCACCACATGCATGGGAATAAATAACAAGAATAACATGCTTCACGGAACCAAATTTATTTTTGAAGCTGAAACTGACACAGATGTATTAAATCAGACCTTCACTGAAGAAAAAAAAATTGTTTCTCAGAACCTAATGAGAAAATTCTGATTTATCTGCTTCCAAAAACTGTGAAGAATTGTCTTAAGCAAATCTGATATTCAAAGTCGTAACAAGTATGATCTCTAATCTCCCAGTCACACCAAGCTTTCTATTCTATCTGTGTATTTGTTAATTGGGGGAATAATAGCTGAAGTACACCAAGCTAATACCAATTGGCTTTCAACTGCCTAATAGAACCCCTATACAACCCTTCCCTTCCCCAGCCCCCCTCAAAAATAGAAATATATTAATCATAGGTATCTTTGCTATTGCTGATTCATCCAAATTACTGGGGAAAAAAAAATAGCTCTCACAGAAACCTTTATATTCATTTAGCGATTTTTGTTCTTCCTGTGTCTGAAAGTCTAGACAYTGCCTTGAAGTGGGTGGTTAGGTGGCCAACTTCATACAACTCATGTGGTTCTCCCCTCTCTCAAAAATTTTCTGGCAGATGACTAAATCAGACATGTTTGGTTAGTGTGCATTCAGCCCTGATGGAATCTGCTGTAATTCATCACAAAGAGCAGATCATTTCTACTTGCARCATAGCTAGATTTACCATAGCTAGTACCTTAGATATGGAGTGTCTTAAAATCACAGATTAGTTCTAATTTTGAATCGATGAAGCACTCTACATCTTCTGTTACATCTTTTTCAAAGACAAAAACATGTAAAAATAGCTTTATTATTTACTTCTCTCAATGCATGAATGCCAGAAGAAAATGAACACATACACAGAGATTTAAAAAGAGATTTAGTTTACTTAAAAAACTAACTGCTAGATGTGCTTGTGCCTTCATTTGCAGCTCTTGATACTTAGAGTGTCTGACAAATTCAGCACTTTAAAAGTCTTAAGGATAGATATCCAAGATTGAAGTTGCCAGTTGTTATGTTTAGAACCCACGTTAACCAAATATCCCTGCCAAAATTAAAAATCCATATGCACAAATAAGTCAGAGAAATAATTCAGCATCTACAGCTTTATCAGGAGAGCCAGGAAGACTCTAGCCCTCCTTAGCTCATTAGCTTACACAATAAATCAGCTACATACAGTCCCCATTTTTATCAGGAATATATCTGTCCCAACTCTGCTCTTTACTTTTCCCTGCTTCTTTCAACAAGGAAAAAAAAAAAAAACTGATATAATACCTTTGACTTACTGCAAAGGTTGACAAAATGGGGAAATGTCCCTACTTTTCTATCATCAAAAAAATATCTACATAAATCTTAAAACAATCTCTTGTTTAAATAGGTATCACTTTCTCTGGCTTCTCACACATGAAAAGAAAAACCAGCATTATATGAAGTCAAGACAGCCTTGATATCTTTATCCTTTACTCCTCTTTAAAACCTCAGTTTTTTCACTGAATAATTCTGTTTTAAAGCATTTGCATGGAAGGATGCTGCAACAGATTAAAATCTGATCTGCTGATTGGAATGACTATTTCAAAATTCTCATAGTAGTAATAGCCAAACTGCTTTTTAACATAACTGAAGACTGAAGCAGCAAAGGCATTAAACACTTCAGCCTTCTTTGTACTCTGCATTRGTAATTTTCCCTCCCTTCATCGAGCAGTGAAATATCAGTGTCCCAGTGTCCTTGGTCTTCCAGCTCACTACATATGTACTTTCATAACAATTTCTTGCTACCTTCATGTCTTTTTTATTTCACACTGGGCTGGAGTTTTCTGAATTTGCCTCTATGTACTTAGGCTTTTTTTTTTTTTTTTTAATGCTCATCCTCAGAAGTCTGACTTTGGTGTCACTTTTCATAATTTTTTGTTTCTGTGTTTGAGATGATAGTGATGATTGTGATGAAGYTGAATTCATCTCCTGCTGCTCTTCCAATGCTTCCTCCTTGGTGGGAAAGTTTACTCTCAAGCCTTTAATAAGGTCTTTCCTTAACTTCATTTCTTCTTACCTCCCAGAAGCCTTCATCTACCAAATCTACAAGCTCATGAGGTCAGTGTTCCTAAGAGTCATTCCCGATATTTTGCTGTTCTCCCTTCTATGCTTTCTAAGCACCATGAACTTGTATTTCATAGTTACTCTCCCTCAAGTGTTCATTCTAATCACTTTCACCTAAGGTTCGTTTGGAAGACGAGATTATAATGAATGTCTGTACCCTACAATTAAGTTCACTTTATTAATTTTAAGTTTATCTAAATCCAGATTGACAAACATTTCTGATGCAGGATTTAGCCAGAACTTGRGCATGTAAACCCAATCATGCAGTCAAAGTCCCTGACTAACCCCTAGGTACTTATGATCCAGTTTTCCATACTTATACTAATAAATTACTATGGCAACTACAATTCTATTGTCACTTGTGCCAAAAACTTGTGATAACGTGGTTAGAGTAAGCAGCTCAGTGCCCACCCTGTACCAAATGGGATTCTCAAACAAAACATTTCTCCACTGAAGTCCGCTGGGATACCCTCTCAGCAGCCATCCCTGAGCACCCGCACCGTCATCACTGAGCGCCTGGACAGCAATATCGAGAATGCTCTAGCTGTATGACAGCTCGGTGGTTCAAGCACTTGCACTGAAGCAAAAAGACATGGGTTTCCTGTCCTCCTGGGCCTCAAATCCTGACCTGGGGTCCCCCAGAAAACCATCCTTACGCAAAGTCAGTGCCCACTCCAATTTCAGATTTCTTTCCTGTACCAGGGTACAGTTTCAAGTTCCATGGTTGGAGCATTCAGGTAAGGAAAAAGAGATTTAGATTCTTATTCCATCTTCAAACTCAGCTTATAGGCTTTTTACAGCAAACCACCACTGTGCAAAAACACTGAAAATTTTCTCAGAAGAGAACTATGCATCTGAGGAAAGTTATGTTGGTGTTAAAATGTTTGGACGATTAGGCACAAAAAAGTTCATTTTTCAGTAAAACACAATGCCATGATTTAGCGCAGATAATAGGATACAAGTGACTTGTTTCAGTCTGCTTCTGTCCCTCAGTGCAGCACAGTTCGTTGTACCTGAGATAATGGCGCTCACTGACGTGGCTGTGTTGTTACTAGGCAACCAGAGATAAAATGCAGGGTTTAATGATTTTTATTTAATGCATTTTTATGAGAAAGTACACTCTTCTTTTTCCTCCCCTGATATTATTTGAGGTGGAAATGCTGTTTACACAGGGAGATATATTTAGCCATCCTCTCGCAATCTGAACAAAAAAATTTTTCAAACTGGATATCCAAACAGCCTGCCTATAAATATTTTTAAACATACTATTACCACTATCAAACATTTATATCATAGCAGTGGCTGAGATCTCAAACGACCTCACCAGGGACAAGTATTCTGTAGGTCTCTCAGCAAAGAGTAACAGTGGCAGGGAACAGACAGCAGCTTAGGGATGTTTATGGCCATTATGGAGGTTTATGTGCTCTCCTGGGCAGAGAATGAGAGCCTGAGACTAAATCACCCTTCACCTCTCCTGCATTGTCACGACACCCACATCTGGCACAATCACATCATGTTTTTTCCTGTGGCTTTAGGTTGCTTTGATATTCTCCAAAAAAGAATCGCCACAGCCAAAGCTGTCTCTCCCAGTGGGACGCTGCTCACAGGAGCTTCTGCAGCAAGACACACTTCTCTGGAAGCAGCTGTGTATCACAGCCCTTCCCCTGCACTCCAGACCACACATCCAAAAGGCCCTCCTGAAACACCATTTCATTTCCTATCACACAATTCATAACATGGGCTATGGGCCTCTTGAGAGGCCTAACAGCAGTGCTGCTGGTGAATTCAGTAGACAAGTCCCTCACGCAGCAGGGAGCATTTGAAATGCTGCTGCATATACCACACAAACCACCATGTTTCTTCACATGCCAAGTCCTTTCTCTGCTGCTGTACAAATGCTCGGGGCTTGTATATAACTTGTGATTGCCTTTTCTTTTCTTTTCTTTTCTTTTTTTTTTTTTTTTTTTTTTTTTTTTTTTAAAACGATTGGCTGATTTCCCAGCTCCCTCGTCCTTGCAATAGCAGTGCCTATGCCAGAGGAGCCGGGAAGTGTTTATAGCTCTGAAAGTCGACCTGAAGGACTCAGGCAGAATGTGCACAGGAGGACCCAGGTCCACACACAAAGCTATAGCTCTAACTGCAAGTGCTTATGCAAGATGAAGTGAGATATGAATATACCAAATACAGTATCTTTTTAGAATGCAACACTGTAGAAGAACTAAAAAACAGCTTAACTCCTGTATCACTTGGTTTTCACATACAGATAAAGCCAAAGTAACTAATCTTGCTGGATTATTTAACAGTTTTCTCTGCAACAGTTACCTTACAAATAACATGAATCATACCTTTTAGTTAAAACTTGTTTTTGACCCTCAGAACTGGTCATCTTTAAATTTAAAGTAGAAATTCCTCTAGACACAGCATCATCAGACCTCTACAGAACGTCATCTATGCCTCAGCAAACATCCTTATTATCGAGCATGTTATCAGGTTCTACTTCCTATCACTTATAAAAACAAAAACAAACCAAACAGTCCCAAATACCTGGGCAGTTTAGTAAGCCTCTTGTATTTCCTTAGCAGAAGTTTACGTTCAACACATTTCTAATCTCAAAAAGACTACTGTATTTGGTTCTGTACAGCTACTTCTGACCATTTCACTAGTTAAAATACACAAGGCTGAGAGTCAGATACTTTAATCTGAAGCTTGCTCTCAGGGAATTCTAAAACCAAGAGCCCTCAACTATGTGCCACAGACACAACTGGTAACAGAACAGATTTACTTCCCCCTCCTTCGAAAGCCTCTCTATGCACAGAGAGTATCATTCCTCACAACATGGTAAGATTTTTAGGCAAGCAACAGCTATCAGGGTTTGGGTGGGTGGTTGTTTTTTTTGGCCTCTTTGCTCTTATCCTCCACATCGCTAAATGCTGCCAATTTCTCACCTCTGAATTCTTACAAAAAGTAAGTGTCTGTCCATATTTCAGCTAAAACAGTATTAATTGCCACACTGACCTAAACTAGGGAACAGCAGGTTTAATACATTAAAGAAAAAATGTGCTTTCTACTGTGCATGCACAGTTTTGTCTGCATATTTCAGCTCCACAGGACATCTTAAAAGGGCAGGTTAACAAAAGCAATCAATTCCCAGTGCGCTTCCCACTTTCACTAAATTAACAAATATCCTCAGACTGGATTTCCAGTAGTTTATATTCTCCTTGGCAGGGATCTCATTATGCTCAATGCCAGTCCATATTTTTAATCAATGATCAGAAACTTAAAGAAATATGGGGAAAGACTGGTGGAATAATAAATCCTAAGAAGGAAGCAGCGGCATCTGACACAATGGGTAAACTGGGAGGAAACTCCCTTCAGCCTCCTCAGTTCCCTAGTGATTAGCTGTAGACATCTGCAGGCTGACCACGCTCAGTGCTCAGGGTGTTCTAGATGCCACATCGAGATATCTCTTTCCAATGCCTAAGATCCAAGCTCTTAAATCCTAGCACAATATTCTGATTCTGCTCTGGAAGCAAGGCACTTAAAAGTTCAGCTAACAAGGCACCGCATTTGGTCTGAAATACTTATTTTTTCCTAGCTCTCTAGTTATGCTTCTCTGCTCATTAATTTGTCCATAAAAACTAGAGTGGAAAAAATTAATATTAGTGTGCTATTCTGCAAAAAGCATACCAGGTTTTAAATGGTATTGAAAATGCAACAAACCTGAGGTGGACACCATTCATGGCAGAGCTACTAAATACTCTTAAGTGGAATTATAGCAAGAAGGATGTCACATAATTATTGTTCACTGACAAGAAAATTCTACCCCATCATATGTGGAAAGAACAGTAGAAAGAGAGAATGAGATGGAATGTAGGTGGAAGGCTTTGATCTACTTAAATTCTCTAAACACCAGAGTATGAACAAAGTATGAAGGGCAAGTGAATAGAAGGAAAAGAAATGAAGGATTCTTTATTTCATTTTTAAATAGAAAAATATTTTAAGCCTTTCTTGAAAACCAATTGTGAAAATTCATATATTGTTGCTGAATTGTCACTGTAATTCAAGTGACAAATTCTAAGGGAAATCATACAGTATTGTTTGCCGAAGCTCTGTGCAACACAAAGAAATAACTCAAGTTCCAAAACATATTATCCAGAGATGTTTGTATAACAAACATCTTTTTCAGATAAGTTTTTATGAAAAAAAAAATGAAGAAACACAAGCCTCTTCCATTTAGAGCTTACTAAACATGTTCCAGAATAGTTTCTCTTGATCTTACTGTAAAATCTTATTTAGCTTTTACTAGACTTATAAAAACTTACCATGGAGCAAGAAAAAGCCAGTAGAGCAGTCTATCTTTTAGACATTACTTTGCCTTAGCAACTCTTCAGTCACCAATATACTTCCAATGTAGGTTGCCCCATGCTTTTAAACGTTTTATTTT
Organism: Apteryx rowi; assembly: GCF_003343035.1. Taxonomy (NCBI): domain Eukaryota; kingdom Metazoa; phylum Chordata; class Aves; order Apterygiformes; family Apterygidae; genus Apteryx; species Apteryx rowi. Next base: position 1,592,233 of record NW_020447675.1, read on the forward strand.
TAGATAGCAAGGAAAAAGGATCAAAAAAAGAATTAAAAAAAAAAAGAGGAGTGAAAGAGACTGGAAGAAACTTCTAGATCATATAGCCCGTCCCTTTACTGGAAGGATGACCAAATGTCTCTATGTCATGACTGATATTTATCTAACTTACTTTTAAAGATCTCCACTGTGAAAGGTCCATGACCTGCCCAGTCTATGCTGGTATGTATTTGTCTTTATTATCAGGACATTTTTCATAACGTCTTATGTGATTCTTCTCAGACATAGCCTACGCCTACCGTTTCTTCTTTTATCCACATAYTCTTTTATTTTAACATCCTTTTACATGTTTGAAGCTATTCCCATGTCTCCCTCCCAAAGGCTAATCACAGTGAACACAAAGGCCTGGACAGGATCAGAGAAACAATAACTGGAGGAACTCAGTAAACTAATCATTAAAACCAAGCACGCTGAATTGGCTACTCCTAACACTATCAGCAAAGAATGATTAGACCACTGTCCATAGCATGAAATCCACCAAAATTAGTCAAAGAAAGGAACTCCGTCCCCAGAATGCCACAGCATCCAAAGGGGTTTGTTCCTACAGGGAACTGGGTACATTTCAATTCCCTACCTCCACCACAGTTGTCTTGGCAGCTTTGCACATAGGTTGGTTGAAGTTTCTTGCAGTTTTCCTGTGAAAGAAAAGAAAATGAATAACTACTGAAAGCTGTAAATGTACATGGAAACACCCCTCTGAACTAACTACTGCAAGTATCTCTGTAAAGTAAACAACACAAATCTTTTTGCCAAATAGCCAGAAGACTAATAAAAAATGGGAGGAAGGAAAAAATATTGCAGAATTGTGTAGAATGCATATGAAATTAAATTGTATTTTGAGACATTAGAAAGTATTAATTACAGCTCCTTGGAATTTTTAATCAGCACGTTATTTTATTGAAATTGGGTATGCTACTGATATCTTCATTTTTCAGATCCAAGAGCAGCAGAAAGCTGTGTACAACGTCCTTTCCTATTACTTCATAGCACACAGAATGATATTTATCTCCACAAGGGGGCCAGCATAGGGCCTAACAATCTCTCAAGTCCCACATATGCCTTCACAATTCAGTTCAGGCAGCTATATGGACTTGGGCTAGCATTCTGTGCAACAGTAAATTTAATCCAATTCTCTTGATTAAAAAAGCTGTGCCAGTTTTGATACTCACTACAAGCTTCTGGCATTTGCCTTAATTGCATTATTTCTGTAAAAAGGAAAAAATAATCTCTAGGAAGTAAAAGGAACACATGACATATATAACTATGCCACAATCCGCAACCAGATCCTACTGGACACAAGAAACAACAGAAGACCCATGTCAGCCCCTCTATTTTCCAGAAAGCAAACAGCTGTGGGGCATAATATTTGAATCTATGATACATATTTTGGTGGAGTTCCACTGACAACTTCTCAGCATTTTTCTCTTTTAAAAAGTACCACTCTTGAAATTTTTTCATCAAAATACATGCAACTGAGGTTCAAGTGTTTGCCATGAGGTAGGCTAGGCAGGGACCTGCACACGTGTGTCCCATATCTTGGATTAGATTCCTCTCCAATTAGAAAGGAAAGAGCTTGCTTTTGATTTGTATTGAAAAAAAAAAAAGTCAAAACCTCATTTTTCCCTTTCTACGGAAGTATTTTTTTTCCCTGACTCTCCTTATTTTCCAACGTATTTTCCTCATTTCTTCACCCTTTTGTCCAAGGACCATTCCTAGTGCTGTAAGCATGCTGAACTTTGGGGTGCTGCTGCCCCCTCGTGGTCCTGGGGGAGGCGGGGGTTGGCCAAATGCTGAGGTGCAGCATCTACCAGGCAGCTTCAAGATGATTTGTAATGCAGAAGGAGGATAGAATAAGAACTGTACCCCAAGGCACACATCTGGGGCAGGACTGTCTTATCAGAAACATACAGCAACTGTAAAGCCTCTAACAAAGGCTAAGGGAGGCACAAGATATTTTGTCTGTTGGTCCCCTCTGTGGCTGTGTAAACACGAAAGAATGTAAGAAGAGGAAAGCATAAAAAATGATTTAAATTTATATTCTTCTCTCAGTGCATGAATAAAACACTAGCTGGGAGTGATCTAGGGAAATATAGCTGTAAACTAGGCAGAGCAGAAAATGAGATGAAAAATAAAGTTACAAAAGCTGAACTAAAATAGAAGGATACAGATGGGGGAGGGCAGAAGTGGCGACAAAGAATTCGGCATTTGTTCCCAAATGACTACCTTTCTGAGCCAAAGTCTCTCACAAGATCTTATTGGTTGATCTGTCTATATAAGAAACTGATATAAAATTATTTTCACATAGAAAAAGTTACAAGAAGAAAAAATTCCAAAGGCGAATTAAGAAGATTTGATGGGCTTGATTCCCACTCTATTTATAAAAGTTTCTTCGTTTTGAAATGTTCTTGGGTTAATAAAGTTGCTTCAGAGAAAGCAATCTTCTATAAGATCAAATTTACCTCAAAGGTCTGAATTCTGAAGAATACATCAATTCAGAAGAAAAAAAAGGGGGGGGAGGGGAAAAACAGAAATATTAAACTTACTTTCCAACACAGAATAATGTTCAGGTTCTGGGGGTCTGAAATCCAGAAACTAGCTAGCTAAGTCTAACTTTTCATTTTAAGGTACCTTACTGGATATCTAGACTCAGCTATGCATACAAAGTTCATTGTTCCAGCAATGGATTTCTAAGCCGACCCATAGGCATGACAGCRGCTTCTCTCCTAAAGGCAGAAGATGGCAAACTAGTTCAAAACAAGATAAAATAACCAAGTACATTAACTATGTACCTAATGGCACAGGGGTGAAAAGACACTTCAGATATGAGCTGAATTAATGTATTTCAGAGCCAATTGAAGAATGAAGAGATGACCTGACATGACTGCCTATGATAGCACRGGCCTAACTCAAGACACCCCTTCAACTTTTCTGTTCCTATGTCAAAAGCATACTTTTAATGGTACAAAACTACACCTTCACTTGTAAGGTGAGAGTATATCAGGCCAGAACAACTCCAAAGCTGAGTGGTACTAGATGAAAAGGGAATGCAGCCAAAGTAAGTGGAATATCCACATATGCAGTGGAGCTCCCTGCTGTTGTCCTAAAAAGAAAAGTTCCTCTGAGGGAGCTATAAGACCTGGAGACAAGATGTTTGGCTAAGCAGAACTAGTACCTACAGCAGACTACTGAAGTTATACACCCATATATGCATCCTTAGAGCTAGCATAGGAACAAGGTGGAATTATTTCATCAAGTTTGAAGGAGTCTTGGAACATTAGTCTTGATAATGGTTCATTATAACTAAGAATGATTATCTACTGGGCCAAAAAAACAGGTCTTGTTAGGCAAGGGTTGCATTGCAGAAGTCTGCTCAGCAGAAACACACCTGGAAGGAAGGCAGCCACAGCATACTGTATGGAACAAAAGTGAAATGGGACATAAAGCCTCATGTAAAAACCCTTGTTTTAAAATTGCTTTCTAAAGGACATGGTGCCGTTGACAATCCATGCAGGATCCCCAAGGAATCAATATGGCTTCATGTACAAGATCAGACAAAAAAAAAGATTACACTGGCCTGTGTGTTCCAAATAAGTCTATTTAAATATAGTTTAAGTACATCCTTTAGACATAAAAGGAGCTCTTAACTTGAGGGTAGCTAACAGCTTGGCAGACTCTTACTTCACTCCTATTGGCACAACAGGAATCAGAGTCATGGGAAATACACTATAAATAATATCCCACTGCTGTGAAAGCAGTGGCAGATACGAGGAAGCCTAGAATCCATGCTAACCTAGGTGTACCTCAGCAAATGGAAACAGAGGTTTTGTAGTAAAAATAACTATGGAACGATTCCACTGACATAAGCCAAATGGAACATGATGTCAAAAAACACATATTCCTTTTCAACTTGTAGGTCACATATTTAACAGTGTAATATTCTAATCTATTCCAGTTTCCTTCTCTCTTGTCTCTGGCAGGCTATGAGAACAGCCTATGYTTGTTTCACTGTTCTAGACCATCAGGCAAGGCTGTCATTCAAAAAGAGAATGGGTCACCGCTTATTATGAACAAGTTCTTTGAAACTAGCAACACTAAACATGGAATAAGACATTAAATGTTGATGTTTCCATCCTTTATTAGCAGCATTTGAAAGGAGCAGCTAAGATTTTAGGTCTCCCGATAGAACTAGTTCTGTTATCAACTGTACTGTGTGAATTCCAGAGGGATAGGAAGACTTCTGAAAGGAACAGGGGGGAGAGATAAAGTGAGAATGAGACACCAAAGGATGCAAATGAAGGGGGGAAGGTGAGAACACAATCAATTTGTATCTGTGAGGTATGAAAGAAATTCAAAGTAAGCAAGCATCAGGGGACAGGCACTGGGTAGAGGCACAGAAAGGAGAGGCTCAAAATCAAAGATAAAGACAAACCGAAGGAGAAAGACAACATTTTCTGTAGTCCATGTCCCAGAGCCCACAGAAAGCAGTTTAACAGCCAAACTTATGTGTGTGTACACAAGAAAGTTCAATTTTCCATCAGAAGCAATCTTGTCTTGCCAATGGGGAAGCCAGTATATCAAGCATTGGGGGGTAAGAGGGGGAAAGTAATTCTCTCACTTTCTTTTTTTTGTTGTTTTATCTATATTATAATTATTATAGACAAATAATTATTTATACATATTTATATTATTTTATCTATATATTTTCTGGACAGTTGGGTTATCACTGCTGTTTCCTCAACTCCTTCTTTCTTCTAATATATACAAAGGCAGACTGCATCATTCAGCACTTTCTTGCAGTAATCTGCAGTTGATTGCTAGAGCACTTACCTTCTCATCTGATAGCCATAAAACAAACAAACAAAGACCAGACRTTAAACATACACAAACCTTTCCTTCAACTCAGGACAGACCAAARCACCAGTATAACAACCTAAATAAATGTTATCGCTAGCACAATCTTTTCACTACAAGCTATAAGCTTTGTAAGCTTGTAAAGTCAGGTGTAAGCTTTTCTCTACAAAAGATGTTTAAATTCCTATAATGCCTCTCCTTACACCACTGAGATTAAACACATTTTAAACACTCTTTTCTGGGGACAGAATTAAGCTTTCTCATTATTTACTGGCCAGGAGAATAACTCAGCTCTTCTCTGTTCTGATGTGTATGAACCTACATGTCTTGGATCAGCTTTCATATGTACAAGAAACATGACCCAAACTCTCGCATGAAAATTGCAATATGAATAGAATATCATTATGTTTCTTAATAGTCAACATAATGACTTTTATCTGCTATGCCTCATTTTTAACTACCAATGTATTCGTAGTTAATACCAGCCGTATTTGAATTCTCAGAAGTCATTAGAAAAAGCAATTATATTTTGTTTTTTATAGCAGTATCATTTGACAGTAGGGAAATGCAATATGAATGAAAGTGAAGTCAGTAAAACACTATTTTGCCATTGCAGAGGAGACAGGATTCTCTTTCTCTTTCATTATCTAAACCATTAAAGAATCTTTTCCTACTGGTAAACAAGCCATACCTGAAAATGATGTTTCCTGCACGATCAGCCTTCCATGCCTTCACAAGAGCAAAATCTCCTGTAATTGACTTCTCCATAATAAAGTGACGACCATCAAATTCTCGCACCTGTAGAGAAAAGTACACTATTGAGATAYAGGTTTCTTCAAACAGATCTCTCACGTAATACTTATTTTATGGGATTAATTTTACAGTCTATTTTATTTAGATTTCTTTTTCATCTATGTACAATTTTATCTGAAAAACTGTAGCTCAAGTATGTAGTCACAGAGAAGCATGGAAAAGCTGTAAAACACAGATTTAGCATACTCTTGAGTGTCCCTGTTTACTGAAACACAATGAGAATCAGATGCATATTCCTGCTGCTCCATCTACTGGAATTTAACATGCTTTTTGCTGCACATCTACCAGCTAACCCAAAACTGAAGTGCTAAAGCAGAACTGTTCAAAAAAGTTCATATTCACTGTGGGAAAAGTATGCCCATCAGCAGAGACCCCAAATCTTAATGAAGAAGATTTGAGGCAGAGTACTCAATTCAGATCATCTGTTCATTTCAGCTGACAGGCTGAATTTCATTTGGTCTTCTCTGCATTTATGATTAATATTTTTAATGATATTGTGCTTGAAGCCAGAATATATAACTGACAAACAGCTAATATTTTAACAGCTCCATAAAACTAAATTCATTTTGTAAAAATAAATATAGGAAGAGTCTCTTATCATCAAGGTAAAAGTTTTTCCAATTCATTGCCAAGCTCATTCGTAAAACTGGGCGAGGGACACAATCTAAAACATTAGAATTATATTTAATGTAGAAACTGAATGAAGTCTAACAAAAGTATACTGGCAAACTTATTCCTAGATTCTCTAAAATGTAACTGAGTTCTCTTCACAATCACAACTGAAGCTCAACATTGAACCATTTCATAGGATAAAGGCAGAACTGAATGTCACTGGAAATCAGTTTTGGTTTCAAAGAATATTTCAAAGAACATGGGTAAACTCAGGGTATATGTATTAAATCCATCTAATTACTGATGCCCCAAGGAAAGGTACTGGACCTTGTTAAATCCTTAAAATAGAGATTGAGATTATTTTTATTCATGAAGAACTGTGTTACAATGCATACAGAAATAAAACTCAAAAATAAAAAAGTCAAAAACGAGGAAGACAAAAGTAATTCTTATATTATATATTATTAGATGAATTTTAGGAAACAAGGCCATTTTCACACTCTGTGAAGCCAGCTCAATCCTCCAGCACAAAGTTAGTTGGGCTATGTCCCTACCCTCTCTGTGTTCTCTGTCAAGGTGCCTGAGATCATCAAATACCCTCCAGGCACACTGCAGACTGTGGCTTCTTCAAGAGTGTTGTTCTTCCCCATCTTGCTTTATATGAGGAGTCCCCAAGCCTATGTAGAGTTRTATCTAAGACTTCAGTTCCAAAGAATATGGACACTCCCATGAAAAACAGAGCTAGAAGTAAAACTAATATTCCTTAAAATCTGGATTACACAATAACCAAACCCTAACTTCTTCAACAAGCACTTTCATTACTAAATATTGCATATCACTAGAAACCATTGCAGAAAAGAAAGCAAAAGAACATAAAAAACCATCAAGGTAAAAACCATTACYGCCTCAGAAAAGATGGTGTCTATATTTATAATTGCCAGTCACCACCAAGCAGGTAGGACACAAATCCTATACAGAAACATGAAACAGCTTTYCTCCTGACAGTGTAGAAGAAGATTAGAGTATACACAAGTACTACTGGAGCATAACCTATAATTTCTGAGACAGGGAGAGAGTACAACAAAAGTCAGTTTTGGGTTCCTATAAAAGCTCAGATCTCCTTTTACAAAATGATACTTACATGTGAAATGGATTTGGAGAATGAATTTGACCAAATAATGTTAGCGATGTTATTAGCCTCCCAAAAGACTGAGGAGAGTAAGATACACTTTTCAACAAATGTTAAAGGGAGAAGAAAACTGCTATCAAAATTATAAGCTATTTAATAAATGAAACAGTCCTTCAAATAGTAAAATATCATAATGACATAGTCAGTAAGAAAATTAAGAAAAAAAAGACTAATTTATTGATGGGATAATGAAAATGACATGTATAAAATATGTGAAATCCTTGGGGGGAAAAAAGTTACCTTTATCTTACTGAGGCTCTTCAGGTAGAGTATAATGTCTATGGAACATACAACATCAGCCTCATTCCATTTCTTCAAGTACAGTCATAACACTGACAAATGTCTTCCCTTCTCCAAATTCTCCATCCAATTTCAATATGAAGTCCTCATACTGAAATTTCAACATGAAGTCCTTGTTTCTCACTTGGAAGCCACACTGTTTTTTATTTCTTTGCAATTTCAAAGGCTCATATTAAACTGCATTTCAACTGTTGGCATACGTGTTTGCTGAATATGTTTGTGTCGGTTGAGCTTTTTCCTGTTTACCAGGAAGATGTCCTGTCTCTTCTAATGCTAAAGCTTCATGTTCAGCTGCAAGGCTGCCTAATTCTTATGACGCTACTTAAGGAGCGCCTGCCTCCCTTATAGCAGCTTATGCTCAATCGATACTGGGCAGTGCACTGGCCTGGTACAAGATTTTGTTTAAATACACAGAGAACCAGGTAAGAGAACTAAATCAAGTGAAGAATTACTCAGCAGGGAAGGTTTTCCCTGGATCAGTTTCTTGATGCTAAGTCACCTTAAAGCTGAGAGAAGAACTTAATTAGCACTTCACAGGGGACAGGAATGAGCAGGAATGACAGGCAAGGGAAATTCATGCATACAGTAGCACAGCCACACTATTAATCCAACATGTCAAGGTTAAACTTGGCATGGAGAAGCTTAAATTACTATTTATCCTGGAAATCTGTAAGAAATGCAGTTTTCAGAGCTTCCTTATAACAAAATGACATCTTACCTCTCTTGGCTGGCTGGCAATGGCAACGGTACCATCTGTGTTGTATTTGATAGGCGCCCCCCCTTCCTGCACCAGTGTCCCATAGCCGGTGCTGGTGTAAAATGCTGGGATTCCTGCTCCCCCTGCTCGAATGCGTTCAGCAAGCGTACCCTATGGGAGAACACATTCAAGAGCTTAGCCACTTGGAAAAATCAAATCAAACTCTGATGTTTCACTTGTGTGAACTTATTTTTATATCCCATCATTTGGGGCTTTTCCTTCTGAACTCAGTAGGCCATCATCTAATTCTTCCTCCCATTAGTTCTCCATTGCAGGACTGGGACAGGATTTGGCAAGAAAAGTATCACACTTGGACATGAATTGCTCAACAGCACACAGTCACAGAACTCATAATTGACTCCCAGGCCCCAGCATTTTGTTGTGCCTTTTGTAATACCTTTCTTTAATTTTGTTTCCCCAACTACTACTCTGAGAAGAGTACACAGTTCTTTTTCTCTTCCCCACCTGGCTACATATTCTAGGAGCTTTTTCTTTTATATGAATGCTATATATTTGTTTATGTTTCTCCAACACCTCAGGAGAAACTTAATAAATACCTCCTTCCAAGTTGAGACAACCATGCATAGCAGATTAAGAAAGAAGGAGGAGTGAAGTAATTTGCCAAAAATGCCAAGAGGTTGGTGGAACAGCATTGTCATTCAGTCTGACCACCCTATTTGTGCTCTCCCCTATGTCCAGCCAGATCACAGATACTAACATCCCAAATTCCTTATCAGCTTCAACTGTGGAGTTTAGTGGGGAGACACATCTGTCTGCCTTTAGTGTCCTACCACACATTTTATTAATATTTTTCTAAATTTAAAGCAAGAAAAGATCATCGTCAATTATCTAGCTTAGCAGTCTCCAAAACACAGGTCACATATTCCCTGGTATTGTCCTACATAATCTACATAATTTTTCTGTGCACTGCACACAGCAAGTTATGTGTTTGAAGAGATGGAAATTTGGAAATGCCACACAGTGACATGCTGCAGATTTTAAAGTTATATTACTGATTTTGCAAAACTAGATTTCAGTGGCATATGACTGCTACTCTGACTTAGGATCTCATTGTATTCAGGCTATGCATGTAGGCTGGCAGCACTAAAATAGTTACAACTGTGGTGCTAAAAAGTAAATCTGCAAATAGTAAAATCGTAACACTACACGGAGATTAATTCAGTTGAGAGTAAGGTACTCTTTTTAAGAGACTTTTTAAGTCTCACAGTGAACTGAAAGCTCCTCTTTTCATTCCTAACCATTAGATGGCAGGCACTACACACATGACATCTCTATAAGCACACAGAAATGCGACCAATATGGTAATCCAGGGATTCTCTGACTCTTTTTCCCCTCATGTGGACCACAGCAACAAGCAAGACCTACTTCATGTGTTTTTCTGCCACCCAGGAGATCTATCAAAACCAAACACTGTACAATAAAACATATATATTTATATATATTTAGCTGAAATGAATGTAAGGCAACAAGCTGTAAAAGGAATTTACACAATATATTTAGTCAATTCTTAACAGACCAGCAGCAGTCTACAGCCCATGATCTGAAGATGGCAACTACCATTTGTCTTTACTGCACATATATGTACAGAGAAAACATTTAGATTGCCAAATAATTTTTAAAAGAGCACTTTAAGAAAACCATATCATAATCACTATTTTAGATGAAAAGAAATCACCAGTTTAAAGATCCACTCTTACCTGAGGTGTAAGTTCAACCTCAAGCTCACCAGATAAATACTGGCGTTCAAATTCAGCATTCTCTCCAACATATGATGATACCATGCGTTTTATCTGCTTAGTCTGAAGCAGAAGACCAAGTCCAAAATTGTCAACACTGGATAGAAAAAGAAACACAATACTCAGGATTCATAAAAGTATTTTGTTGTATTCAAACACTTAATAAGGTTTAATGAGTTAACACGATAAAATGAAGTTATCTCCCCCCATTTTAGACATAAAGAATTAGAGATGAAATCAAATTCCAGCTTTCAGGGGGAAAAAGCAACAAAGCTACAATTAAAATTTAGGAGTCTAGTGTTCAGACCTCATCTCTTTCAAGGGAAGAATACACCAAATACAGCCAAAACTTTAATTTTTAAGACATTTCACATGTAACAGCTACAAATTGCAATTTAACAAGTAGTGTTATTTTATATATGTGCCTCCTCAAAAAGTCTTATAAATTAATTAAAAAGTCACAAGGCAAAATCGGTCTTTTAGTGAACAAAGACTTAATTTTTGTTTAAAATCTTGCTTGCAAAGAAATACTACGGCTTCCTAACTCAAAAAAAAAAAAAATCCTTTAAAAATCAATTTATGATGCTGAGTTAGTGGAGAGATATTTTGCACAATAAATCAGCRTAGGTTAAAGGAAAGAACCCCTTGGGCAACAACCAAACCTCATTTAATGTATGTTAATACTCCACTGCACCAGGTTCTATTTTAGACATCTCAGCTGCTACCTCCRGGCATCCTTTCAACAGACTAGATCAAAAAGTAAACAGTATAGAGTTCTCATTTTTTAGTTTAAAAGAGGTAACGATGAACCTAATCCACTTGCTCATCCATTTTTATTCTGAAGTTTAACACTGATTAATTAACTTTGACAGATGTAGTGTCATATATGGTATTTCCCACATCAGAAAACTCCACAGAAACCATCTGATCAAAACAGAGTTTACATTTACCTCTCACTGTTTTTCAAACAGAGATGTTGAAAGTCTAAATTTCAAACAGAACCAGGTGACTAGGGGGATGTCAACCTTTACCTTTGAAAATCTGCTCCTAAGTGATTAATCTGAAGTCACAAAAGAGACCAAGTTTCTCTTCTTCAGGCCAAATCAGGCCTGGCCTGCCTACTATTACAACAGGACCAATATCTTCTTGCTTGATAGCACTGACTTTCCACAGCATGTGTTGCATGCATTGGCAGAGTGGAAAGAACAGGGGCTAAGCAGTAGCAGCAACAGCTCTTCTCCTATCACAACACTCAGAACAGTTGCACAGACACAGACTCTGACGTGCAGTCAGAAAGACTTCTCAATTGCATGTATAATGAGGACTATTTTAAGATTTGGCAGCCCAGTTCTATGCATACACAAACATCTTGAAAACTTTGCATGAGAGGAAGCAAAACAAACTTCTCTGATTTAGGTCTCTGATTGGATTTATGTTCTCTAAATGTAAAAAGCTTGACTTATTTTAAAAGCTTTCTCCACTCCCCAACTTTGGCCTATAAAAGTCTAAACCTAATGCAATACTTCACTATGTCAAAAATGTTCCAGTGTCAAAGCCTCGAGAGTAAAATGTGTGTTGCCTGGAAACAACCTGTATTTTTAATTCCTCATAGCAAGGACTTCCACCAGTTTGGAATTAAAATAACTCAGAATAGAGCAGAAACAGGGCAAAGAGGACAAAGAAAGGGATAAAAATATATAAGTGACAGGATTTACTGTATAGGGTCACTAATAGCAGAAAAATCCCTTTCACACGAATACCAAACGCTGACTTCTCTTTACAAAAGATAATAAGCAAATGTAACAGAGCAGCCAGTATCTACTAGCAGTTTAATGGGGATCGATAACTGGAGTATCAGCTAGCAAAAGAATAGACATAATAGTGTCCAGTGCTTAATAGCACAAGAACAACCATGGCAGTATTTTGAACTGCCTACAGAACACAATTTGTTACTTTCACATATCATTCACTCTGGTTAATAGTGCTCTTACATTTCAACACTTGCAAGCTATGAAATAGAAACAGGCAGATACAAGATTTCCACATATAGACCAAAAATTCTGAGTGCATATGCACATGAGAAAGGGACAGCAAGTGAGCGTCAACCGCAGATTTGGAATGATTCAAGAAATTTCTGCCTCATTTCACCAAGATCTATAATCCCTACTCCGACAATCTCAGAAGCAGCAACTAGCACACATTATCCTTAACGGGATTTTGTACATCTTCCTACAGGACCCCATATGGACATGTCTGAGTCTCTCATCTACTACAGGAAGATATCTTCTTTCAAACAAAAGCCTTTAGTTACAAAGATCACCACAGAAATTAGACAACAAGATACACAAAAGTTATTCTCCGTCAGGCTCATCACACAAGTTCGTTGCTTCTTAAGTCACTCTTTTTCCTTACCTGAAAGGTGGTCAATTTATTTAAAAATAAAATTGCAGTGAGGACCAGTCACTGGGCACACAGGTCATACAATTTCATTTTCCTAGCACAATTAGAAAAGGCATTTTTACCATCAGACACTAATGCACCAAGAAGTTCTGCCTGCCTGATATCACATTATCTCCATTCCCTGGGGCATTTCCTCTTCAGAGCAGCACCACAAAATCCAATTGCTGTTACTTACATGGTTATTTTTAAAGTATAAATTTCTAAAGGAAATATAGTGCTATCCRTCTTCATTAATGATGCAACCTGCATTCATGTTTCCAGTTAAAATAATCCTTTTGCCTTCCAGGCACATCAGTTTTCCTTTCCTGTCCCTCCTAAAATTCATTTTGAACATTTTATTCAGTGTTTCTTATATTTGAATGTCCTAAGAAACTAACATTTCACAAAACAGTCGAAATACTGTTCTCTCTCCCTTTCTCCCTATCCTTTGCTCTTTACTTGACATTTCTGTCCCAGAATAAAAATAGACACCAATTTCCGGTTTGGCGAAATTTCTTACAATATAATATTTTTTACTGTGATTATTAGTTACTTGTTCTCCTTTCCCATACTTTGCTGCTCTCTTGGTCTTTTTCTTTTAGGTGAAAAAGTTTCTTAGGACTTTTCACTTAAATTACATTTATGTTGAAAATGTTCTCTCTAAAATATCAGTCTTGCAGGCAATGCCCTCCATACCAAATAGCAGCCGTAAAAAGAAAAATGTCCTTCGCTGAGCACATGAACAGGCAAAGAATACATACTGGATATGCATTTTAAAAGCTGGGTTCAGTCTTTTAAATATCTAGTCAAAGGTGAGTACAATAAAAACATGTTCCTCTGGGTAGGAAGAAAAAAAGGTGTGGTGGACATTGATATAGCTGTTACATGTGTTGCCAGAAGAAGGAAAGCACATATTAGTGCTAGACAGAGAATGCTTTCTTTTTCCCCTCAAAAATATTGAGATTTCTAAAAGTTTCCCATTCTATATTAGTATGAAATGTGAATCTACAGAATACATGAAAGAAACAGAGAAAAAGAATACGGCACTCATCAAGAATGTAGCTGATCCAAGTTCACAGTCCCTGTTCTACCGATTGAGATGAGAAAAAGTAATTACTATCAAGCGGGTCTGGTTATTAAGCAGCACACTCCTCTCTATTGTTTTGTCCTTCTCAGACCTACAAAATCTTTCTGTCAAAACTAATGTCAGCATTTGCTAACAAAAAATTTAGCCAGAAAAGACTTCCAGACAGACCCAGCCCACAGTTCTCAAATATATTGCAAGTAGTCAAAGGCAACACACCAATGTTGCCCTTCAAATAAAAGATAATTCACAGCTCTCAGAACTTCATCTCTTTGGTGGTCCATGTAACAAGACACACTGTACAACATCATAGAGAAGAGGTTGCAAAGTTTCTAAGTGGACAAGAGCATCCCATACCAAGCTCTACAGAGCCCAAAGATGTATGGAATAAAACATTTTATTATTATGCAGAAAAAAGGAGGCTTGGAATGTCACACTACTCTGGCAAAAGATCTTAAGAAGGCTTTTTGCTCCCTTTTCAGTAAACTGAGATAATTAAACTCTCTCCCTCTTTGTCATTTTAAAGAGATTTAAAGGTATCCAGGAAAAGTGGGGGTAATTAGGACAGACTGGCTGCCCTCACTGGAAACTTCTGTTGAACTGCATCAGCTAGCGTGATGGCTTTTTTCTACTTTTCTTAAAGAAAAGACTTTCTTCATATTTGTCATCCAAGGACTGTCCAGGATTTGAGGCGGAGATTTCTGGGAGATAATATCAAGACCAAAAGTCACTAGTTGTGAAAGGTTAACATGCATATCTAAGTTACAGAGAATTAAAATGTGTTGGCCAAACAGGAGCTAATGTAATGACTGTAGCTAACTACCCAGCCTTTCTCCTCTCACAATTTGAGGAATCAGAATGACAGGAGGGTTACTACATTACTCCTGGAGACTATGAACTGAGAAAGAAATGCATGTAGTAAGAATCCCACGGTGAGGCTCCAACTCAAACGGAAAGTGGGATTTGTTGAAACTTGYTGTTGCTGCAAAAGGGCTTATTTTCAGTTGGTCCTACTCCTGGAGAATGCTTTATATACAGACAATAGTCACCTTCTGAAGATACATGAGCAGTCTCTCTAGGCATTCTGCAGGTCAAAGCATTGTAGAGTTATGTATGAAGCTTGATAATGGATAAACCTGTTCCAGAGCTAGATATTCTCCAGGCAAAAGGTTAGGATTGTGAAAGAGAAACAACCTCCTCCATCTCTCTCCCCTTAAAAGATGCTTCATCCTACCTGTTTTACTTTGTAGCATCAGCATTTGAGTTTCATTTCAAACAATTTGCTCCAAGTTACATGCAATTACATCTCCTGGCAGATCCACACTTCCTTGAGAAGTCCAGATATGCTCCCCAGCTAAGAGGGGTGCATCAATCACTGGCTCTTTTGCATGTCTTAGATACACAGACTTCAGCTTTCAGGCTCATGAGACTGAAACTATGGCATGAAACTTGACCAACATGAAAGAAGGTAYGCGGCTGAAAATACCATCCAAGTTCTCAGTGATGCACATTAGCAGCTCTGCAAGAAGAATTATAAAATGTAATCTTGGCAGCACCAGACAATGACCCTTTATACCCCTTTGTGCAGAAAACAAGTAGCAGCATTTATCCCCACTAGACGCCCTTTGTCAGAAGACACCAAACACAAGTGCAGACACGCCAAGGGTAAAATAAATGTAGACAATCACTCACATAACAACTCTTAATGACTTGTCTTCAAGAGCCATCTACCGGGTACTTAACAGTGAGACTATGTCCCACAATATTCTCCCATGAATTGGTTGAAAGAGCACCAAGGAGCCAGCTCAGACAATATTCTGTTTCTGCTTCTTTTCTCCCCCCCCCGCCCAGCACAGTATCACAGAATGAGGGGAGGATGAGGAATAAGAGTTGACTAATGGGGGAAAAAAATAAATTCAGTTCATGAAGAGGTAAATTAGAGAGACATAATGTTTATTTGCCCCATTGATCCTTGAGACACTGTCTTCAGCCATCTTTTTTCCTTCCATTTGCCTAGAATATTTTCCCATCTCCCCTAATGAGAACTGTTTAATGGGAGGCAGAAAAGGGAGGCAGAAGGTATTGGAGGGAAAGTGACTGGCAGAGTGGAGGAAAAGAGAAGTATTGAAGCTCCCAAGAGCTAAGGCGGCCCAGGTCGGGAGAAGGAACAACTATGACATAAAGAAGGGCTGGAGTTCACAGCTCCCAGAAACACAGAACCTATCTTGCCACCTTCTCAGCCCATGGCAAAGGACAAAGGAACCAACGCACTGAAGAGCTCCCAGCTCTGCAGCCTGGGACTTCTTTCACTTTGAGGGGAGAAAGAGGGAAGAAAAAAGGGAGCCCATGGTTGTTGAGTCATGAAGCCTGGCCTGCAAGTTACCAGCATGACTCTACTGAGCCTTAAACTCCCTCTGCTCCTTCTCTGCAGCATCTGCGCAGCACCCTTCTCCCTCTGCTACTAAAGCCTGTTTAGAACAAGGCTGTTCTCTATTCCACTAACTTCATCTCTGCTCCAGCCTCACAGCTACTGCTCACAGCAGTACTTTTCCTCTGCCGTCCTCCTCCCCAAAAGCACCACTGCTTTAAGAATGACTGATGCAGGCATATTTGGCAAATCCATTAAAAAATTGTGAGGGCAGAAGATTTTTGAAGATGTTGCACAGTTATGTCAGCAGCGAAGTCTCATCTTCCCATGTTCCTTTCAACTATGAAACGGTATGTTGTTTTTATTAAAACAAATGAAACAATGCACTCCATTCAGAAATTTTAGATTTTCTCTACCATATTTTGCCCTTACAGTGCAGTTACATAGTGTAGACATAATCCTTTAAATATCTGAATTTCATCATGAATGCATCATTCCTCAAAAGCCTCGTGGCTGAAAGATAAGGTTACCTTTTATTGGCACTATTCTAAAACCAAGTTGACACAGTCCCACAGCTGTGGGTTCTAGACCTGTTTTGCCTTCTGCATTTGGAATTATAACAGGCAAGACAGTCAGCTGCACAGATGATTCCTTAATAGTTTTACGTAGTGCAAAGTTCAGTACAATTTGCCCTGCCAAAATCCTAAATAACCTTTATGCTAAAATTAGCAGGACAACTTGGGCACATCTTCAGGGATTTACAGTTCATACAGTGTCAGCAATTTAAAATTTGTAATAAAGCACCTGAATAGAATCTTCAAGAAGAATGGTGATTAAAAAAAACAAGTAAATAAGAAAAAAAAAATCAACTTAACATTAAAGATATTTTATAAACCTTTCATCATTATTATTGTGGCAAACTTGCCATGAGCAAGTTTTTATCTAACTCTGTCAAAAGGAATAAGTGTCATTGATGCCCTTATATTTCATCTCTGAAAGTATATTTAACTTGGGATGTTTAGAGAATTTCTTATGTATATAAAAAAACGATATGCACAATGTTAAATATTCTGGGCATCACCTTGATCATATCTTTGTGAACATACAAGCTTTCTTCCTACTCCGTCATACACTTTCAGTTACATTTAAGCTCTTTGAATCAAGGGTTTGTCAAATTTGTGCCTATTAAAACCACTTTACACTTTATTGATATACTATGTGAAAAAATTCTCAACTTTCTGTGAATTTGGAATGCAGCTTCTACCTGAGGGCATTTTACACATTAATAATAATAATGAAGGAATTACGGCATGGGAACAACATACCCAAGAACAAACAGGAAGTCTGTGGCAAAGACAGTAGATGCACTTTGGTTTTAACAGAAACATTTGACTTAAAGCAATGACTGACACATGAGATCTTAACTTTACTTTAATTAACATAGATAAAATGTATTAATCCTTTAAATTCAAAGTATTTAATTGCTAAGAGTAGAAAAATACCTTTGCTGCTTTAGAATATGGAATGCAGACAGATGCAAGAAGTTTAGTCTCTAAATTGTGCTTTAAAATACTGCCATAGAATAGTTCCTGATCTGGATGCTCAGCAACTACAGTTAGCCCATTATGAAAAACAGGCCATTATATTCAATATAAATAACTTTCTTACTTACCAAGAACACTCATGCACCTTTACTGGCAGTTCAAATGTTTATCAYAGAGATATTTTCTGCTTATTAATGCATAACATAGTAACCTAAAAAGAACTTCTCCACAAAGAGCACAGAGATCAAAGGTTCAAAACACTGATAATGCCTTTTAAGCAGACAGTTTGAATCTGTGATAATCTGTGATAATTTGACAGCATGCTGTCAATCTCCTTTTAGTTGATCCTCTAGGTGATTAGGAATTAGAGATATTAACTGTAACTGTTCAGACAATTTTTACTGTAAATAGTACAATGACATTCATACAGTTCAACACTATCTCATTCAAAAAAAGTACATCATCAAGAAAAGCATCAAAAACAGACAAAAAAGAAAGAAAAGAGCTCATTTGAGCCTGTCAGACCACATGTGCAGCCAGTATAAATAACGGACTTCATTTTCACCCAGCCCAAATTCAGTCTATTGAGATGGTAGAGACAGAAGATAGTTAATCTTAGAATGAATTCATATGCAAAATTAGTTATCCATTTCATAAAGCATAATTAAAACCAGCCATTTGGAGCCAATATTAAACCTTTTTTTAAATATTTCATTTTGTTGACTGTTAGCGACAAGAACATAGTTTTGTTGCAACACAGATCCTGAAACAATAGGCCTGATATACTGACACTTCCCTAATGCAGGTTAAGTTGACCTGAAGTGTCCAAGTCTACTGTAACCATGAAGTCAAGGTTACCATGAAGTCAAAGGCAGATGACAAAAAAGCCATGTGCTAGAAGGTATTGTATAGTAACTGCAACTACGCAGGGGATTTACTGAGTAAAGTTTTAAAACAAGGATGTTGCAAAACATCCTTGGAGCTTGGATAGACATGGAGCTAAGCAAATTTTAGCAACATGCCATAAAGATTCAATAAAATGGATTTTAAGTACCTTAAGGAGACAGAACCCTCTAACTATAAAAGGGCATATAATCAAATATTGTAAAGAAAATACTTAAAATATGAGTAACGTAGACAAAACAAGTTGTAAGGGAAGGTATGAGAGGTGGCATTTTAGCAGCACACACACCCACCATGGTAGCTTTCACCGTTTCCCTCACAGGCTCCAGTTTCCTTGCAGTGAGCTGTGTAAATATCAGAGATACTGGATATTTGTATTGCTTCTCTTTCCAACACTTCACTTTGTTTGGCTTGGCAAAACAGTAACTACTCTTAAAGGGGCTGTTTCAGTAGCCAGCACACATGCACGTGCTAGGTAACACACAGCAATAGACAAAACGTTGTAGCAGTATCATGTTTCTAAATGAAGGAGGTACGCTGGAACACCCCTAGACTACTGTATATTTGGTCCCTGGCAAGCTTGTCATAGGCCAAAATAAGGACTTTCCCTGACAGTAACTACATGAAGGGAGCAAGGACTTGCTTGAGGAATCTTCTCCCCGTTACACTGAACTGGGTGTGAACTGGTGGCCACCCGACTCCTTTAAAGCTGTTTCCAGATGCTGCCAAGTGTTTCTAAGCTCTGCTGAACCTTCTTTCCAGCTAAAGGAGAGAGGGAGTTGGTAACAGTGCCTCCGGACTCCCTACTCTATCAGAACTGCCAGCTTAATTAAGCACAGGTACTGTTAACATTTTTCCCCTAGATGCAAGTGAAATGCTGTCTCCATTACCGCTATTTTAGTTATAAACAGATAGCTCTGTAACACATTTTGCAGTTCACGCACATTGAAAGCCATGTGATTCAGTCCATGGGGCTGCACTGTTCTCCATAATAAGCTGTCTGTCTAAATACTTGGCTCCTTTCCTTCTGCAATTGCAAGCTGCCTGCTAATCCCACTGCAGGCTGAATAAACCTGACCACAGCCAATTACCACCTGTTTGCTGGGAGAGCTGGAGAATAGAAAGCAGCTGCAGTCAGGAGGATGAAACACAGCAGGGCATCAGCTGCAGCATAACAGCACCAAAGCAAAACACRGAATCCAGAGGCCTCTTGGAAAACAGTAAATTGCTCAACCCCAAAAGTACTTGACAACCTAAGATTACAGGAACAATCCATCCTTTCAAAACTGTTCTGCAGGGTATGTGAAGGTTGTGCTGGTTACTTCAGTTTTCAAATCTATTTATTAGTATCACAATATTTGGTAATATCACTATACTTTTTTGGTATGATATTATAATATACTTAAATGGTATCACCCACTGTCAACTCAGTATCCTGACTTTATTAATGACAACATCTGTTTTAATATGGATCCCAAATCCTACAGAATTACAGTAGGCTCAGTTCCATATAATAGTAATATARTAAATAAAAACAACAGATTAGACTATACTTTTTTTTGGAGTGAATTTCAAAATAGATGGAATTGTTCAGCATGAGACAAGATATCAAAACCAGGCCTTTTTATAAACTAGACTCTATGAATGTCCCTATACATTTTCTAATCATCATATACAGTAACTTCTACAAGGAAAGCCTAGCAGAATTGCTGCTCCAACCGCTCCTCAGAGGTAACAGTCATTAGCTGCTATACAAAAGGAAAAGGAGGATGAGAATGTGAAGCACCTTGAAAATCTGCAGGGGTCCCAGAAGTCTGCCCTGGAGACAGACCAAATACCAGCAGCTTCTGAGCATGCCAGGAGGAGGCCTGGACCGTTGTACTGTCTGTGAGGGGTTTATCTAACTGCCATGAGCATTTATGGAAAACCAGTTTCAAGGACAGCTGAATTAAGCTATGCTTTCCAACCAGCCAAACTTTTTACAGTATCTCTCTCCAGCCTCAAAGACAGCAGAAATATCAGGAGAGTTAGCATTCTTTTGAGCTGAGTTAATTCCAGCCTGGAATACCACCAACAATATACAGAATACAATACAAAATAGCTGCTTCTCAGTTCTATTACACAATGCTTCTCTTTCCACTTTTTCCTCACACTCAAACCCCCACCTCCCTCCCCAAAACATCTGTGCAATCTTTCTATCTACATATATGTTTGTCTTTCAGAAACTTCAGAAAGTGATTGATCTCTACTCTCAGCAGAGAATAGAGAGTACTCTGGGCTCTTCCTCTCTCCTTCCTCCTTTCAGCAGAAATGGTTTTTGAAAAAAGGCTCTGAGGGGCTCGAATTTGACTATCTGAGGACCAAATATCAATACAAACATGCATTGTCTGTGACCATGCTACTACAAGCTTGATGCACTTCCAATAAAAATGAAGTATAAGATATGCTGAACTTCATCCTTAGGAGACTGGACTGTTTACACACAGACTAAATCTCTTCTGCTTTAAAAAATAATAACAACTATCTTTCAACCTAAGATAGGTAAATATAGAAAATAAGACTGGTGGCTTATTTCTAAGGTTGGCAAAAGAATTCATACAGGAGAGAACAGAAGTGAGAAACTTAGTAGAACTAAACATAAATATCTTATAGCTTTCTCTACTTAATAGGATTCCAGCAATAGCTAAGTGCCCTTTTATTAAATATAGGAAGTTTTGTAATGGAGTAGGATGGCCACATACTTTGCCAATTTAATCAGATACTTCAGAATTGTCATAATCATTGCTAAAAAGAATATTCCAAGATTCTCAAGATGATGTATCCAAGAAAATTTACTGATAAGCTCATTACTCAAATTTTTAGCTCACCATATCAAACTTTTAGCAAGTAACATTGAAACTAGCAACGATAAAAGGAAAAAAAGTGTTTCAGCAATCTACAGGTCAGTATTATCTTATCATCCAGCCAACACTATCAACAACAGAGTAGATAATAAGAGAAACTTTTGTTAATGTTTAAATCTGCATTTGAAAAGGTAGTGCAAAAGACCAATACAGATTTTTGCTGTTTCCTGTTCTATTACCAAGAAACTTTATTAGAGGTGATTTAAATGAAAACTAAAACATGATGGTTCAATAACACAGGAAGGGACAGTAAAACAGCCATGATATTTTAAAACACCATTTTTTGAATGGTATTCTGGTTTTAACTCAAGTTAATCATGTTCTGGTTAAAAACAAAACACTAATATTTGGATATAAACCTACAGAAAAGGATATGGGAGATGCAATGATATAGCTAAAAGTAGCATCAAGCACTACTAGAAAAATTCAACCTAATTCATTTGTTTGGCAAGACTGGAGGAGTGGAGTTTGACATCTACTTTTACTCCACATGGGTAACCAACTTCTTTATACCCAGGCAACCTTTCTGGCTCACATAACAAACTCCCTTTTCTTATATTCTGACATAGCCACAGGAGAAAACATCTTCCCAATCTTTTTCCCCCACATCTTTTGTTCTGCAATCATACAAAGGCTGTACTTCTACAGAACAGATGGAGACTTCCAACCCAAGGAAGAAGCTCATAATTGCAAGTATTAAGGAAGCTCCACTGAAAATAATATAACGTTCTTCTTATTGTTTGTCACAAATGCAGCATTCAGAAGTAAAAAGTTCACAGAAAATTTAATAAAATGGAGATTACTGTTTGCTGAATGTAAGCAACACTATTAGAAAAACAAACAAACAAACAAGAATACTAACAAACTAGCTTCCTTAGCAGTTACGGCTTGTAACTCCAGTACATTGAGGTCTTATTTCACATGACAAGATAGTTTAAGATGAACCACCTCATGAAGGAAAGATTGTCAAAGAAAGTATAATGCTACCAGGAAACATCAGTTATTCAATGTTCTTTAAGCCTATAATTAATCAAGTTACCCTGGGATTATGATGTTGCTGAAGGTGACACTTAATACGGTAACTAACGTAACTAACGTAACTAACGTAACTAACGTAACTAACGTAACTAACGTAACTAACGTAACTAACGTAACGGCCACCTACAGATGCTAGTCATCCAATGACACAYTGCAAGGAGAATATCAGTCTTTCTGACCAGGCCAATTTCAAAGGTATCAATCTGCATATCAATATTTTTTACTTTCATTTCTATACTATCAATGCACTTTAACAGAACTGGCTGTAAATATTTCTCTATGTGAAGTTCATTAGGTGTTATGGAGTCTATTACAATGAACGGCTTGTGTAAAAATTAACCCTAATGAGAAGCTGAGAAATTATATATACAAAAACAAACAAACAAATATTCTGTCGGCCTCACTTGAACTTCTTAATGAGCAAATGTCAAAGAAAAAAAAAATCACAAGACCTACTAAAAAGGCTCCCCATTCCTTTGTTATAAACATTCTCCATTTTTTAATAATCAAACTACAATAAAAACTTGTCAAAAAGCATCAAATTTCAGTTAGAAAAAAAAACTATTTGGAACTTACACACACACAAAATCACTGATACCACATTTAAAGCATCTAAGTCAGATTTTTCATTTACAGTCCACCAGTTACATATGCATATAAATATACATACACTTGCTATGTTCTACAGCAGTGACAACTACTGACAAAATTGGGTATACTGTACTTTTTAAAGTCATTCCAAAAATAACACTTGCAAACACAGCTAAGTGAGTTAATATGGAAATTTACACAAAGAAAAGTAAGGCTTTTTCATACATATCAACCTACCAATGTAAGCAGAATATTTAGTCTGTACTTTTTAAACTAGGGACTTACATGAATACTTACCCTGCATTGTTACTGACAGCAGTTATTCCCTTTACTCCAGTCTTCAGTAGACCCCCTATCAGGTTTTCAGGGATCCCACACAATCCAAAACCTATGCAAAATAAAGAAAACTGAATATGTAACAAGTATTTGAAAGAACACAGTTTAATCAAAAGTCTGGCAACATGCACTGGTTGATTGAAAATCTTTTCTGAATAGATGAGAACAAGCTTCTTAGATGACTAAAGAGCCCAATACTTCTGGAAAGAAACCTTTCTGGAATAAGAATAGTAGACAACAACTAACTTTGCACCTAAACCAAATCTGAAGTACTTAAACTCAGAAGTGTGACTCAAAAAGCTTTATTCAGTTGCACCCTAGTGCTGGAATCTCCTAGAGTCACCAGGTGCTTCCCAGCTTGGATGAAAGCAATTAACTATTAGAGGTCTGCTCATACATAAAAGGCCTTTGGAGCAGGGCTAGAGAACCTTGGCTCTCCTAATGTGTCCCCAAACCACTACACTATTCCATTATACTCATTATTTCACCCTCTCTTTCTACCTGCACAAAATGTCAAACAGGAGTGAAGAGTTCTCCCATACAGTGCAGCCTATCATTAGGTGATAAAAATCTGGGACTCCTAACCTGCTGGGGAAGATCTGTGACACGGGAAGCATAACAACCCAGAACTCCACCCAGGCTGCAGTGCCTAAAACGCCTACGTGCGGTGCAAGAACCCTATATGCCTAACAAAGTACCATGCCAAATTTGAGGCACCTAAAGTCTTAGACTGGGCTCTAGGAACAAAACTATTAATATTTTGTTCCCAACCACTTAGCCTCAGATCTTTCTTTGTTCCTATCAAGCAAAAAAAAAAAAAAAAAAAGCAGCAATTCTTCCCATTAGGCATTTTGCCTCATTACCGATCTCCAATGATGTTTCCCATGTTTTACAAAGTTATGTTAATTATTCTTCTTCAGCACTAAAAATCAGTTGCAACCAATTGCATAGAGAGGTTTTTTTTCTTTAAGTGGATTGAATTGGGTAAAATTCTGAAAATCACCCAGAAGACTCAAAAGCTCAATACACATTGAAAACCAATGTGACACAATTTCTTGACTCTTCTGAAAATATTACATGTATCCATTTAGTGTAACATAGATAGATATTATCTTCTTTTCCCAGTCAGAAACAGGTTAGATGATTTGCTCAGCATCAAAAGAGCCAGTGACAAGGAGCTACAGAATATAGAGAATGCCACCATAAACTTGATCAAACCAGAATTTCACACTATTTGAAATAATAACACTAACCTGAAAAGCCCAAGTTAATATTTTGCATTCAAACTGGCACAAGTAAAATCTAATATTTCATTAACGTGGAAAAAAAAATAATTATTTTTCTGCCAATTTTTCCTCCCCTAACAAGCAAACAGGTATTTTCTTACTGAAAAAGTTTGTCCCACGAGTAGCAGTAAGAAATCACTTGTTTAAAATATTTATATAAGAATATGGATTCTTGAATTAGTTAATTTAAAAAGAATGAAGGTAAAAGTATTTCTTTAACAGGATACAAGATTTCATCCATAAAGAATTTAATATTTACCACCAACAAGTATAGTTGCCCCATTGGGTATATCTTTTACAGCTTCTACAGGATCAGTATAAAACTTGGTGTTGCGTTGACAGCTGGTAGAAAAATAGCACCCACAAATCTGGAACAACATTAACAGAAACAAGTGAATTAATCAAAAGCATTATATTGTAGATTTATAATGATGACGATCCCTGTAACTAAGTAAGATGTGCAAAAAAAGACTGATATCTCCACTCTAGACACTAAAYGTTTGTGGAGAGAGAGAGAGACAGAGACAGAGAAAGGTTCAGCTGCAGCATCCTTTATGGACCAGTATCACTCTGGCATCTCTAAAGCAAAGTGAACTCATCTGTTTTCTCTCCCCCCAAGTCATAGCATATTTTGCTATTCTGTTTATATGCATGATGAATGCTTTAGAGCTAATACAAGCTTCATCAATTTGACAATATTCAAAGGTATTTTAAATTTCTGAGTCCTACACTACAGGAAGTCAAAATTTGTCAACAGTTTAAACAGACTCAAATGCTAATTCCTCAGCATGACTTAGGACAAGACTGCTCTAGCCTGTATATAGCTACTTGTAGCTTCAAAGATATCCAGGCACTAGGAATTGCTGAAGCAGAGGGCCAAATCCCCACAAAGTTGGAGAGGAGGCCAATGAATGACACAAAGTGCTGCATTGTGCTAGCAGTATTGTAAACAGGGACTCTCTTCAACAGGGTGACGCTTGCACCAGCTTTCTGATCCAGTTTTAGGGCTCCTTCTGTTGCTGGAGAACAACCCAGAATCAGGGAGATGGCGACAAACAGAAAAAGAATGGGGGCAGGTGCATAGGCAGGTGGGAAGTCAAAAGAACTCACACCCCCAAAACTAGACTTCACACTATAAAGCCATTCTACAGTAAGTGTCATAGCTCACCTATTGCATTCTTTGGTCATAATTATCCTAAACTTCCCCTCCCCTCCTTAAGTATTTCCCATTACTGCTATCACAGATAGATATTAATCAAGTACTGTCAAGGCACTAGCACCAGCTGATATTTAGGTCACCATACTACATGGAGGCAATCTCAATAAATTCAGAGTATTTGGAGTTTAATATACTTCATATGTCCATATGTCTCCACTTCTAATTTGACAGCCGAAGCAGGAAATTTTAGGCTGTGAAAGAAGGAAAAGAATGACTAAATAAGTAATAAATAACCTAATCTATACACATTTTTTAAAACAGTAGTGTAATTCCTCCCTAATGAGCCTCTTTTAAGATATAATTACAACCATTGCAATAATTTTTGGCTCCATTTCAAGATTACACAAACTGCCTTCTTTAGAAAATTAAAGCTGCAAGAGTTTATAATGAATATTAAGAAAACCATTCTAATGGGAGGCTTGCTTATCTCATTCCCAAGGGAAACATTGATGCTACTTTGCTTTGATGGGCTTAATAAAACATCAATAAGTAGGTCATAAGGAATGATTCTATACTGACTGAGAAAAAGTAAAGGACCAAACATCATGGTCAATTATACCATGACTATTTCTTCCAGAAACCTTTTTTCAGGACCACAGTAAGATTGTGAAGAGCATCTCCTCCGGCCCCCTTCTACAGGAGGTGACAAAAGGAGCAGTAAGCAGTGGCAGCCACAGGAGACCCAGTCCAAGCGGAGGGCAAGCGGCAGGGCAGGAGGGCTCCAGGCGGCTCCTTGCCCTCAGGTCTGACCAAGGGGGCAGGGCTGGAGAGAGGCCAGGCCACTCAGCCCATAGGCACATGGGCAACAACATTTTGAAGAGACCACAGGGTACCTATTCCCTGAACCTCCTCACAGGTGTACCTATAACAGTGGGGAACAATATTCTAAGATTAGAAGAGTATAAACCTTTATCCCCATTCAAAAAGCAGCAAATGTCAGTCCTAAAAAACTTCCTATTCTGGCCCCTACGCACACCAATAATGGCATTCATCTCTTCAGTCATTGTGAGCATTTCCTTAAGGGTAAGTGATGTAAGCTTTGTCTGACTTTTCTTAATTACTGTTAGAAAAAAATGAAGATGAAAATAAAAATGTGATGCCAGTGTAACAGCAAAAGTGTCTACCACTGGTCACAAAACTTTGTCAAGCTGGTCAGAAGAAACTAACAGTGAAATCCAGTTCCAGCTGGAGTCCTCTGAACTTTCTCTGTTACTATGTTTACATAACACCTGAAATGAGTACTTTATCCTAATGTAGACATAAAGTGTGACAATAAAAGGAAAAAAACAAATGGGTAATCAAAGGAACTTGGACCAACCCCCCCCCCAAAAAAAAACCCCAGCCAAGTCAAATCCAAGATCTATACCAGACCTCTTCTAGGACAGGTTAAAAAAAAAAAAAGAAAAAAAAAAAAAAACTAGGTTACAGTTACAATGAAGCAAGCTGTGTTACGCAATACCTGCCTGGATATCTCTAAGAAGGGTGTCTGCCCTACTCTCCTAATTATGTTTTTCCTCAGTCCCTTCCCCACCCACTCTGCTATTTGAGGGCTATGAGCTTTCACTAAGCCAAGGCGCTGGAGAGCACCCACACTAACCCACAGCCCTGGGCTGGGAAGCTAAACGCCCTGCAGTCAGCTGTGAATCTGGCTGCCCAGGTTCAAGAGAAGCAGAAATAAAATGGGGACAGACAGGCTTTTAGGATAACCAGCAGAATAGAAGGAAGTAATACAGGGGAGCAAAACAGCTTAGCAAAACACAGGCTGGGAAAGACGCAATTATTGTCCATAACCCATCAGGAATAAACGTGGGGATGAGGAGGAGAGTAGGTGAGCTTCTTAAACTAAAGCAGACCAACAACAAGAAGAGGCAAAGAAACAACGCTGGCTCAAGAAGAAGCCAGTCTGTGCAGGGTCGCACGCAGCTGAGCACCAGCAGATCCATGGGGTCTGGACGAGCCTTCCCCGAGCGAGGGCAGAGGCCTGGAGCGGCCGGGCCGCGCGGCGGGGCTCGCCGCAGGCAGAGCGGGGACTCACGGGGGGCAGCGGGCTCGTCCCGCCTCCGCGGGAGCCCCCAGCCCACGCCTGGCGCGGCGCCGTGCGGGCAAGACAGCACCGGGACGTAAAGCGACCTCCTGAAATCATGCAGCGATTTCGGACGTCGGAAGGAAAGAAAAAAGAAAAGAAAAGAAAAGAAAAGAAAAGAAAAGAAAAGAAAAGAAAAGAAAAGAAAAGAAAAGAAAAGA
>NW_020447675.1:1621077-1639702 GCF_003343035.1 Apteryx rowi
CCCAGGGACGCTGCTTTGAGCAGCACGGGCTGTGAGCGGTTAACGCGCGGAGCCGGAGCGCTCGAGGTTGCCCGGCTCCTGGAAGCACATGGTCTCCAGCAGGCACTTGGATGCTGTGTCTGGTTGGAAAAAATGTGACTAGAATAGATGGAGACTTGCTCAGTCACATGATGCGACCCTCTTACCGCGAGCAATGCTGTCGCTGCTGGAAGGAAAATTCACAGCATGCCTCCACCATTATTTGCGCTTTCTAAAAATAGCCGGCATGATCAGTTCATGCCCTAAAGATGGCTGGTGGAAGATTCGGAGAAAAATGTGGGAAGCAGTTTGGATGCAGGAAGAGGGGACTTGCCCGCAGACGTGACGCGAGGTCACRCGTCTCTGCTGCCACGCCGCTGTTGCTGTTTGCAGGCTCTCCGCGGCGCAGCCGCTGGCCTTGCTGTGCTGCACTTGGAGGGGGCTGAATGCGCCAAAGGATCATTTACAACCAGGAAGACAAGGTGTTAGGAGGGTGCCGCTGGCCTCGCTCAGTGTGTTTGTGCACATTGCTTCATTTTATTCCAGCCAGAGGTCCAGCCTGCAGGGTGCTGCTCTGCGACACGCAGGAGCAGGATTTGGCGGGGTCACGCCGGCTCCACCACGCCAGTCCCTTGTGCGCTTTCGAAGAGGTGGTTTCCGCAGTTACAGTTCACAAAACAGATAAACCTTGCAGATGCCACTGCAACATGTGGTGGACACTCCTTTCGAATGGGGCTCTCGGGGGGTTAGGTCAGGAATGGTTTTGTTTCTAAATACCTATCAGATTTAGTTAGCTAAGTCCGGGGCAGTTCTAGGTGTGAAGAGCTACAAATTACAGGTGCTTGGTGGACTTAAAAATAAAATGCTAGTGGAGCTTGTATTCTCCCCAGGGCTAAGCATGAGGAGAAAAGTTGTACAGGACTGTATTCCTAAACCTCAGTTCTACCTAAATTTCATATAGGTGCATAAATTTCTTGCTGGATGAAGCCATTTCTCCTATCATGAAACATTTTCCCTAAGTGAGAAAAGCTTGTTCATCTAAAAAGTTTATTCTCTTCTGTTCAGCAAATATCTTCCTTTAAACCAATAGTGCTTATCCCCAGACTTACCTATAAAGCTGTTCATGCTCTTGAACACTTGCGACGTACCCAGCTTGCACTTACTTTGCCTAGGGTTTGGGCTGTTTGGGATTCCCGCAGGGTGCTAATTGCGCTCTGGAGGGAAGGGGCTAACTGCATGCAGTAGCTACACACGATAAGTATTAATACCTCCCTGAAACATCTGTGTTTCCTAATGTTATGTGACATTGATACTTAGATATTCTACTTATATAAATTACAGTTTACTAACAAGGAAATTAGGAGGACATACCTTTTCCTTATGAGCAGCTATAGATTATCTAAAGCCAAAATTATTCAAAAAAGATTACGCAAATTCCACATGCTTTGGACCACAAACATCCTGTTTTGGCTTAGACAAGCTCCCAACATAACTGAATGAGCAGAAAAAGGAATTTATTCTGGAGTATTTTACAGAAGTACAATAGATTATCTATTTTGTCTTAATTTCATAATGTTTTAAAGCCATTCGCACAAACAATTACAACAAAACAGCCAATATGAAAGGATTCTCTGAAATGATCAAGGATATTTTCAGCTTGGTCTTATTTTTTTCCATTGAAGTCAAGCATGTGACATTGGTCAAACATTTGTCACATTTAACAGCATTTAGAAATGAATAGTGGAAGAGTTTTGAGCCCTTAATGCCAAACACAACTCAGTAGACTGGTCTTTCGGAGCAACCACAGGTTAATGATTATATATTCGTTATAACACTATTTAGTTATACTACTACCAAGCATAATAACATGTCAAAGTCAGACCAGTGCAATACTTTGAAACACCATTTCCCAAAGAAGTACAACAAAAGCCATCAAAGAGTTAGCAAACATGCAGGCATTTGTTATCTACTCGATTTTATCTGTATAGAGGGAAGAACCAGAAATCTGAGATGAACTAATTTATTTCTAGGTAAACGTCTCATCAACATTTGCTTATAAAGCTATTATACATTTAACTAGATTTTTACCAATTTGAAGCTTTCCTTTAGATCCATTAGAATTTGGCAAGAATATTCAATCACTGAGCCATGAAAATCACCTATTGAGCCAAGCAGAAGGGAAAACTCATTAAATTATGCCGTATCTAGAACGCACGCACAGAACACCTTAACTTACCTCCCAACATGTTAATAGGTCCTAATCTGAAACAAGAGGCTGGTGTTTACACACTTTCCAGTGTTACTCAAAATACATACTTTTGATATTACTCATTTAAGAGCACAGAAAACTCATCTTTGGATAAAGTGGAGTGAATCTGAACACCTTGATATGGAAGGGAAATGCAGAATGAAAGAAGGTAATTCATGACATTACATCTTCCTTCAAGAGTGGAATGCTACAAGGAAAAGCAAATCAAGAAAAGATAAAAAAAAAAAAATTAAATATATTGCATGTCACAAACCTAAGGGCACTACATAGTTATAAATGTATTCCAGCCAGGAATATGAGAATAACTACATGTGCCTATGCAACACTATTTAACAATTTTAAGATCCACTCATAGCATTTATAGGATATATATTTACCTTGCAAAAGAGAAAAGGGCTGCCACCTGCATCACCAGTGATTACATTGGTAAGTCATGTGAACTTAAATATCATAATTATAAATATAAACTTATTAACAAGAGTCAGGTGAAAGGAAGGTCATTACAAGCAAAATCTACTCCTTACAAAAATGCATGGGTATTTGAGTTTAGTGAAACTTGCTGAAAATTAACAGGTAGTTACCAAATGAAAGCTCATTTAATTAATAAATATATACATAATTAAATATAAATACCAAAGGCAAAATTGAACTGGAAAACAAACAAACAAACAAACAAAGCCAACTTCTAGATAGCTATGGAAGTGTAAAGCAAGTGAGAGAACCACAGAGCCAAGGTTTCTGAAGGGAATGAGCTGGGGAGCTACTGAGGAATTCCTTTGCCTGACTGGCAAGATTTCCTCTTCACAGGCCTAAGCTTAGGATCAAAGAGGACACCAAGATATGAGAGGATCCTGCAGCTACACAATAAAGAAGAATCAACAACTCTTTGGTTACAGTTCTTTATCCCTGAATGAACTTGTGAGCAGTCAACAGAAAAACAGTGAATATTTTTGCTACAATGAATATATTAGTAGAATACAGGGACACACCTAATTCAAGTAACTATAAAAACTTCTAAGTAAATTCTCATGAGCAGATTGGATAAACAGCTTTAAAAATCTGAGGGATTTTTTTGCTTCGTTCATCCTTTTCCAGTTTCCATTACAGTACTCTCATATTTTAGTGAGGATGACCTACTTTAATGTAACAGAGAAGAAAAGAGTTTCTAATATTATGTCAGACTATCATATCATGATTATAAGCTAGGATAGGCAACTATGCAAAACTTCTTAGAAGCCATTGAATGTTTTATACAAGGTCAAAGCTACAGAATTAAAGTTATTACAGCAAGTTATTCAGTTATTAACCTCTACAACCCTGACAGAAATAGACACTGAAAACTCAGTTAAATCCGCAAATAATTGGTTACTGCAATTTTGTGTTCTTAAAAATACAGAGAGAAATTCTAACTTTCTGGTCACCGCAAATGCTACATCTCAATTCAAAGCCAGAATACTTACAATGTTAAATTATTCAGTACGTATAATTTAAGGTAAGTCAATTTTGTATATTTAAAAGACAAAAAAAATCAAAAAAAAATATTACTCAACGTGATCCTTGGCAATTCTATTCAGGTTTTAATAATACATATTTAGTAACTGTCATCAATAGAGTCAAAAGTAGTGAAAAACTTCAACAGTGACAATCCAATATGCCTATTAGTTCTGGAATAAGGATAAGTGATTTATCATTCATTCCCATACAGCAGGAATGAGAAAAAACAAAAGGCCCATTCAGCAGATACTCCCAGACACCAGCTGCAAAAGTGTCATATATTTGTACACCAATATTTATGGGGAATGTTTTTAGTTCTTACTGAGAAAATTTAACTAATGTCTTACTCCTCATTTTTGCCAGGAGTTTTTTGCTGCAAGAATGCAGCAGAACAGGAAAGTCTTTTCTTCCATTGGCCCAACAGACATCATGGGGTTATTTTACACTCCAGACTGATAGCGTTGCAGAAGATTAAAGCTAAATATAACAAAAGGGGCTACAGGAACAATAAATTGTAAACAGGAATCCCAAGCGGCCGTCATGCTGCACGTCAGTTCACGTTTGTTAGCACTACTGCAAAAGGCTTTTCCAGATTCTGCAATGCAACATTACATTAAAAGCTACATAGAGGTACTTTAAAGCAAACTTCATCAGCAAGCAGAATTAGTATGTATTTTAAACTCAGAACCTAGGAAGAATGTGCAAAACTATTAGTAAAAAACCCCCTCTTTATTTGTGTTTGATATGCAACTTACCAAAACAGATACAGAAACTGAAGAGGATAATGTAGGACCACATCTGCAAGAGTCGCATACAGTGAACAAACCACACACCTGGCACTGCAGATAGTGCTGTGCAATAAGCCAACTGCACAGACGCTAGTCAGAAATTACAAAAAGCTAGCACCTGTCTAAGTTACAAGTTTCGCCTGTAATGCTGGTTTCCYCTTTGAAACTCGGACTTTGTCATCCATTTCACGGGTGTGGTGCTTACTTGGCAACCACCATTTCTTGGCTACAAGAGCCTGGCATGCAAACTCATGCGTGCAGTCCAAGCCCACGTAATTATTTTATCATCCTTAGGGAGCTGGATCCCTGCATGCTCTGACAAGATCGGTTGCCAATACAGTCTTATCTGAATTACTTGTTTTGCCCAGTTCTTCTAGTTCATTCAGCTACTGAAGAACAACTCTCTGGAGCTCAGAGCTGCTTCCCTTTTACAGTGGGCCAATTCATCAATAACTTGGTTAATATTCTCAACACAAAGTGTGATCTAAAAATTATACATGTAGGAAAATCAGACAGTTGTTTCCTGTTCCATTTCATTTTCCAGTGGCAATCAAACGAACACAAGAATTGGTAAGAATTAGTAAGGAATGTAACTAAACCCTCAGTTAGAATACATGGCAAAATCTGAAACTTTTGTTAAATTCTTCCTAGGAAATTTAAAAAGAATACCTTCTGTTCATTTGTCCATCTTTTAAAAAGGCCATAGAATCAGTCAATCAGTCTTAGAAATTTGGGATTCCCTTCAGCTCTCCCCTGGTTCTGGTTTAACTGCCTGATTTTAAACTTGGTTCTACAAAAACACACTCAAGAGAAGCTTGGAAGCCTCTAAGCCCAGGTGTGGGTGAGCACTCCACGTTTGCAGGCACCCAGCTGCTCCGCAGGCTGGTCGCAGGTCTCTTGCTCTTGAATCCATCAGTTGCAAACATCACCAGGAAGGTCCGCTTGAGGGGCCAGTTTGCAGCCATACTCCAATAGTTCCCTGAGAACTTCAGTACTCTGCTGTGGGGGTTTTGTACAGTTTTAGGAAAGACAACCGTTTAAGACTGACATTATTATAGTGAAACATCCCCATTAAATCCTGAAATATATCGAGCACACTAGTGACACCCCGTGGCATCCTACTGAACCCTCAAGCAGAAAAGGGACGCAGTTTGACATTATCTTCCTCCAGCACCAGTGCCTACCTTCACTTGACATAGCAGGCCCCAATTAGGTGCTGCTTCTGTACCAACTTTGACATGCATATCTTTAAATAACAACGGTAACCAGATGAATAATTACTATGGGAATGGTGAAGAGGTCTCAAATTCCCATATAATTTTAAAGGGCCTTTGAATGTATAATTCACACGATTTTAGATTATTCACCCAGACAGTGAATATGATGCTTCCTGGCTGTAGTGCATTTAAATTGTTAATCACTTCAAGCAAGAACTTCAGAATTTCATTCAGCTTGCAAGTTATCCACAACACGAATCATAAAATCTGTCATAAGGTAACAATCTTAGATCTCTCATTTACCTCACAGAATAAAACTTTGATTACTACCATCATAGCTTGCCATCCCAACAGTTGCGAAGTGTAATGGAGGAATTACCTGTGACAAGAACAGTTCTTCAAAAATCAGTAAATTCATATTTATTTACTTATGCCTTTGAAACATAAGGTACTTGAACCTCAATTCAAGAGAATACTTTCAAAAATCATGCCACCAGATAACAGACCTCAACACGTAGACACTGTGCATCCTCCTCTGCCCTGAATGTACCAGAAACACAGACTTCTTGCTCTAGCAGTAGATAAGTTCTCATGTGATCTTATCCAAGTTTTTATTTTTTAGGTGACTGCATTAATTCATTTTATGTTATGGACATAAAACAAATTCTTTTGCAATCATTACCTCTCATGATTCATTGACAAATTAATGACATAAGCCATTAGTTTAAGTTGGTCTAAAATAACTAATTATATACTCAAAAACGTGCATGACTATAATTGGATGTATAGACAATTCTTGAGTGCTGCCAAAAAGCTGCTTGAAAATTATGCTCTTACATTTCTAAACAAATATTTGTTTGTTTTCAAGTTCTACCCAAAAATGAAAATGACACAGGTCCAGAAAATAACTGCTATTTTCATGGACTTACTACTGCAAATTATAAAGGCTGAATTCTCCCCCCATCCCCCTTTTTTTCTTTAGAATACACTTCCAGCACTTTCCCAGAGCTTGAAGTGACGGTTATACAATGACCACTATCTTTAACAGTCATAATTAGAAATTCCAACAAAGTCCCAAAGTTTCTTCAGAAGATATCACCTCTGATTTTTTACTTAAAACAAAAATACTGTACAGTTGTGTTAACTTTCTAGATTTACATGGTAGGATGGTCAGTCACCTGGCTGTACAATTTAGCAAAGGCTGCTAATATATTTTTAAAAATATTGTATCACGTTATTTTCCCAAATAATTTTTCTGAAACTTTTGAATGTTTTTTCTAAAACTCAATGGAAAATTAACAAGTACTATCCAGTTTTCTTCACTGAGACATACTGTGAGCAAGTAACTGTACCATCAGGGTGAATTAAGAAATAGCAAGAAAGTAAACAGCAAATAGGTGATAATATAACAAATGTTAAAGAGATATTTTACTGCTAAATCATAGCTCCAGTTAAAGTAAACATGAACACACTAATACTATGTATGCAATAGGTGACATTGCTGGTTCCTGTTTAAAAAAAAAAAAAAAAAAGATCACCAGCAGAGATTCACTGTAATTTGTTATTTGGTAAAACTCCCCCTCTTTTCATTAGGAGACATTTTTACAATGAGTCTGAAGATAAAGGACATATTCAGCATCCCTTAAAGTTTTGTGTGAGAGAGAAGAGGCTCTAAATTTGAGTTTTGATCCCAAATTCAAGACTCAAGTAACCTCATTTTAAAGGCGGAGCAATATAGGCCAGGTTCTACCTTTAACGCAYAGTCTGGCAGGTATTCGGTGCCGTTCATACAGCTTACCCCACGCAACGCCAGCCACCCATCAGTCAGGACAGTACCGTCCTTTATGTGACTGCACATTGAACATAATCCAGAAAGAAGTGTGAGGAGGCTTTTAACACAGATACATTTCCCAGTCATGTTCATCTAAAAGAGACACAAACAATTATATGAGCACAACTTACAAGGGCAGCTTCAAAACAAGTGGGAAGAAGAAGTAACAGAGCAGAGCAGCTGGTTAAACTAGTGCTCTTCCAAAAGAAATGCTTGCCAAACTACGATATGGCACCTTTGTCTTGTATAAAACTTTTACAAGTATGAATGGTGGCTCCTCTTTACTGTATTTTAGAAATTCATGCAGCACTACAGGAACATAAAAGTTCATTCTTATCCATCCCACAATTCTTCCAGGAAAAGGTGTGTTTTTTTCTCAGGGGGAACCCCAGAAGAACCAGAAAAGCTTTAATGCTAAGCGCCACACCAGTTAATACAAAATCCCAATTAGCGGATTTAATTTTGCTATGATCCAAGAAAATTAACAGTGTAAAACCTCTTATGGTGGCACAAAACTTTACCAAAAGCCAGATGAAGGGTCTCTGAGCATAAGTTACACATTACAACTTTGGGGGGAAGTTACGAGTCTCAGATGGGGGCAAAACCCTCCAAATTGACAGTTATGCATCCCATGTGGCTCATGGCCACATAGATCAGCTTGGTGATCCAATTGGAGGCTAGTTGCATGGAAAAGATTATCAGCATTTCATTAGATAAGCAAGGTGATCTCATACACCATACTGTCACATGACTCTACAATTAAAGGCTGGGAACACACAATCAGGGACAAGTTTATGGTCACTTACTTTTTGACTGAGTGACATTATTTTTATGTTAGCTGTGAAACAATACCCTAAATCACATACACAATAATCTGTAATGCTCACTTATGGAGGCAGGGGTGAAGACTACTGTAAGCAAGTCCTCCTGTATTGCACACGTGTCCACGGTACCAGCAGTTCTTTGATCACTAACCATAAAATAGAAAAACCCTGTCTTCCTTGTCTAAGTAAAGTTTCATTCTAATAGAGGCATTTGTATACTTTATAGTTACTGTTTTAAAAACTACTTGAACTCTCTCCAGCTGCAAAAAGCAGTCCCTGTTTGTTGGTCTCTTATGCTATTTATAGGAAGGTCACTTCAGAAGAGCAGCTACAACTTCAAAGTTCACTGCATGCCACTTCCAAATAACCAGCAATCAACTGCTAAATCATCTCATATGTTCAGAACCTATTTAAATGCAAATCCGATGCCACGCTGTCCCCTGTGCAAACAGCCACATCATAAGAAAGCAGCTGTTTTATATTTTGTCAGAGGACCAACCCAGCCTACGCGTACACTTGAAGCAGGCAGAACAAGGAAGAGTCATGMAAGGTTAGGCAAACAAAAACACAACACAACTACAATGACTTTTAGTAGCTGGCATTCATATGCTTCTCCAGAACTAATACATTTCACAACCATGGGCACAAAAGTAAAATTCCACTACAGATCACCCTTATGCCCTGATTTCACATCTGAGACTAACAATATGAATATCAAATGCTCTGACTCAAATATATTTCAGACTGAATACACAGTTTTATTTTCCATTTGATGCAGAGCAATAGGGTATGTATATATCTAAATAAAAAGGTAATAGAAGAGGACTGACTGATTTAGATACCTAGATTTTCCTATTCAACGATATGATGTTCTTACCTGCCATGACCCTGAATTCTGGAAATCATTTCACAAAACTTAATCTCATGAACACAGAGGAAATCCTTGATGACTAATTTCCACTTAGCACCATTCGGATTAACTTCCAGTTTTGCACACCTTCCCTGGTAACTTGTATTTTAGCAGTTCCACATATGTCATATGTAAAAGCATGCATCTCCCTTCGTGAGCCAGACAGACATTTGAAAGCTGGTACCACAATATTGACCATCTTTCTTATAAATGGAGATAATATTAGATACAACACACTCATGAAGCTCACATACAATAAATATATACCCTTGTTTAATAGTTTCTGTGCATGAAACCAGAAAAAATTTTTTTGTTTGTCTTCAAGAACAAAAATACTTGCTTCAAAGAGTACAATGACAAAAGACAGGCAAAGGACCAAATATTCTATAACACATTTTCACAAATTAAGTTTCTCTCAGCTGTTTCCATAGACAACATTTCTCATAATCCTCAACTAACACAGATTATGACACAAGTCTGACACCTAGGATTGAGTGCAACAATCCAGTTCTTCCTAAGGCAGTTCGACTAGCTCTGCCACAAACAGACTGTGAAACTGCTGCATCCATGCAGTTCACTCTTTGCTCACTAAAGCTTATCAACTGATGTAAAGTGGAACAAGACTGATCTCAAGTAACACCTTTTGAGCAAACTTCCATTATTCAAATTCATAGGAGATAAGTATAACTAAGTATCATTAAAACATATAACTAAATGACAATAAGAGCAAGTACATCTGTAGGATGCATTTTTATAAAATGCTTCTTAGTTATTAGAGGTACAATGTAACATAAGAGCATAATTTATAAAACAGATAAATGAGCCTAACCCCAACTATACACACAAATTTTGATCAAATCCTGAATTCACACTAGCAACCAATAAAACAGAATTTGTCCCCTAATTTAGGGAGTTATGTTTTTGTACTCTATCAAATTTTGTAATTTTTTTAGTTCAAACAAAAAAAAACAACAAAGAAGGTGAGTAGCTTCCCATTTCTTTGCTTACAAAACATTGCTATTTCTACTTAACATTTTGTTCTTCAAATCACAGTAATTTAGTGTCATTCTAAGATCCTGTACCAAATATTTGTATTATAATTTTTCCCAGATTCTGCAGGGCTTGAATTATGCTAGTCTAAACTCAAATTAGCCAGGTACATCTGTATTAATATCCATTCTGTTTTACCTATTCATTTCAAAGCCAAAATTTTGACCATAGACTTAAAACCTGTTAGGAATCTGCTGGATATGTGATAATTATATATCTGGTATCTTTTGAGTCTTGTTTGGTCCAGTTCAGTCTCTCTCTTTCCATTCAATGTTGTCAACTGCTTTCACTTTTTTTTTTTTTTTTTAATGAGAAGCCAGAACTAAATCAAGCAGTAAATAATCCAGTGCTGTCTTCATCAGGTATAGTAACATGTGGTCAAAAAACTAATTTACTGAAAAGAAAGCCTGTTTCTTCCAACTTTCTTTCCAAAGATCAAAGCATCACATAATCAAAATTTGTTGTTCACCTGAACCCAACAAAACTTCTCTCAGGGTACTTTCTCCAATAATTAGCATGATTTCATTATCACCCCACTTATGTACCACAGTTCAAGAAAATTTGCACAACCTGCAAAACTTAAAAGCTCTTGAGACTACTATCAATGATAAAAGTATATCTTTCATAACATCTGTGAAAAACTGTTTTTTCTAGACAATTCTGTATTTTTAGTTAGAGCTAACAATATTTTCCTACCACCATGGTTTTCCAGTTCTTCTCTGTAAATATGAATTTTGGTAATACTAAGTATACAGAGGAGCAACACACGTCATGACCAAAGCATTGTTTCTTTGACTTTCACAAATAAAAGAGGTTACAAAACATCTTCTAAAGCAAGATAAATTATTAGAACTATGTAGATCTTGAATATACGTATGTCCAAAGTTTTCAAATATTCGAAGATTTCAAGATACCTCAGTTTCATCGTTACATATATCAGAACAGTTAATAAGTGTTGATGGAATACTGCAGGACAAAAGTATTTCCAAAGTGTGTATTTGCAACTAGTCTGTTCTCATTTACACACATAAATCTCAGAACAGAAAGAGTATGTGGTTCGGAAGGAAAGAAGCAGTGGAATCCAATGCGGTAAAAAAAAATCATGTTCAATGAAAACAGATTCTAATGCATATGCTGGAGATACAAATTCATAACACACAAAAAATCATAGCCATATTTATTGGTTGTGTAATTCCAAAGTCACTGCACAGAAACAAAGAATATTATATGTTTAAATATATACTCCATATAAAAGCACACACGTTGTGTATATGTACATACACTCAAGTGCCAACACACACACAGAGGTATATTTATATATAAATCCCAAATGATAGGAAGACATAATGGTGGCAATGCCGCATTCTTGGCTCTGAAGGACGAAACCTTAACAGCCTTCCCTCTTCCACCAACCACAGCTATTTAAACACCATGATACGCTTCCTTTTCCTGTTGTGCTTCCACCCATTTAGGAACACAGTCTGTCTTTAAATAGGCAACATTTTACATCTTCCCTTATTAGTAACTGCAGCTTTAAAAACAGCAAGTGCTAGGCGGTAAACTMTCACAAACCCCGTGCAATATCTTCACCGGAAATTGTTTTACCATACTGTAACTATTCCATAAAGTAGCTCTATAGAGTAAAAAGGAGGTGTTTTGCTTCAATATAGTTTACCTAAGAGTCATCCGGAAGGAATGAGTTTTCTTAAATGTGGAAAGCTTTCAGAAAAATAGTAGATGCAATTTTCTCTTTGTGTGAAGCTCTGAGAATTTGAATTGTAAGATTTCCCAGGCCTGAACAGAATAGGGAGAGGTAGCAAACCCCAAACCAGGACACTCTCTTTCAAACATTTGGAAAGGATTTGATCTGAATGGGTCCTAAGCGAAAACAAAATACGAGGCRGATGAAAGTCATTGTTCTCTCAAATAATCAGACACCCACCCTTTTATCAAATTTGAGAACTGATTGTTTTGCAAGGTGTGGGATGACTAGCACAGCAGCTCTCTAAATTACAATATAGGTTGGGGTTTTAGTGACTTCAGGGATACAGCTTAAAGAAGGGATGGATACTGGAGCTGTTCAGAGGCCACTCCAGCCAGGAGCAAGGGAGAGCCCAAACAGAGGTTAAGGCTCCCACAACACACTAAGGAGGCACCTCTGATCCTGTCTCAGCACAAGCCTGCTCTTCCTAGCTCTGTAGTTTATCAGGTATATATTTTGTCACCCCCTTTCCTTGCAAATCAGCTCCCAACAGGAAGCGTGTAGGGCACAACACAGGAAAAAAAGCTTGAAAGCCACTGTAAGTGTCTTCCACTCATTCACAGATGATAGACTATACCATGTTTCATGGCAAAAACAGGTTGGGGGAAAAAAAAGAAAAAAAGGTAAAAATCTTTCAGGTTCACTTTTCCTCAGAAAAGTGGACACCACCCCATTTCTTCCATTTGCAGCATTTCCTTTTCTCTGTTACAACAGATATCCTAAAAAACTGGATGACATTTTCTTCACTATTAAGGGATGACCCACTTGACTAGCTATAAAAAAAAGCAACTAAGACATAAAATCATAGCCTGGAATTTAAACAAAAAAGTAAGGGCAAGAACAAGTAAGCAAAGAATCTAAAAAACCAAAAGGGAACTTCTCAATGCACAAACATTTATCAGTCCCAAAATGAACATGGGAAGTGTTGCATTTCATTTAAAACATAAAGCACCATATCCTCTACTCTCAGTTAAAATTATGGTTAACTGTCATGATAATTTTGGTATTGTTAACACAACTGTTCCTTAGATGAAGAACTCTATCTGGATACAGACTATGCAGAAGTAAATGACAATACATATACAGCTAAAACATTAACAGTTTTCTTCAAGAAATGAAATTGTTTCCGGAAGCAAACACAATTTTGCCTTCTAGGTTTTACTTTTTTGTTGTATTTAGTCTGTTTGACAACTCTTACATATGGCATAACAAGGTTAATACTAAAAACATCTGTGCATGTGTAGGTAGATGACTTTTCACTAATTTAAAATACATCAGTAAATTGCATCCACTTTCTTTAAAGTACCTTAATGGGACACAAACACTAACAAATAAGCATTATATGACTTGAAAAAGTTAAGATTATAATGCAGGTAGGGAAAAATGTTGTTAGTCAATTATTCTTTTAAAATATTCAGGCTAACAAAACCCAAAATATTGGGTGAGGTCATGACATATTACTCAACTGGACATCTATGCACCATTTTTTCCAGACAGGTAAAAACATAAAATTAAAAAAGTGATAGAGTAAAATATTCTATTGTTATGCTCATGCAACATAAAATATAGTGTTTGATGGTTCACAGTGGTATGGCAGCATGCTTCTGTTGTGAAAAATAGAAGGAAAATTGATTTTTCTTCATAACAGGGGAATTATTCAGCACCTCAGGTTCATTAAGTATACTAAAGTTGGATGATAAATTGGAGCATAAGTGGGATTCCTCTAACCAAAGGCTTGGAGTTCAAGATGATTTAGCTGAACTTTTACATTTTTACCTATACAAGTTAAATAATCCCAATACTAAAAGCAAACCCTCCCTCTCCCCCCCGCCCCCGGTAAAGAAGTAGGTATTGACGGAAAAAATTCAGCTTCCGGTCTTCAAACCCCAGCCCCCTTTCAGCAGTCTGTCAACACTCCCTTTAGTTCATGTATGGGCAAGAAACGTTTCGCAGTGAGCCTGGACGGCGTTCAGGTCGATACAGCGAGCACAGAAGGGCCCGGCAGAGGCTCTGCCCGAGGACCCCGAAGCAAATCTGTGGCAACCATACACCTCCGCTAGCAAAGAGCTTTAAAGTCCACTTAAAAAGGGAGCAGCCCCAGCCCCACCGCGGCCGCCCCCCCGCCAGCCACCTCAGCCGCTACCGGACGCGGCCACCTCCCGCCCCCCGCGGAGGGGGCGGAGCAGGGCACCCGCCCGGCCACCACCGCGGCGCTGCTGCGCCTGCGCAGCCCCGTCCAAGGGAGCAGCCGGACCGCCCTCGTGGCCGCCGCGCCGGCCCCGCCGCGTCACGTGGCGCGGGTGCGCGGTCACGTGCCGCCGGGAGGGGGTGACGGTTGGGATGGCGGAAGCGGCGAGCGCCGTGTCCGCGCTGCGGCCGCGGCTGGCGGCGCTGGGCCGGCGGCTGGCGGCGCTGAAGGGAGCGGGCGGCGACGGTGAGGGGCCGCAGCGAGCGGGGGAACGAGCGGGCCCGCTCCGCCCTCCGCTGCCCTGGTGCTGCGCGGCTTCCCTCGGCCCGCCCCTGCTGCTGGGCGGTGGGGGCGCCGGCAGCCCCGTCCGCGGGGGCGCTGCGAGGGCCGCGCTTCGCCCTCCGCAGGGAAGGAGCCTTGCGCCGGGCAGCGCCTCCAGTGTTCTGTGCAGGCCTCCGTGCGGAGGCTGAGTCTTGAGGCCTTTCTCTGCGGCAGGGTGGTTGAGGCCTAAAGTTTATAACTGCAAAATAACAAGTAGCATTTTCCCTTTATGATTTCTTTGCAAATGAAGTGTTTGGAGTGATTTTTGAAGCATCAGACCATAACTATTAATGCCATGAGTTTGGTCATGTTATCAGTAGTCTAACAGGACAAGGYGCCTAAGTACTTTGTTATTCACTTGCTATTGTATGTATCACAAGGACGGATAAAAGCGTAGCAAGCAAGCAAGCAAGGCCGTTGCTGGGTGCTCTTCAGTGCTAAGAAAGCCTTGTATTTTTCCTTCAGATACTTTYTTAGTAAAGGGCTCTGCTACGCTGGAGAAATTGAAGGACCTCTGTGAAGAAGAGAAAGAAAAAGCATATCCTTCCAAGCTTTTGCAGCTTTATACACAGGTAGTATATTTAAAGAATTTGGAGCACTGCTTTAAGAAAATCCACTATGTAGGGTATAGGAGAGGGTAGGGTGTAATAAAGCGGGTAGAGCGGAAAAAAACCCTGTATTTTTGCTTTTTAGTGTGTGCAGTGATTACAGAACTTTCACAAAGTACGGGCCCACTTTTGTTCTGGATTAGATAGTAACCGAGAGTTGATAATTGTACAAGTATTGTACAAGTATTGTGAGGATAAAAAGGGTTCTGAGTTTGTTTATAATGAAGAGYCTAACAATATTTTTAACTTGTAACACTTTTGAAAATTAAATGTTAAAAATTATCTTT
The DNA here is from genome assembly GCF_003343035.1 of Apteryx rowi. Lineage (NCBI taxonomy): Eukaryota > Metazoa > Chordata > Aves > Apterygiformes > Apterygidae > Apteryx > Apteryx rowi. The sequence goes on from NW_020447675.1 coordinate 1,636,645, forward strand.
AAAATTGTAGTATTTTATAAACTCTAATGAGTTTGTATGTTATTGTATGCCACCATCTGATTATTTTGTTGGTAGTGTCTTTTACTTATGTTACTTATTTTTACTTATTTYATTTTTTTTACATCATGCATCTTCCTGTTTTCATAGGCTGTCCTAGATATTACATATTTTGAGGAAAACCAGCTTGTGGATGAAGATTTTCCAGAAGATTATTCCTTACAAAAAGTTAAAGAACTTATTTGTATTCTTTCAGAACCTGAAGACCTAGTGAAAGAATGCAACATAAATGAAGAAGTGAGTACTAACACTATTCAGTGAGAGAATTAATTATTTCATTGTTTAAAAATCAAAAATCTAAAACAGGATAGTGGCATTTGCATTTTTGATGAGCAAAATTTGAGATCCTTTGAAAAAATTCCAAGTCKTATTTATATTTAAGCAGTGGATTCCCAAATCATTGCCCATAAATCATTTTTCAAATAACTTACTGGATGCTCAGAATTTTTCTTGCTAACACTTCAGGATTTCAGATGCGTTCTGCTGTTTAAATCCAAAGTATTAGGCTTGTGTCTGTGACCATCACAATTAAGTATATCTTCTAAAGTTAGAGGATTAATACAACACTGTTTGCATGYGTCAGTGTGTATGTGTAGTTCAAATGGTTATTTTTGGCTTAGCACGTTTTATTGGGTTTTATTTTAGCCCACCAGCATCCTTGGCACAGAGTTATTTGAATGTCTTTACTGGAGAAAAGGAGCCCTGCTTTACATGTATTGTCACACTGTAAAAGAAAGGAGTGAATGGCTCAGGGAGAATATCGGCGTATTTGAAAAGGTAAAGGAGATTTCAAAAAAAAAAAAAAAAGTAATCTCATGAGCGTGTGAATGCCCATAAATACACTTTTCAGGTATGACTTTTTTTGAAGTACAGTGCCTTTTTTTTTTTCCTTTTAAATAACTGCTTTGGAAATTCATATCTGAAAGTATTTATGGCTTTAAATTGCTCAGAATTTGTCTAGTTTTTTTCTCTCTTTTTTTTAATTGTATTCAGTGTCTTAATGATGGAGTCCATTACTTGATGAAGATGCTTAGCTTTAGATGCCCTCTCCAGCTAGATGAAGATGTCTCATTTCAGGATAAAGACACAGCTAGATTACTCAGTGAAGGTAAAAAAAAAAAAAAAAAAAAAAGGGGGGGGTGTACAAAACACCCCAAATACCTTCCCCACTTTATAAAACCCTTTATTGTATATTTTTGTTATATCAGGTTGGACTTAATTGTATTCAAGAACTAACTTTTTAGAACAAAAAATATAATTAGGTTAGCAAGCAGTGGTGCTTTTCTGCCCTCCCAACTCTCCTTTCTTCTGACTTGCAGATTTTAGGAGGTGATAATGTTCATTTTCTCTGTCTTTGTAAGCACATCTGGGGAAGATGAACAACAGAGGCTGTCTGTGTTTTACATGCGATGTGCATGTTTTATAACCATCTGGTTTACAGCTAACAAATCTTAAAAGCATAAATATGACTACAATGGATGCTAAATGTTCTCATGTTGTATTCCTCTTTAGATCTAGGAGAAAACAGATATGATGAATTACTGGTTTCATACAGGTAGAAGGAGTACATTGTTTAGAGTAGGCAAAACTGTATATCGCTCTCTACTGTAGCTTTATGTAAGTTGTATTACTATAGTGCATTTCACCTGAGCATCTGAGGCTACATCAGCGTGATGCAAGTAATGTCACGCAGCAGGACTGGATTTTTAAAGTAAAACAGCTGGTGCTCAGGCCCACATGATACACTGCCAAAACTTACTCTAGTCTGGTCCTATGGAACGGATGCCTGCATGGGATGGAGCACCTTCTCATTTAGTTTTATCCAAAAGGGACCAAGGGGGGTTGCTTCAACTCTGTTCCAGAATGCAAAGCCAAGTTCAATAGCTGATTTTGTACATTTACTTGGTAGTTTTTGTTTTTTGTTTTGGGGGGATTTTTTTGAATGATCATGGACACTTAATATGGCTTTCTGTTTATTTAAATACTAAAGCTGCTGCGTCAACCTGAGTTAAGATGATGCTCAAGTAGCATCTTCCATGAGGCCTAAAATGTGGGAGGCACAGAAGTGTTATAAAGTAAATATGCATAATCATATCTGCACTTAATGGATTATAAAGAAATACAGAAAGATAAATATACAAACAATTTTTAGAAAATATCTATATATCAAGCTTAAAACTAAAGATTTTAACATTGTGAAAAAGCAAAATGGATGGAATAATGAGCAAGGCCTTTGATTCAGGTTCTCTTCTTGGTGGTATCAGTGCTCTAAGGGTTGGAATTTGTTCTCTGATATGCTTCCTTAATAGAAGGCATATATTGACTTTTTGAAAAATTCTTGCTGTGTTACTGAGAAAGATTTTTTTAAGTTAACAAGTCACATACATGTTTAACAAAAGAAGAATAAAGTACTTTATTTTTTGCAGGTATATTTAGTGATACCCGCTTACTGGCGATGATGTACAGTGGAGAAATGTGCTACTGGGGACTGAAACACTGTGGAGAAAGGAAGCAAAAAAGCCTTGAGACAACAGATCCAGGGTCTAGCAGATTGCAGAGTGCAGCACTGGATTTCCGAGAAGTGGGCAAAAATGTGTTAACAAAATACGTGGCAGTATGCGAAGGACCTTTAAAAGGACAAGGGTGGAACACAACAAGTGCAAAGCAAATGTTGTGTTGCTTCAGGAAATCCCACAACTGACGTTGGTGCTGTTGCGCTCTGAGGGGAAGCTCACTGCATGAAGAACAGGCCTAGGGAGGTGGTGTGCACTGACGTGAGGCAAAACACTACTCGCTCTCTGACTGTTCTTGTCAAAACGCGTATGCGGTTGTAAAAATACTGACGCCGAGACCCTCTGGCACGTAAGCCCTAGCCCAATAAAGCAGTATTTTTAGGAGGTTTAATAAAGAAGCGGCGAGCAGGCTCCCTGCGGCGGGGGCTGCGGCAGGTCTGTGCGCCGCGTAGCGGCGGGGCGCCGCGGTGCTGCAGGCGGCCGCGTCC
>NW_020447675.1:1640005-1652597 GCF_003343035.1 Apteryx rowi
CCGGGCGCTGAGCCGCCGCTCTGCGTGTTTCAGATCGACGTGCAGCTGCGCATCATGTCGCTGCTGTCGCCGCGAGACCTGTGTCGCCTGGGCTGCACCGGCTCCTACTGGCGGGCGGCGGTGCGCGACCCGCTGCTCTGGAGGCGCTTTCTGCTGAGGGATCTCCCGTCGTGGGCGGCGGTGGACTGGAAGTCGCTCCCGAGCGCGGAGGTCCTTAAGCAAGTCCTTTCCGAAGCCGGCGGCAGCGCGCTGTGCGACTACATGGCGGTGTGAGTGTCCTCGCGCCCTCCGGGGGCGCCGGCCGGCTCCGCGGCAGCGGCGCTCGGCGCGCGGCAGCTCTCGTGCCGGTGCCCGCAGGGCCCTGCTGCCGGGCGCTGCTGCGGTCGGATGTGACCTTGCGTCTCGGGTGCGGATGTCTGTGGGTATCATTTCCTGCTATGTGACCGTCTGGTCTGCTCTTTCCGATTAGAATTAAAGAAGAATGCAAAATCATATTAAAAAAACCTCTCGGTGTATTGTATGCCAACTATGCCACAGAAATACAGCCGTCTTGGAGGCTGCGTGCTGTGCTGAGCTTGTTGAGGAAGACGTGGTCTCCACTCTCAGTAGAAAAGATAATTACCTATTTTATTAAAAGTACTAAGTCTTTAAAATACGGCAAATAAATCTTAGTTTTTTTGTCTCACTTCACAATAAATACGCTAATCTTGGCAATCTCTCTGTCTCTCATCCCTATTTTACAGCCAGGGAAGAGGCACCCTAGAATTTGAAGTGCAAAATGTCCTTTAATTCTGAACATTGGATTTAAATCTCTTTAGGTGTGAATACTTCAGAGCACATCGCATACTTGAAGCCAGCTGTCACTGATTTCCATTGTGTCTGTGAGCACTTAATGTTTTTGGTGATGTCAGCTGAAATGTCTCGGGTTGGGTACAGAGGAGCACACGGTTGATGTTTCCTTGAAGTGATTTATCTAGCATCACATGACCAGAAGCAAAGACTGAAGCTGCTTCTCCAGGATGTCTGTCAGTCCCGTCTGTAACTGTTACATCTTTTCTTGGGATTACCAAAGTCTCTTCATGCCTTGGAACTTGGCAGGACTAGCGGTTTTACCTGCTTGGTGCTGGTGATCTAAACCATCAGTTTTTAACTGTCATTTCTGAGCTGTGCTCAAGTTGTTCTGATAACACAGCATGAGAATTTTGGGACCTAAATTAACTGATGTTGTTTGATTAATACCTCTTTTGTATTTTGTGTTTAATTTCTAGTTGCGTCTATTTTACACAGATATAAAAAAAGCTGTCCTCAGAGTAGAAGAAGTCTGAAATCAAGCCGTCCGCGGTATGGGGCTGTGACATCCTTTTTGCAATCACTGGTCACTCAGGCAGAACCTCGCTTTGCTATGTTTGGGCCAGGGTTGGAAGAGCTGGATGACTCTTTAGTGCAAAAGATGATGACTTGCCCAGAAATTCTACTAGTGGCTGGCCTACCTCAAAGACGAATTCATGGTAATGCTCTGGTTTTTGTTTTCTGGGTTTTTTAAATTTTATAAAAAGATATGTCTTATAAAACAAAAAAAGTTGGGGGAGAAATAGGTAAAAAGAATGTTTTTTTAATGCTCCCCTTGAAGCTCAATAATGTAATTGTAAAAAATTTATTTCTTTTATATATATATATATATATATATATTCCAAAGGATAAACACAATAACCAGTTAGGATAAAATTTTAGCTCCAGTGAATTTAATGGTTAAATTTGTACAGTGTCAGAGGATCAAGATTTTGCTCTTTATACTTGTATTTTGATCCTAAATTCCATGCCACACATGCTGTTGTGATGGATAAGCGTGAACACGACTTCCTTTAAGTAGTGCTTACTATTGGTTAGTGCCACTATTACTTAGTGGTTAAAAATATGCTTATCTTTTTATACTGATCCTTTATCTGATTGAATATTCTGGTGTCAAATGGGTGTAAACGTTCTTCATTTAAAAAGGGGTTGTAGAATCAGATGAAGGAATTTTTTTGATATTTAGAGGGGATTTAAAAAAACCATACTTTTGAACATCTCTAATTTTGCTTCAGTCCAAACCAGATACAAAAACTGAGGACTGTTTTTAACTAAGAATAACTAATATTTAAGCACAGCAGAATTGGGATAATTAAATTATATTTATAGGAAGTGGGAAAACATGCATTCTTTGCTGTTATTTTCTGTTCTCTTTTATGTCCTTTTCAATGCAGCTTGTCCTAAATAGACTAGAGCTTTACTATGTCAGTTTAGGCTAGCAGATGCAAATCAGCTTCTCCATGACTTAAATTTCTAGGTTCTAATACAAGTATCAAAAAACAAACAAACCTGGAAATGCCTCCTGATTTTCTTTTGATTTTATTTCCTTGCGAAATAATAAGTATGCTTCCCCATAACAGCAACACCTAGGTTTAGAGGCATCTATTTTACAGCCCCAGTAGAATTTTCAGCCTGTCGTTTAGTTGTGTTCAGTAACCAGATATTTGTAATCTCATATGTTCATTTTCTCCTTGTAGGAATTGGATCAGGAGTCAGTTTTCAGTTCAATAACAATCAAAAATTCAATATTCTGACATTGTATTCAACCACCAGGTAAGATTTGTTCTCCACAAAAAAAAMCCACCAACAGTACAGTTTCTCAGTTATTTCATACTTTCTCTCATAGTTTCATGATGTCAGTTTTATGCCTTTATTGCATACGTGGATATCTCTTATAAACTGAAGCTTCAATATGTATCTTCCCTATTTCCTTCCCTTTCTCCAACCTATAAACTTCCATGTGGAATTAGTAAACCTTCTTCCCAAAACTGATACATAACAAATGTTTTATGACAAATGCATAACAGGTGCTTCTATCCCTCTTGATATTCTGACTGTTTCCCTTTTGAAGTATTCTATAAACTCATTCCTGGGGTGTATTTTAATGTGCATCCTGCAGACTGCTAACCATCTGTATGTGCACACTCAAATAAAATGGGGGAATTAAGCTGTTTTCCTGGCTTAGGCCATTTTCCTGACCCTTTGCTGTGCTGCTATCGCTGCCTGGACTCTGTTTTCTCGTTTTCTATCTAAATTAACCTGGCTATTATTATTAAATGGCTGAAGTATTTTAATATCTTTCAGTGTGGAAAGGAGGAGAGCAAGGGCAGAGCAAGCTGTTGTTGTGAATAAGATGTTCTACCAAGACAACAGTACAGTGGGGAATCAGCAAGCTGTGCACTACAATGTAATAGCTCAAGTTAAAAAGGTGTGCGAAGTAGTTGATGGATTCATCTATGTTGCTAATGCAGAAGCTCATAAAAGTAAGGGGTTTCTCTTTATTATATTTACTCATATTTTGTGAATGATTGAAATGTCATAAAAGATATGTGAAGAATATGGGATACCTCAAAATCCATATCCCAGTTCTTTCAAGGTATGCTTCCTTGGTGCTATTTCTTCAGTGGCTTTTCAAGTTGAAGAGGTCCCCTCTCCTAGACACTCTCTCTCACCTTCCTGTGAGGCTTTATGGCCCTTTCTGTCAGTGCCAGTACCGTGTGGCTGCTCTCTTACGTCAGATCTGGGAAATGATCTGGATTAAAAAAACAGAACAAAACAAAATCTGGGAGGAGGTAGCGGAGTGGAGGGGGTGGGGTGGGTGGGAGAAGAAGCCTGAAATACAGCAGTGGTGATGTAATAACCTGGAAACAGAGCCTTTACTGGGAACGCTGCAGTGAAAGATGTAACCAACCCAAATTAGGATTGTCTTGTTATAATAGCCTAAATAAGGGTAATCCAAACACCTGTTATGGTGGACTGTCTTTATATTCATCAGCTTTAAGTGGAGGGAAGGGGCTAACTCAGGAAAGCAGGGGGTAAAAAAAATGTGGGGGGATATACTGGCAAGAAAAATTAAGTCAGTAGGGAAGGGCTACTGACTGTGTAGGGTATCAGTATTTCTTAATGGCCTATTGTGATTTTGATCTCTGTGAGGTACTTGGAAAACGCTCCGGTGTTAAGGACTAGAATAGGTTGCCTGTAAATCTACAGAGATCTTTAAATAACAGCTAAGAATGACATGAGTACAGCTGATCCAGCCCTGAGATAAGCAGAATTAGATCATTTGCCCACGCCACTTCCAGCCCTACGTTTCCTCGCTTTTGTGAACTGAAATAATAAATATTTGAAAAATCAAGATAAAAGAAAAATATTCTGCTTGGGATTTACATATATTTAATACTCATATATTACAAATTGTTTCCTAGAGCATGATCGTGAAGAGGAACTGGCCCATATTTTGGCAATGATTGATCCTGCTCTTGGGCCTCAAAACAGACCTCTGCTGGTTTTATCTTGTGTCTCTCATGTTGGTGTGAAAAGAATTCCTTGTGTTTACATGGCACATCAGTTGCAACTGAATCTGTTACATCAGCCCTGGATGGTACTTGCTTTAAAACCTTTATTTTCCTTCGATTTCTCTGCACTTAAAAGCAATTTAGGCTTATTGTGGCTCTTGAACTGTACCTATCTAAGTAAATGCATAGCTTTCAACACTACTATTTGAGCACTCCACTTAAGTGATGAATTTAGCTTTTCTGATCCTATGAGATAAAGCATTATAGCCTAGCATAACATAGAGAAGCTAAGTGGCTTGCCCAGGAACACACGAGAAGCTTCACATGGAGCCAGAGTGGAAGGAAGGATGAATTGCTGGTCTTGAAGAGGGTAAGAAAGCTTCAGTTAATTTGAATCTGAATTTCCTTGACCTAAGGCCTTAGCCACAAGGTAGGCTTTTCTGTCATTTTTCGGGAGACTAATTGACACCTGCTTGACATGATATATGGAGTTTTTGACAAATCACAGTTTTTTGCCTAGCCCATGAGGTCCTGAGCCCATTCTTTTATGCTTGTTGAGCACAATGTATATCAGTGTGTCTCAGTAACATATAATTTTGTTTTTGATGACATAGTGTAGTTAAAGGATAATACTTTAAAAAAAAGACAGATCTAATTCCTTTGTGTTCATAAGGACAATGTTTACAAGCTTTTTTCTTAAAGTACCATTTATAATAACCACTTCATAATATATTAGAAAATTTGAGAAGTAATAATATGTCTTGAATTCTAAAGCTGGCAGCATTTTTCCTCTAAGAATTATTATAAAGAGGATTTTCAAGTAGACCATCATCTGTAAAGTAAATAAAATGTTCTAGGATAGCTGATGGAGGGCTTCGTATAAAATTTGCTGTGATATCAAGAATGCAAATGGCTCTCTTTTCTAATGGCTCTCATAATTCATTATGTAAAGAATAATGTTTGCTTTTTGTACCTTACTCTAAGAAACCTGCCCTGTCAAGGTACCTAGAAACCAATGATAAAAATTTAGATTTGACATGAGTATTTCTGACATAAGGATAGACATGAAGTGCTGATACAATATTGTTAGATCCGTTGCCTGTAATCTGTAATATAGTAGCTTATCTTATTTTTACAGGTGCAGGACACTGTAGCGGCTACTTTAGATGGACTGCTAAGTGGACTTGAGTGGCTCTTGGAAGAAGCAGATTGTAAAAATCCACAGTAATAAAACTTGCTTCATTTTACTGTATAGAGACTTTATTGTGTTGCAATTCAGATGAAGTGAGACTCTTGTCCTGACACAGCATTGTCAGATAAAAGATTTAAAAGACATGCATATATTTGTTTGTACATACTTTCATAATTAACATTCTTCCAACTGTAGACCTGAATTAGAACTACAAGCCGGATTGCCTGGATTCCAGCAGCTGATGAAGAAGTGATTTTTTGGAAGCTGTGGGGTTTTGTTCTCTTTTAAGTTGAGGCATTTACGAAGCAATCTTTTCTCTGTACATCTTATAATCTAATCTGTTTTTGTAAATATACCTAGCACTTGGTTAATTTTTCAGCACAGCCCTATGGCATACATCACATCACATTTACAAAATATATTCAGTGGAGATCTTGACAGTGACAATTCCCAACCAAAGAAAATACACTGTATCCTGTACTGTGCTTTCAGCTCATCATCTTTTGTAGTAGGTTAATATAAAGGCAGTATTTCTTTCAAAATAATAAATTCCTCTATATTTTTTCAGGAGCAATGCCTAGACAAAAAATAGTGCTTGAAGGAGAATTGTCAGCCCAGAGCAAAATTCTCAGAAGCAAACCAACAAAATACTCCATATGAATCATTTGTTTCTTGTTTGTGATCTTATTTATTAATGAACCGCAAAAGACTTCAGCATCTTCTGCTTTCTGCTTCAGTGAAGTTATTGGCTTGAACTGGACATCCTTCTGTTATCACAAACAAATGTTAGATCGAATCATTAGGACTTTACAACATCTATCAAATGCATAAATCCCAAGGATCTACTAGTTACTCAAATAGTTGTGGCATTTGCAGATGTGAAGTGTGCCTGGCTTGAAATTTTCTACACAGAAGTATTTTTATAGAAGAGAGACAACGTTTTAGAGTTAGAATTGTATTTTCCATATTGGTGCCTTTTAGGATAGTTCTGCTTCTAGTCTTCCACCTTTTTATTGTTTTTTCAATTATTGGATGAATGCCCACAAGCTTTCCTTGACGTTTTTGTCTAGGCATGTGTTTGTTTTCTTTCCCTGCATCTCTCTGTCCTCTGTCTTCTGCTTCATTTCTATGCATGGAAATGCAGTAGTCTCACAAACAGTTGTTTCTTGGTATCTAGATAAATGGATACATAGTGTACATTCAGCTGTCATGTATAACTGTACAGTGTAGCTGTAACTGCCCTCAGTCTGGTAAGTGTGTTTGATGCATAACACAACTATTTTAAAGACATTCCATTTGGGAAGTCTCTTTTTTTTTAACGAACTAGGAGGTGTCTTTGCATTTTTTTTCTTCTTTATCCACAGTTAACTCAATTTTCTAGACTTTTTTTTCTGACTTCTTATCAGGACACGTGGGGGTGTTTCAAGGGAAAATCCATGGGAAACTATGCTATGCTAATTCTGTGTTTTATCCTTTTTTAGTAAGTTATGAGTACTTTCCCTTTAAAACAGTGGGGACACAAAATGTGTATCAATATTTGGGGGAAATTTCCATATTTTGTGGTTGGATGTATGTGACTTTCCTGCTAGTCATAACAATTCTGGAATGATTCATCCACATTTTAGAGGGGCGAATGTTGCAATCTGATACTATGTTAGCTACTATGTGTTTGTTTATGCAAGATCTTCATTATAACATTTTTCTGCTTTCTTCCTAAAGAATAAATTATTTTTTGAAGAGAGTGGTACTTCCAGTCTTTCTCTCTTTGTGTGTGTGTGTGTGTGTGTGTGTGTGTGTGTGTGTGTAGGCTTCGCAATGTCTGTGATTGTGCTACAACAACAGATAACAATGTATTGGTATAAACATTGTTTTTATTAGTGACTTTAATGTTATTGAATGTGTCATGAACAGATATTAATTCACTGTCATTTTAAAGGTCAAGATAATGTAGGGAATATAATTTTTCTTAACCGAAAGAACATCAATTGTATTAACATAAAGGTGGATTAGTTTAAAGAGTTGAGAATTTCAAGAATGCAGCCTAGGAGACGCACAGTGGGAATTAGACATTGGTGTAGTGCCGGTGCTCCAGCACCACTGGAGTTGCAGAGCTGGGGGACAGCTTGCGTGACCGAGTACTGTGGTGGATCGATACAGGCGAGGAGGACGAGGAGTGGCATGCCCTGTGTGCAAAGGAGCCGCTCCGATGCTTGGAGCTGTGCTATGGAATGGGCAACCAGCCTGCCAAGAGCTCATGTGCTGAATAGACGTTGCAGGCATGCACTGTAATTCCATGTCTATTTTAGCAATACCTTTTTGTTTTCACCTAATACTTCTGACTATTTAAATTCTTTAGTCTGCTGAGCTTAGGAGTGTAATATGTTATATAAGTTTGGGACTTAAATCATCACTGTTTCAAAATTAGTTGGATGTTGAAAACTGAAATGTCACTAAAATTTATTTTAAATCTAATAATTTTTAACATAAAAAGCTCAATATTTTTATCCATTCAACTTAGTATTCACAAGATTAACTGCAACTGTAAAGCATCTGTGAGAACTGAAACCATCAGGATTTGATTCCCAGAAATTTTGTGTCCTTGGGAAGGATTCTAATGCTGTTAGGAAGAGAATCACTTTCCTGACCATTGAGGCAGAACATTTATCTAAAACGTGGACAYCAAATAAATAAAAGCAAAAAGTTAAACTGGTACTACATCTGTTTTATAATAAACTCAGTTACTGAACTTTCCCCTGAGCAAATTTCCCAAAAAGAAAGTGGCTTTGGAGATGCTAACTTTCATAAAGTCTCTGAAACCTAGAAAAACAAAAATTACATGCTGCCAGTTCCAAAGGAATTCATGATGGTACCTGCAAGGCCACGGGGCAAAAGAGGCAGCACACTGACAATGTCCAGGTGGCTCGCTAGGTGTCACGCGCGGTTCTGTGCCGTGGGGTGGCCCTGGCTGGTCTCAGAGGGTCCCGGGGGAGCGGGGTCTGGACCTTCTCCCTGCAGCTTCCGAGGGAGCTGTGGCTCGCCGCATTTCCCGCTGGATGGCACTGCTGATCCACACCCGCCGCCGCTGCTCTCCAGGCAGCATCCTTAGACCACCCAACAAAATTGTTTCCTTTGAAGTAATCAATTTTACTCTCTCTTCTCAGATATGGCAGCAAGCAGATGCAGTTATAGAAAAGCCTATGAGAAAATCAACTGGATTTTCAAAGGCATATAGGGGAATATGCTGCCTCTTTTAATCTGGTGGGTATCAATATCAATTTGTGTGGCAGAATGGGTACTGCTGTCAAAGAGAACATCCAGAGTCGCTGTCAGGAAGATGTATGGAAATACTGCTGGCGTCATTGCAAGGAGATTGAAGCTTTAGTCTGCGATACTAGTTTGTCTTTTGTGCCACATTAGCACTAGTGGTTCTGAATAACATATTCTCATGTATAAGAGTAAAGAAATAATTTTCTCAGGCCAGTTACAGAAGTTAATGCTATTGCTAGAGCTTATGGTTAAAGTCTCAGGTCAGCAGACATCTGCCCACAGGCTGCTCTCAGTTCCCTCAGGAGGACGAAACTGCAAATCAAGAATGCAGGTAGGCATACAGCAGAGATGTTCAACAGGTGAGACCAGGTAAGCAACAACCCATAGTGGATCTGGATACTGGTTTAAGGACCAATGAGATGAGAATTTTTATGCTACTTGATTATCTCACACACTTGCTCTTACCCCCCACCCAGCATTGCGTTCACAAGGTCTCAACTTCCCAGCAGGGAGACTGTTGCTGGCAGCGTCGGGCAGAAGGTCCTCTCAGTTTGTGCCATGCAGCTGCTCGCAGTTACCAGTCTCAGACATTATTGGCCAAAGTCCCCAGGTATCCCCCAGCATGTGCTCCAGCCCTTTAACCATCTTGGTGACCCTTTGCTGGGCCACAGTTGAGCACTACAGGACTTAGACTCCAAATTAATTCCTCTGTAGTTTGGCAAACTGGTCATTGACAGGAGACACCAGCTGTGAGTATGAAAGTCTGATACTGTACCAGAAGTATATTTCTCCAAGCTCTGAAAAGTCTTTCATCATGAAATGATCCTGGTGACAATCCTGAGACATCTGCTCTATTTGTTAAAATATTTAATACTTTTCCTTGCAGTGTGATGACAAGAAAATAAACTACTCTGGTCTCAGGGGTGACAATCAAAGAACTGAGGTAGTCTGAGAATGAGTGGGGACTGTATTTCTTAGTCAGTGGTGTTCTCTTGATAAAGGGATGATAGCATTTGTGCGTGCCATCTTTTGCGTCTTCCCCACAAACTCAAATTTTGAAGGCAATTCCACAGCTCGATGTCAGGGGAGACATATTCCACAAGTGTGAATATACAAGAGCTATTCTCCAAAGACGGAAGCAGCCCTTCTTCTCCACTTTGAACCAAATCCAGCTTGTCTTTCTCAAAAGGTTCTTATGCAAGATTCTTATGCGGATGAATCAGCTCAGAACTGTCTCCTTTAAGACGGATGGTATTCACAACCAAGTACCTTTGAAATTCAGAGGGTTCAGGTAAAATTTGAAAGAGTAAAAAGATACATCAAAGCAACGGTTTAATTTCAACCTGCTTATTTGCTATAGATTAAATTCTATTAGATAAATTCTTTAAAATTGTGACATGAACCCAAATCATGAGGATTAAAGTAAATTACATGAGTTACCTGGGAATCAACTTTTTAGATTATAACCTTTATTCAGCATATGTCCAAACCTAGCATAAGGATATCATGATACAACAGCACATATGCTTCTTTCAAAAAACAGCAAGCTATTTGCGAAACAATCAAAGCAAATTATAAATTTAACTAACCAAAAGATGAAAAGAATCTTATGTTTTTCCAAGATCAGATATTCAAATTTTGTAAAAATATACATTTTGAGAGCAAGGAACCTAATTACCTGATAACTGCTGCGTTCATATAAAATAGGAGKGGTAATTTTGCATTTGAATACAAGCATTTTTCACTATGAATTACTGCTGAAGCAACATCAATATCTTTCTTTTCATTTGATATACATGAACTTTTTTAGACTTAATAAAAAACTAGAACTGCTACAAAGTATTTATATGCTTTAACTTGCACTCCACCACAGAATGTGAGCTGACATAAATCAGCTGGTGTATAGATCCACAATAAGAAATTTTTCCTCTGGCTATGCTCTGATCACTTGTTTCAGATATAAGTTGTTAATAATTTACAAATAAATTGAAAATTAGTGTGTAAATATTTTAGGAGTGASTTGGTATGCCTGAAAGGCCCAGCTTAACAGAAGATACTGAAAACTGGTGCTCCAATAATCAACAACATGCACGTTGCACACCCAAAATGATCCACGTTGGAAAATTCTGGCTTGCATCCAAAACAACCAGTACCGACATTTCCACAATGCCTGTTGTCTGCCGGGGCGGGGGGGTGTCCATACTGCCGCCTGCGGGAGAGTGACCTAGTCAAATCTCACGCACTGAACATGAGACTCCTGCAGTCGGCTCCTGTCCTGCTCTTTCCAGGGGCTGTATTTCACGTATCTCCTGTGCGTCAGCAGTGCGGCACAGCAGTTTCTTTCCCACTCTGTTATTCTGTCTGCCAGATTCATTTCATGGGCCTAATCTGTGATCTCCTGGGCATCAGCACACCAGAGTTATTCAGGAATAAAGTTATTCCAGAATAACCGCACAGAAAATAAGCTTTAAATGTGATGTCTCGTGAGATGAATTAATATTGTATTTCTAAAATAAAAATACAGTGAGTTAAACCTCTGAATTAAGTCTTTTCATTCCTGGACCATTCTTTGACACACTCTAATCCCGGAGGTGCTGGGGAGTGTGCACCCCGGCCTCAGTGAGCCGTGGGCCATGCTTGCACTGTTCTTCAGCTGCAGCACCTCGCAGAGCTGTGCTGTTTGCATGTTTGCAGCCTGGATCACCTTGACAGCCCTGTATGGTGCCATATTGTCAACAGAGCGCGTTGTGAGTTGCATGTTTGCGGACCCGCTGTCAAAGCCTGGAGCACATCCCCTTTCTAGGAGTCTATTGGCCAAGTTAATGAGATCAGCTGGTCGGCTCCTTCGCTGATAAGAGCTGTTGTGAGGAGAGCTAGAAGTGAGGGCCTGCCTCTCCTTTCCCTTGGGAACTTCTTTTAAGCAGAATCTGCACTCTGGCCCCCACCTCTGCTGCATCGCAGCTGTGCAGCAGCCACGTCTCACCCGGTCTCCTACCCCCACGAGCCTCACCCTGACCCAGACCCACCGGCCCAGCTTCATGGCTCGACCTCAGACCTGCCTCATCGCTACGGACTGGCTGGGTGGCCAGAGGACTGCGTCTGGCCCTGACCCCGACCTGGCCTTGCCGCTCTGCGCCTGCCTCCTTGTCCGGGAGGTCGCTGCTGGCTCCTGCCTTATCATTGCAGCCCGCTCCCGGCTCGCCTGCCCTCGCGGAGCAGCCAGCCCTCGCTGCTCCCCAATACCCAGGGCCAGCAGGCACAGCTCTACCCTAACACAGGCCATCCAGGGTGACAGCACGCTATAGTAAGGACTAATGCAGGCTTTTCTTCTCGGAGGTGCCAGTGCTCTGGAGCCCACTCAAAACCTAAAACTTCGTCTCATTCTCACTGACGGTGAGCTGGAACCAGTTCCTGAACAGTGTGCAGATGGAGCCAAACCCACTGAAATCACTGCAGGCTCCCCACCGGCTCAGGCTGGGACAGGATTGAGGAATTGCTAATTAGGACCCCTCTATTTGTCTTCAAGGTTTCTAAAGATAAGTTTTCATCATATGTCTATTTAAAGGCATTTAAATAGGGTGCTGTTCATGGTACCCAAAGTTAGGGGCCCAGACTCTTGGGAGAGAGGGAGAGAAGCACCCCTGGAGAATCACAGAATCACAGAATCGCTGAGGTTGGAAGGGACCTCTGGAGATCATCTAGTCCAACCCCCCTGCTCAAGCAGGGTCACCTAGAGCACATTGCACAGGATTGCATCCAGGCACGTTTT
>NW_020447675.1:1654362-1757790 GCF_003343035.1 Apteryx rowi
TTTTGCCAGGAGCTCCTTGCTCATCCATGCAGGTCTCCTGCCTCCTTTGCTTGACTTCCTACTGACTTTCCCTTAATTGGAGCTGCTAGTAGAGCCACTGGCCATGAATAAATTTATTCTTAGCCATTAGAATGAACAGGTTATGCAGCAGACCCATAACTGAAATAGTGGGACGAATGAACTAAATTTGTGGAAAGGAATTATGTGACACCTAGACACCACAGAAATCCACCAGGAGCCTGGACTCAGAGGCATAAGAGATGCTGTCCAGTTTCATGTTCCTGATATATTTTGTTATAATGTCCTCACGGAGAGTCTGGCTAACTTCCAAAACAAGATGTGTGAAATCCAACATGACTTGACCTGCCAGTCCCCGATTCTTCTCCCTCCCTCCTCAGATTTGATGGATGTTTTTCCATTCTAATAGCTGCATTTTAGCTTGAGGTCTCAGATTCACTTTCTACCAACACTTGTACTATTCAAAAAGCATCTTCCCTGGCCTTTCCAGGCCCTCCTGCCTTCTTCTCCTTCTTTGACTGCTGCCCACATCTCTGACTGTTTCTCCAGCATCTCTTAGTCATTTATGTAAGAGCATCAGAATGGCCACAGTGGGTCAGTCCATCATCCCCAGGGGACAGAGAGATCATCTGCAACGGCCGGACATGAAACACACTTTTCTGGCTCTCAGCAATTTGTGTTTCAGACCTTCTGAAGTAGACATGATACCTTTGCATTTACTAGCACTAATAATTTCTCCTCCCTTGCCCTTTTTTTATGGACGCCCCATAGTCTTTGTCCCTTTTTGTTTCCTTTCTCTTTACATCCTTTTGAGGCCAAACTCATTTATCCTCTCTTTATTTAGGTTACTCAGGGTATCTCTCTATCAAAGTCTCGGGGTCCAGATTTTGTTTTTATTTCTATAGTACTTACTGTTCATAGCCAGAGACTTGGGAGCAATTTGTGCAAGGTACTGTTCAAACACAAAACAAGAAGATGGATCCTACTCCTCTGTGCTCAGCATTTAATTGTAAGATGAGAAACACAGGTGGGTAAAAGAAAGTGGGAGTGTTTGGATAGGATGAGCACGGATGTCTCTGCACAGTGATGTAGGCATCACAGTTAAACAAAGTTTTAAAGAGATTTTTCTTTCTTTACCCATTTCCCTTCTGATAGTGCTTCAGGTAAACACAGTCATCTTGCCTGTGTTTCAGGCTTGTTCATCTGCTTGTCATCCTTATGCTGGCCTCTCTGTCTTGGCCTGCAAAACAAGATTGTGTAAACTTCCATTGCTTCTTCTTTCATTTCATTACAAATAATCAAGGATTTCTTTTCCCATTCACATCACTAAATCAATGCTTGAGGGAAAGGAAGCTGGAAAAACTATCAGCTGAAAAAAACTCACGTCTGATAACACTGAACCTAAGATTTGCTAAGATAATCAGTACTGAGAAACATGCTCAGAAGCATTCTGTTTTGTCCACTTGAACAGCCCCTTTACAAGTTCTGCATCCCACTCCTTTGGTGATCATCGGGTTCACACATTATATGAAGAGAACATTTTCATGTACTGCCCTCGAAAAGAGCTTGCGGGTTGCTAGGCCATGCAAAAGTCTGCTGGCTCCTAGGGAATACTAAAACGGAAGCTGAAACCTGAACTGAAAACATGAGCTGGAGGTTGGGAGAGAATCTGGATGGTCTAGGCATATCTTTTTGTGGTGTTGCTCTCGGACCCAGTGAATCCTGAGAATTTAAAGGACAAACAAAATCAGATATATTTCAATGAGTGTCTTAGCAGATACTTCCCTCTCTGCTCAAAATCAGCTCTCATAAAATTATCATATTGAGAGTATTTTATGAAGTCTGTTTGCATTTTATGTGTAAAAATGTCAGGAAATCAACTCTCATTTCTAGAGCAGTCCATGAGCTATTTTTAATAACAATTGTACCAAATGTATCATTTTTGTATGAAAATACAAATTCTTAGATCTTTCTCAAATGGAAAAAAAAATACTTTGTACTGTTAAAAAGATCTGTAAAACTTATGAAAATAATCTGGTATAGAAAGTTATAAGTTTCTTCTTGTAAGCAAGCACTCATTATCTTGGCCTTTTGGTATTTTTGCATTAATTTTGTTACATTCAGAAAAAGATTGAATAAGTGTTTTTGGTTGTGTTTTTTTTCCCTAAAGCTAACCAAGTGGGAAAAGGATGCATAAAATCCTGGAAAAGGTATTTTATATATGTGGTAACAATTTCTCCATTGTCTACAGATATCGTGATAAAAAGAACACATATTTTCAAAATGAAAAGGAGTGCTCAAGTGCTGGGGCAGTCTGTAATAGAAGACAGCACAGAAGAGGGGAAGTGAGGGGCAAAAGTCAGATGTCTGCAGGCTTAAAGTTTCATCTTTCTAACAGGATTCCTCACAAAAACACCTTAGTATTTTCCTCTTAATGGCAATGAGGGAGAGATCCCTGTTGCCTAAGTAGTTCTCTGTCTGCTGCAGAAATGGCAGTGGATGAGCTTGCCACTGAGAGAGGAGCAGAAAGCGTAACCAAACAGTCACCTCTCTGGTGACGCAGAGCCCTGTGGCAAAGGCAATGCTAATAAGCCCAAGCAGTTCACTCTGGAGAAGCAAAGACTCGTTTGCATTTCACAGTGTACTGCAAAAAACAGTCCCAGCATTTGAGAGGGATCATTAACAGTCTGGTAAGAGGTAATTCAGTCCTGGCTCTGCAATGCTTGCACTAACTGTTGAGATTTTCTTTCATTTAACTAGGACCAGAAAAGAAACTTAAATGGTTTGGTATGCTTACTACTAAAGGTACAAGCAGCAGAGAGGGCAGCAACACTGGGAACATTTTGTATTTTTCTAACCAAGCATAGTTGCTTGTATGTGGCTAATGGCAGAATTTACCATAAAATTGATTTGACTGCTTTATGAATGCTTACCATTTCATGCTTACTGATGGTTTAAGCCAAAAGCTGCATCAGTGCCACTAGACCAGTGAGTTTTTTTAGAGCCTAGAATCAACTTTGCTGTAAAACTTACTACACAGCAGCGAACAAATAAAGAGCAAGAGGCTTTTTTCCCTTTTCCCCATACAGTCAGATAGGATAGGCAGTGTGTTAATTGTTATCATGCTATTTAAGCAATTTGGGAAGGAAAAAAATAAGATAAAACAGAAGACAGAAGGGGGGAAGTAAGTCAGTCAGCTTTTCCCATAGAAGAGGAAGTCTTGAGAGAAAATCCTAGCTCCAGCTGGCTCCCATTTGTTTGTTTGGATGCTGTTATTCTGTTTTGGGTTGTTGGTTTTTTTTTTTTGTGGTGAGAGGGAAGATCCATACAGTGTTATGCATGAGGCCTGGTGGCATTCTGCCTTCTCACGGGCACCCTTCCTGTTGTATATCTTTGGGTCAGTAAAGAAGCTCCTTACCTAAATGCTAAAACTTGATTCCCTACAAAATATTGTTACTGAATTCATGTGCAGGGTAACACATTTCTCACTATATTTCATGTGTATCTAACACATTTCTCTATATATTGTGTGTGCAGCTTTTCCTATTCTAACGTTCAGTAACATGCCCACCTCCCTCAATAACTAAGAAGCTCTGACGGATGAATGKGAACTCTAGCCATTCAAGAATATCCTGCATTTCAGTCTTGAGTCTTAACTCGATCGCACCTACCGTAAACTCTGTCTGAGTGTACTCAGTGTGCCAATAGGACACATTATAGAGGAGCGCTGCAACAACMACCAACTATAACTTAATACCAGCATTGTAAATAGGCTACCTGACTGCAGACAATGCCTTAAAACCCATTCACACACAACTTTCCTGAAGCACAAATGTACCAAACGAACTTAGCAATGATTTGAACAATATAAATTCAACAGATAGTTGCCTCAATTTATTTCTGGAGGTCTTTGWTGCTGGCAGGGTAGAAATGAAGGAATTAAATGAAAATTGTGAGTTTTAGCTTTAAGCCAGGTGAGATCATGAGTCTGCAATGCCTTCTAGGTATAATGTATTTTCAGATTTACTTGAAAAATTAAACAACACTGGCAGAGAAATCTTGGAGAAACAAGCCAGCGAATGGCTTTCTCAGTTGAAGAGTAGTAACTCAGTGTACAAATTACATAGTTGCCATCTCCTGTCAGAATTCATACTTCTCCTTTTATTATTTTAAACCATAAGCAAAGATGTGTTTGACACTGTCAGATGTGATTGCTAGGTACCGAGGTTTGACACAACAGGATCATGCTGCCCTAATAAGAAGATGGCTGGAGGACTGCAAGAGGTCTCCCTCACTGCAGCGGGTTGAAACCAGCGTTATTTGCTTCATGATCTGCCATTCAGGCATACAAGCTCACGCCAAAATACCTCTGGTGTTTTTAAAATGACACTGCGTGCTACGTCCGTGTGTGCCTCCTGCAGGCCTCAGTTCACAGCTGCATCTCTAGGGCTGTACGAATAGCTGTAGGACCAGTATTTATAGGGCTTGATTAAAGGGGTAAACCAAACAGCCTTTTTTAATGAGAGCTTTGGGCTGTTCTCTCAGGAAGTGGAGTTCTCAGCTCAAACCTCTGCATTCAGGCAGGCAGAGAGGGAGCCAGAATTTCCATTYTATTTTGAATCTTAGATGAACTAAGGGCCACACTGTGTAAAAGACAGCAGCACCACTGAGGCAACTGTCTCTTCCTCATCTACATTTCTTTGTGGAGTTATAGCCTAAATATTTGAAGATTCTGCTATGGAAATGGTAAATTAATTGTTTTGCCATCCTGGAAATTTCTTCCTTGTTTTTTCCTTTGGCAAAAACTATTCACTGAATTCAGTCATCATTCACGCTGACCAAATGCTGTCAAACTAAAAAAGTCATAAAAAAAAATTTAAAAAGAGTTTGTCTAGCCACACTTGTCTGGCAGGCTGAGACAGATTTCTCTGAACAAACTTTAGTATTCATAGTGGGATTAACAAAAAAAAAGAAAAATCTAGGCATGCATGAAATGAGATATTTTAAGTGTACCAACAATATATATGGCACGAACAGCAGTTTTAAGATCTTTAATACAGCAATACTCAGCAAAACTGAGAAGGCATGGAAATATTTTGCAATGGGAAGGGCTGTGTGGGACTGAAGAACAATTGAGTGCACCTAAATTAGGAAACTGCCTCTTTTCAGTAGCTGCAGAGGCACTACTGTAGCAGAACTGCACTTCCCATATATATTCCCATACCCCTAAGTGGGGTGCTGACAGCAAAGATTTAACACGTAGACATTGGGTGTGCCTGAGCGAGCTCTGATTCAGAGCTTGGGACTCAGAGTTTAAGACCTCTTTTGTACGTACTGGAGAGGCTTGTAGGGAAGAGAACAATTTCTTCAATGCAATATTTTTGTGGTTACAATGCTCACCCTGAAACAATAAAGCACGCTGTTGACCCTCATCGGTCTGCAAGGATTTAAGCCCACTGCTCCCACTTCAGAGCAGCAAAGCAGCCTGAGGTAGGGCTACTCCGCAAAGCTGGGCCATGGCAGAAAGGCCTGCAGGACTGGCAGCAGCAAGGAGAGGGGAAATCTGATTTTGCCACTCAGTGGGAAGAGTTCTCTTCCCTGCTCCTGGTGCTCATCAACTCTTAAGTGGAAAACACACACATGGTTCTCCCAGAGATCAGAAACCAAGTTTTTTTCCTTCTTCTCCTTACCAGATGACAGAGTAAGGCCGTCCTAGGGATCTTGCATTCCTGGCTGTGTACTGGTGCTCCTCTGCCTTCGTCTGATCAGGAAAACATGCCTGGACACTGTCAAGCCAGGCTAAGGGGGTCTTGATCCCTCATCTCCTATTTCCCCTGAAAGCCTCTTACCGCTAAACCACTTTGGAAAGGTCCCTTCACTCTCCTCTTTTATTTTTAAGTGAACTCTTTAAGTGCTAGTTAACTGAGTAGAATATGATCTGATGACATGTAAAGTATTTCTGAATTGCAACAAAACTTAGGCTTGCTTGATTTTAGGTACCTTTGAGGAGTAGATGATGCTTGAGAGTAATTAATCTGCTTTTCACCTTCTAAAAAGCCACAGCTGGGGGGGTCTGAGCATGGTCTAAGCTTGCTCATGGTTGCACAGAAAAGTCTGTAGATGAGCAATGAATTGAACCCACACTGAAGAGTTCAGTGGCGAGTTTAAATTTTTAGCTGACTTTTGGGTACTTCATTGAAGAGTTGCAGACAATATTTCAAGCAAAAATATGAATGACACGTTAGACTAACTCCGGCTTGAGAAAGTTGCTATCAATTCACAATGAAACTTTTCGTAGCTGCAATGGAGATATAAACAAACCTAATAAGAATCGCAGTACAAGTATTTGTATTATTCAAAAAAAACCCTGCACAAGCCAGCTGGTGTTCAAATTACTGAAAAACCATCTTTGTCAGTTCAGAGATGGGAAGATGAGTTGTATGTGAATAGTACATTATGAGTCCAATTCTCTGCTATCGTCAAGGGTTTTTTTCCCTCAGCAGCAGCAGCCTAAATTGCTTTTCTATCCAATTTTCTAATGACACTAATTAAACTTCAGAACCTTATTTCATGTCCTCATCTGTGTCACTATCCTAGCCAAAAAGGGAGAATGCTGCACTATGTAAATGACAGAAGCCAGAGCATTTCACTGAAAGAGTACCTCAGCCCTGCTTTTGTAATTCCTGGGGAAAAAATTGCATCAGAGGCCCCGTGATACGCAGTGCGGAGCTGGAAGCGTGCTTGTGAGAGGACAGGTGCACAGGCGAACAGCTCAAAGTGATTCCTGTTTACCAGTTTCCTGAAAAACAGCATTATGTTGAGATAATCTACAGCTTCGCTGCCTGAAGGAAAAAAACCCAGAGCAACAGCTCAGCACCCCAGCAAAACCTGTGACTGTCCCACCCGTGCGAGAGAAAACCACAGCACACTTTCTGTGCTTTGCTGGGGCCACGGTTTCTCTGTCCGTGGGACTGGGAAACGGCTACATGATCTCCAGCTGACTTCCATATTAAGGCCATATTAAAGCTTAACGAGTGAGAAAAATGCAAATATGGGAGGGAAAATATGTAATAAATTCCCTTCAGCAGATCTATAGCTGTACGTGAACAGACGTAGCCTGAAGACCGACGGCCTAATTCTCGTGTAGACCATGGGTCCTGTAACACCCAGCTGGCGAAGCCGTAGCGTTACGCCGGGTGGAAATTACATTAGATGACTTTCCGCCTGCCGGCAGCAGACCCTTTTAATCCAGCCTGTAGAAGGGCCGCAGCGAGGGCTGGGGCGGCGGGTTGCCCTGAGCCCGGCCCCCGCCTCGGCCGGCTCCTCACCTCGCCCGCGCTGCCGGCTGCGCGGGCGCCTTCGGAAAGGCAAAGCGGCACCTTGTTTCACCGCGTGTCCAAGCAGCACGGCCGGTGCCCGACGGAGCCCGTTTTTGTCTGTTTTGTCTCCTAACAACCCCCTCTCCGCTTGTCGCTGCACGGGGCCTGGCTGTAGGGGAGGGGGTGGCGGATGGATCTCACATCTTGTCCCAAGTAGTCGGGAGGAAGGGATTTAACCTGGTTTACAAAGACAAAATGGCAGGATTTATCTGCACCCTTTAATTCCCTTGTAAATGAGGTGCGCACACGACCTTTCTCCTCTGCTGGTGTCATTCTCTTCTCTAAGGCTGYAGAGGCTTAAAAGCAGCTGGAGCTGTTTATTGCACACAGCCATAAAATAAATAGATATAATTTGGAAAAAAGAAGACTATGCAGGCTTTTTTTTTGTCGGCAGTGTGCCCTTGCAGGGAAGGCGGCTAGCTGCGTGGGAGGCTGTATTATCACGACGGTAGCCTGCAGGCCCAGGGAAGCGATGACTCCCTTCTGCACCACATCTGTGAAGCCACATCTGGAGTGTTATGTGCAGTTCGGGGCCCCTGGGACCAGAGCTATTGACAAGCTGGAGAGGGTCCAGCAAAGGGCCACTAAGAACATTAAGGGATAGTCAGGGCCTGCATTTGAAGAGCCCCTGTAGTTTGTTATAATAACGCAGAAGAGCATGGCCCCCTCAGTGTAGGCTGTTTAAAAACAATGCAAAGTAGACCTTTTGCCAATGCTTGCTAACTGCAATACTAAATGCCATAATTCTGCTTGCAAAATAGTTCTCAAGGATGCTCTTCATTTATCTGGTACAAAGCAGGAGAAGAGGGCCAATAAAAAATTCTCACTATGGAGCTGTAAAGCCTCAGGAACCCTTCGAGCCATCCAAATCCCTCGTTCCTCTTTCCTTCCCCAGCGAGAGCTGCGTGTTGGGATATTGTGCCCCCATTCCAGCCAACTGCTTTTGCCATGTCATATATTGGCTTAACCCCCTCATGAAGCACTACAGGAAAGAGAGTTTATGGAGGGAAAGGCTGTGCTACTTCTGCCCCTCCTCTCCTGGAGCGACTGCCAGACCGTGGGGCTGTCAGAAAGCGGGATGGCTCCCACGAAACACTAACTTGCACCTAACAGGAGCACCTGAGGCGCAGGGGACAGCAATCAGCAGACAACCTCAGTGGGCGCAGAGTGGACCCAGGTATGTTGCTTTCTGACAAAATTAAATATATTCAAGGTTGTGTTGGAAGGAGCAGATTTTGAAGTGGGGATTGCCACCTTCTGCAGGGTGGAAGAGTTTTTGTCAGGTGTGTTAGTACATAAAATATATTAGTTCACTAGCTTCTTCATATTGTTTTGCTTAGCATAATACTGTCTCTGAAATGTGCAAAGAGGATCAAACATTGGACTAAATTCTTTGCTGTATGAGTTATGTAAAATATATGAGTCTTGTAAAGTTACATAAAAAATGTATGTGTCTCTGTACCGGGTTAGATAAATTTCTATCAGTGAGTTAACAGGAAGGTGTTTCTTCTGCTAAAGTAAACTGTAGTGTCTTAGGGTGCAATCTAATACATTCATTATCATAATCATTATCATTAAATAATCAATGGTAGTGTTTCTTTTATAGAAACTGTTTATAAAATTTTACTTGGAAATTGAGTGGTTGCAGAGGGGATGATTCTTTTGCACAAAGAAATGTATTTTTCATTTTCTGAAGAGAAATGAGAAGTGATACAAGCCAATCATTTTAAAAAGTTGTGTACGCATACTAATATACTCTCTGAGGCACTTACTGTTTGTGCTCAACTTTCCTTTCTGGACAGATTTGTATACACATCAGCATGACTGCTTATTATTTTGGGTACTTGCATAATTTCCATGAATCTTCAGTTATTATCTAACACCCTTTCAGAGAAGATAAAATCTTCTTCAACACTGCTATACTTGTGTTTACTGGTAATGTAATGCTGAAGGCATAACTGATGGGCTGCCTAAGAAACCCACATACCTAAATGGCATTATTAGGAAACTTGGACTTTTTTTTAAATTCAATGTCATCTCCTAAGGAGGATAAAAAAAAAACATCCTAAAGTTGTGAAGGGATCAAAGTAATAACTTCAGCTTCAGTACTTTGTTGCTATAAACTAGCAAAGTTTTATCTGTGCTAAGGGGCTTGTGATGTTTTCCACCAGATAGCAATGTGTCCTTGTGTCCTTCTGTGTCCCCTTTCTCCCCCCACAATCCAAGGAATCCATTCCCCCCAGATATACTTACATTTACTCATATTCTGGCTCCAGATGGACATTCAATCTGCGTTATAACCCCACCTCCTTGTGTGTGCCCTCTCTTCCAGCATTGACATCTAAGTGTTCTCTACCCTACGCTTCGCTTCTCATTTTCAGTTGGACCACAAGCCAGCTAGCTAATACTTTTGGAAATATTACAGGTTCATTTTAGCAACTTTATACAAAATAGGCTATCTCTGTGAAATGGCTTTTTTTTCTAGTGCTTTTTAAATTACAAATTACTGAAAAATATTGGGACTACATTGCACTAATAAATATCTTCTAAGTCTGTGATGAATTGTTATAATTATTTATTTGTTTTTTAATGCATATTACTTTTCACTRTTTTTTGGGAAAAAAAATTGACAATATAGGAAGTAAATTCTTTGTCTTCACAAATGTGTTGTCTTTCACAGACAGAAGAAGGGAGAGCTTGTGTTCACAAACCTGCCATTAGATTTAACTTCTGATCCAATGGAAACTTTACAAATGAAAGACAGTCTTGTTTTCAGGGCCTACTCAATAAACTAAGCATTCATGTCAAGGTGATTTCAATTCTTTAAATATGATTAAGCATGCACATGAATGTAGGCGTACCTAGGACACACACACTAAATTGCAAATGCTAGTATTCAGTCTACATACCATGCCTTCAGGAGAAAAAAAATCTAAATTATATTTACTTTTCTCTTTTGTGATTCCTCCTAATATATGTGTATTTAAAAAAAATTTAAAAAAACTCAGACAAGACCTGGAGGGAAATATTTGAATGCAATAAAATACATTCAGTGAAATTCATTGAGCAAATATGTCTTATTTTGAAAAAATGGATAAACAATAAAAGCATTAGCTAAAAATTAAATAAAACAGCAGTACATGAAAAAGGGAATGATAACGTACTATTAAATTGAATGTTGCATGATAAATATTTATAAATGAAATGCAAGTTAGATCTTTTTTTTCCTGAATTTTGTATTTTTGCATTATAAGAACAAATGAATTGAATACCTAATTCAATAAGATCTTGAGTTTAACTGCTGCTGGCCAAGGAGGAGATATGAGTTTTATAAAGCTCGAGGGCATCACAATTCTATATAAAAGTTTATCCTTTACTTTCAGTTTATATGCATAAAAAAGAAGCAACAGTTTAACTGTTTTGATAGGACGAAGTTGTTAGAAATGTGAATAGAAGTAAAGGATTTGAAGCTGAATAGAAACTTAATTCACTAACTTGTGCAGTCCTTGGTCACGATTTTGGGAATGGGCATATATTTAATCAACAAAGAAAGATTTAATCAGCTCAGTATTTCAGAATACTCACCATGTCCATTTCAGATTTGGACCCAGTTTTACAAAGCTGTAATAAATTTTGCACTCAAGTGCTCATTTTGTATATTTAATAAGAGGTTTATTACTGATCACATTTAAGCCAGCACACTTATTCTTACTTACTTTAGACGTCTAGCTCACAATATTCAGCAGCTTCTGGGTAGGTGGGTGACTTTACACAATGCAACACCTAGTGAAAACTAGATCCTATATATTCTGTGTAAGACATACTTCACTTAAATATTCTTGATCAGATATTTTCAACCCCTGCTGCATACGTTTGCTGCATTTTCAGGAGGTCCTGGTCAGCCACGGTATTTTCTCTGTATGATGAATTTTTTAATTTTTTTTTAAAGCACTTTGAAGTGTTATCATCCTTATGAATCGTGGAGTTCCTTACCACAATAAATCATTTGAAATATGAATATTTTAAGCAATATTCAAATGAACTGAATATTTATAAGAGGAATAATTTGCTTCCAGCTATGATTATCCTAGTTTAATGTCAGGAGATCTATGGAGCTCCATACTTCAGAGCTTAAAGTGGTCTGAGAGAGTAGAGTGAGTTGCATGCAGCTTATATTGCTTTCTTAATTTGAGGTTCTTGCAGTCTCCTGACACACTGGCTGTTTTCTGCTGATGTAGACAGAAAATCAAAGTAGATGTTTGGATCAGATCCTGAATGGCAAATTCAAAATGCAAAAACATCTTTCTTGTTTAAGATAAGGGGCAATGTATGTAAGTGTAGTAAACTGGTATCTGAGGCATTCCAGTTTGGCTAAATCAGCCCTTTTAAGTTCTATGTGTTTATGATAAAAAAAATCCAGTATCCAAGGTAGCTAGTTTAGAGTTAGGTCAGGATTTCTCTACTGTCCCACAGTCACGGCTTTAACTGCAGTATAGACATACTCAGATACTTGACCTAGATTCACAAACAGGGTGATAAAGAATAAGTAAACAGATGGGAAGTTTCTCTCAGACTATCTTTAGCAAAGCAATTGTAGCAGCRAATTCTCTAACTCAAAAAAGGCTGACACTTACCAATAAAGGAGAAGACACTTGAAAGTGAGAACAAACTTGGACAACCTAGGCTTCCAATAAATGTCATTAAAGGAAAGATTACATATTGGGATGATCATCATTAACTTTTTCTCATCTTTTCCTCTTGTTGTTCTCCTTCGTCTCTTCAGCCATTCTGGCTGGAGTCTGGAATTGCCCCGGCTTTCTTGTCCTCTTGAAGGTGAAAGTTTCTCTTGTTCTTTTTTTGAAACTAAATGTTTTGAAGCAGTGCAGAAAATACTTTAAATTGCTTTTCCACTTTTGTTTCAACTTACAAGAGCCCCTTCGTTTTTACCAGCATTGCTCTTGTCAGTTCAGAATATAATGTAAATCTCTAGGAAAAGAAGCAAGGAAGMAAGCTTTTACTGTGCTGCATCCGCCTTCAAACTCCCCTTCTCTCAGTGAACACTAAAGGGTACTGATTTGAGGATCAATCAGCATGCCTTTTGCTCTTCTCTGATTCATTCTCTGTCTCTTCAGCATGCTTTGAAAAACAAAGYATAAATTGGTGAAGAAGCCTGTTTAGTCTTGGGCTGCAATTAGATGCACTTAATGGAACAGAAAGAGTGCCCTGCAGTCATGTTAAAAGGATAGGCACTTATTTTCTGTTTTAAATCCCTTTGATTAATTCATGGAATTTAGTCCACAGATCGGATGCTTTAATTCAAATCAGGTGATACATTATCTATTTTTCAATGACTTTGGATTCTTCTGTTTGCATGTTATGAAAATAGCAGTTTTTTGGTTTTCTTTTCAGTATCAGCTGTACCTTTGCTCCCTCACACAGTTCTGTTAAAATGCTCCAGGTTGGCTAGTGCATTTGGAGGAGCAGGGTTAGGAAGCCTACACTGGGGAACACTACACAGGCAGCAAAACTGGCAGGCTTAGTCGAGCAACACCGTCTGGTAGGACAGCTGCAGGTAAGTACCTGGGGCTGGATTGGAGCAACAATCCTTTCACCCAGCCTGAAAACAAGAAGAACAACATGTCTGACTGCAGTCTGAGTTTCTTGGGTGACGTATTTTTGGAAAATCAAATTAAATGCTCTTTCTCACTATCTCCTCTTAATCGCTCAGGTACTATGGCTTCAGGGCTTCACATCTTCAAAAGACCTTAGTCAGGCAAGATGCTGAGCCATCTAGTGCTTTTGCCTGATCTTGCAGAACATGAGGTTGAGTGCCTTGTCTTCAAGAGGAGTCCTGGAGGCTAAAAATTTAGGTATGTTTTTTAATGGTGGATTAGCCTGAGGTGCTCCAGTTATTGCAGAAAGGAGCCCAAGTCTTTATTCATGTCTGGCATTGTGATATTATCCAGCTCACTGCCTAATTAGGCAGAAGAAATTTTGTTTTATTTGTTGTTTTCAGATTAGAACAGTGAGCTGCAATGATTTGCAGCTTTTCTTCAGCTAGATAAAACACAATACCTTCCTAACCCAGCTGCAGTAAATGCAGCTCCCTGCAGAGAGTTGCCATTCAACTTGGACTTYAGCTCACAGGAATCTTTTCATTCCCTTTAGCTGAATGCAGCTTTGCAGGTCTTCATAGAAAATAGGCTCTTCTGATGTGCCATATTTATTTCATAAAATAGGAAGTCACACTGTTTTTATACACATTTGTCTGTATTTGGTCTTATGGGAGAGCATACCAGAGGTTTCATTTGGTTATATTTTCCTTTGAATGTGGATTTGCCAAGAAACACAGTATGAAGGACTAGCAGGTGAGATTACTAAAATGAGCTCGCTCTCCAGGTACTCATATTTTCAAGCTAATAAAAAGATGTCATAGTTAGTCAAACTCTTGAGTAGAGCCCTAGGGTCTCCGCTGCAGCTGGATTTTTCTATCCTTTGATGCAGTAATAGGGCTTTTTAGACCAAGACACTCACATTAATTCACTCACTCTCTTTGTTTTTTGCTAAAATGTTACTGTAAAATTCCTTTGTTGTTTCTAATTTAAATTGTCCAATATTTAAAGTTAAAACTGCAAAAAATCTGCATTTGCTTATGAAGATGCTTGTAGGTTATTGTACAATTCTACAAGAAAATTCTATGTTTTCAAGAAGCAAGGCTATTTTTTATTTGGTATTCTGCTTGGTGTACCTTTGATSTGAAGAACGATTCAACTATGACTATCAGGAGAAATAACCTGAAATGCCTTTTCGGACAGATCAAGTTTGTTTGTTAAAAACTGTTGGATCCTTACATCCCAGACCCTACAGAAGTTTATGTAGAAGGCTTTTTAATAAGGTAATATAGGTCAGAGCAAGAAACAGAAAAGATTCACACAGTGTTCATGCTTTCCTTTCTATTCTGTAGAAGGACCCAGGTTCCTCAGTGTAAGTGTACCAGCACCTCATGTGTTTGCCTCAGCATTTTCACAGGCTTTTYCTAAAGTTATAGAAACTCTGCTACAGACTATCTCTTTTTGCTTCCTCAGTGCTAAATTCCCAGGGTTCCTATATGAGGAAAACCTTAACGTATGCTTTTCACCATTTATGTTACTATTGAGTTCCTAAATGCATTCATGCTAATTTGAGTGCTATAATTTTTGCATTATTCTAAATGTGTAAAAAGCCTATTAGACATGTCACTGCACAGACAGCTTAAAATTAATGATTTCTACCTCACTGTCTGTTTTCCCTGGAAACTGCACTCTAAGACCTATCACTTAGGGTGCTTTCTCTAAAGTACCTCTTTCCTCCTCCCACCAGTCACAGAATCCTTTTAGCAGCAGCTCGGTTTGGACAGCTTGCACTGTACGTACTCGGCACTTCTCTGCCTAGGGGCGTGAAGGACAGAGCAGCCGTAACCCCTGACTGCCTTTTAACTCTTTGTGACAGTGCAATGCAGCAGTTTTCCTCTTATGCTTCCTCACGATTTCTTCTCTCTTACCARGTTAAAGCTGGAGGTACTCCTCTCACTCATGCTTTGCACATGTGCTTCCAGACCATTTCTTAGCCTTATAGTGTCTCTCCAGTGATCAGTTTGTCTGTCTGAGGGCTTCAAAAGCTTCAAGTGTCCTGTACTCTTCCTGATACAAAGGCCAGGTAAATTTCCCAGATRACCTCCAGAGAAACACCAACTACTGAAGCCACTTTTGGCAACATCCATATCTAATGTGGCCAAGACACTGGTATTCACTGGGAATAGCTGGTAAATACTGCAAATATGGCTTGTTTCTTACCTGAACAAAAATTATCTTGACACTCATGAGGCAAGGCGTAGCCGACTTTTGGTTAAGATACAGGTATATGATAATATTCCCAGAAAGGTGAAGGAAAGAGCATGCAGCCATAGACTCAAATGACTGACCTGTCAGTATGATTAAAAAAATTGCTGTGTTTTTGGAACCATCTCCTTGCCAGAACAAGCGAGAGAGAGGCAGAAACCCAAAACAGGCTTCTAAGGAATGGCAGCTCCCCTCCCTCATGAGGAGGGCTGTATCATGAGCTCAGCTGATTCACAAGCTCCTAACCTGTGATCTCTCTATGATCCCTAGAGGTTTAACCAAGATCATAGCAGTGATTGCCACCCCCACTGAGCAAAGCTGTGCAGCTTTTTGCAATTATCTCCATAGTAGGTTGCTGAAGGCAACCAAAACCAGACTGAAGTCACCAAACCAGGACTCAGAGTTWTGTTTTTTCAGAATTATGCTCGATAAGATAGGCAGCAGGAAGTTTTCAGAGGCCCTTAACTCTTCAAACAGTAGGTGAGTGCACTGGGCCTGCAAAACTTGATATTTTGCAATCGGAAACAGCAACATGCTAAAGGTATAGATCCTACACCTTCTTTTGGGGTCCTTATTGTGATACTTTTGGATTATCACAGCTGTTGCTCTTTGCAGCAGTCATAAAAAGAGAGTTGGGAAGTGAGTAGGCAAGCAGGAAATATGCTCTCAAATCAGATGCCTGGGAATGTTTGTATCCAAAAGCTGTATTGCTCCACCTTATACAGACACGTTCTGTCAGCTGTATTAGTAGGAAGAATCACCTGGAGTTGCAAGAGAAAAATATATTTTCACCAGGACATTGCTATACTCTTGAGATAGATCTGYGGAGTATATTGCGCACTAGCAACAGGTTACCAAATCCAGGAATATCCTGAAATCATCTACTTCATTCACCTGGTTTCTGGACACAAATGAGAGCATCTATTCTGTATCTTACCTTTTCCTGTTTGATTAGTATGTGACTGTAGTCAGTATATGCTATTTAGGTTCCTCTCAGAGTTGTTAATTTTCATGGGATCTTCTCTGTGTGCTCATCAAGGTGTGTGTCTGTGTGTGTTTGGTATGTGAAGACCAACTGCCACATCACACATTCCTACAAAATGGGCAGATAAAACTTGCTTGATTTTTTTTATAGGCAGGAACTGAAGTACAGAAAGTTTAAGGTCAGAAGTAATTACCAAAATGTGACATTTCATCAGAGAAATCTGCCTCATACTGAAGTGCTGGAGAAGAGCTAATTGAACACAGGGACAAAATGAGCAGTAATTACAAAGACCGCAAATCATTTTATTCAATTTCTAAAAGATTTTGGGATTTAACGTTGCTGAATAGCTAGTAGTGCTATATGACCTTATGACTTATGGGTCCTGGGACCCAAAGCTGTAATTTGAATGGTGCTACAGAATCTTGTTAAGGCTGAGGTCATGACTTAGTGCTACCTTGACTCCTGCTTTATCAGAGAGTAAATTATTACAGTAACTGTACACTGACTAAAATTCTTCCCTTAAAAATGTATTGTTTTTAAGGAGAAAAAGGAAAGCATATGTAAAACCTTAAAAAAATGGGTATGGTGCTGGCAATATCAAACTGCATAACAAAATTGCCTTAACTGGGAAAATAATTTACTGATTTATGTTGTTACTTACTCTTGTTTTGAGTGATGTGGCTGTCTTGCATTGTCAGGAAGAACAAAATGTTCCTGAGTTTATATGTTTGGCTTTAACTTACATATGAAGTGTTTTGTTTATTCAAGGAAGAGAAATAATGTCATTTTTGATGGGGAAAAACCTGCACATCCAATTTGTAAAAGGGCACTTGAAAGCTTGGCCCGAGCTCTTTGCTGGTAAGCACTTAGGGAAATGCTAGCTTTCAGGCCCCTGYGCACTGGCCCCGCGGGGGCGGAGAGCCCTGCAGCCCCTCAGCACCGCGGCAGAGCGCGGGGCCCGGGAGCCGCGGATGCACCCGCGCGGCAGCCGCAGGAGCCGAGGAGCATCTCCCTCCGAAAGGAGGCAGCGAAAGGGCAGCGCTGTGGCGGTCCTCAGCCCAGCATGCACTGAGGTACGGCTGTCCCAAGAGGCGAGAGGCTCGCTGCGACAGCTGCTGTTCRGCGGGTTAAGTTGGCCTGTACCATTTCTTTGTTTACAAGAGAGAGTTTAATGGAAAGGTTTTGGTTTTTTTCTTTTTTGCTGTCTTAGAAGGAAAGGCCAGACTAGACCAAAGGGCTGGACTTGTATAGGTCACTCTCCTTTCCCTAGTGCTGTAAGGACTAGTTATTTTAATTTTAAAGTTAAGTGTGTTTTCCTAAGGGAGCAACTTACGCCATTTCTTGTGCTAAAAAGGTCAATATTTACAGCATTCTGAGTTGGTTTAGAACAGGGTTAATTGCAGGAAAGGCAAGAACAGACCTTATAGGGCTTGAAGTAGTAAAAGGACTTCTATTTTGAGTTTCAAATATCCAGTCTCTGCTCATCCCTTAAACTCCTAGATCATCTATGAATTATTTATTATGCTGTTTTACTTCTTCAACATTTTGTCCTCAGTGGGATTTTATAATTCTTTTCTGGATGCCTTGGATGGTCCCTGTGGCTGTGACTTGCTGAATGAGAGACGCAAGATTTTCCCTACGCTTGCTTTGGAAGAGAACAAATTTCTACCCTGTTAGATACCTTAGTTTTCAATAAAATTCATTAAAATGATCTTCAAGGTACAATATGACCTCCAAAACTGTTTATCAATACACCTTTCCTATTTTCTGTATGGCTCTGACTTTAGGAAATTTAAGTCCGTTTTCCTCTGGAAACTTCTATACCTTGGTGGCCATCTGGTAATGCTGAGAACTACATTATAATAGGGAGTCACAGTCAGAGAAAGAGATGGAGAAGACATGGATATTTCTCTTCATTTTAGTCATGTACAATCCTATTTATGACTGCTGCCTCTCTCATGGAGAAGTAAAGCCAGAAGCTCTTCAGAAGATCTTTGACAGAAGCGTTGCATCTTCCATGGGCTTAAATTTTATATTGCAGAAAATAATAGGGACTCCTGACTTACTTTGAGCGTTTTTATACTTTTCTATGCCCATAAGGTGGTGAGATGGGAGATGTCTTTATGTTTAGTTTATGCCGTAATTCTATTTCTTCTCTTCCATTCCTATATACATGGTGAAGTAGACCGACTGTGTTCAAACCTGTAGGCTGGCACCTGCCTTGCATAGGAGAAGAGATTTTTCCTCCCTCTCTTTTTTTTTCCTGCAAAACATCTGCTATCTTTATTCACCCATGCAATAGGCAACTGACTGCTGCTTGTTTCCTTCACACTTTTTTCACAAGCAACAGTTGAATGTCTTGTTTCATTTTCTAACCTGAGCCTCAGAATGAAGACTAGTCAGCACCATGCTTTTGCACATAAGGGGTCTTCCCCTTGCCTCTAGTGTTGCTTACATCCATAACCCGAAATAACATTGTGCTACTGCCTACTGAACTAGAACCAAAATAATGTGATTTGAGAGTTTTGTTACGCCTTTATGCTACTGTACTGAAGTCCAAAACATATTAGCCCTTCATAGAGCCACAGCATTTGAAGACTAAACGTACTGTTTTGAAAGGAATACCCTGAAAACAGGAAATCAGTAGTCTCTCATCATTTCTCTCTTGTTCCCAGTTCATGCATTTATTACTGGAATTAGCTTACAAGAAAACCTTGTTAAGCCTCTTCTCCTTACTAAGGAAAAGGCCTGTAGGGACAGGATGTGTGTTTTTCAGTAGAAAACACTTAATTTTGATAATGAATGTTAGCAACATCAGGAACACACAGTGACCTGAGTGATAACTGAAATGAAACAACAAAACCAGCTTGGGACAGCGGTCAAGTCAATTCTCAGTCCAGACAATGTATTTGGAAAAGTGGAGGTTTTTTGAATTTTAAGGGTGGGGGGTATTTTTGAGGAAAATCTGAAGTGCATCACAGACTTCTCTCATCATTTGATCTTTCCATTGATAGTAGCAAGTAGCTGCATTGTACAAAGTATAAGTGTGTCCTTGCTAGTTCTTTGTAGATGTCATAGGGAACATGGATCTCCAAGAATTTAAATATCCTCGTGGCTCAGATAAGACTCTGTTGTTGGATGTTGCAGAAGATAACAAAAAATGGTTGTAGGAGAAATAGAACAAGTGATTCAATTCACAGTTGTAAATTTGACATTAAAACATATTTGAGAAAAGACCTTAAGCACTAGTTTGAATACGATGCTTTCGGCATGGAAACTACATATTACACTGGACATGAGTAAAAGTTGTTCTCTGTGTAGCTTTTAAATAAAGATCATAGAAAACCTGAGCACTGCTGAGCAAAGATGTCAAAAGGATTTCTTTGATAAAGAAGAAAGATTGCACGTCTTTTTGGCTAAAACATTCCACTACTGCTTTCTGTTCAGTTTAATTTGTTTTGTCATTTGGGTACAGGAAAGCTTTAAAAGAAAAACTATTGTGAATTTTTTTTCCCATAGCATCTTTCTTATCATAACTGATATATCAAGTTGCTTGTTTACCCTAAGGGCTCCTCCTTTACAGCCAACTTCCTTTCTCCTCCTTTATGTCACTGTTCTTTGAACATTGCATTAGGATGAAAAAAAATGAAAAAAGAAGGCCCTGATATGGAGCAGTGGGTAAACTTGGAAATTCAGAATTCTTATTTCTTTTATCTGGATTTATCTGCAGTGGTTAAATTAAAAGCTGTAAACTGTAGACTAAGAAAAGAAAAAAACCTGTAGACTGAGGAAAAACTTCAGAAAAGACTGAAGTTAGAAGACTAGGTTATGCCTAAAATGTTGTCTCCATTGTGCCATTTCGTAGCAGTGCTAGAAACCTGGTGCCTGAAGCAGGTAACAACTTTCTGAAAGTGGCAGGTGAAAACTGGGATCTTTCAATCCCAGACCTCTTACACAGGAACAGTATGTTCAAATGGATTTAGAAAGGGAACTAAAACATCTTAATCATTGTTCTGCCACACACTGACTGCAAAATTTCAGGCAAGCCACTGAGCCTTGGGTGTTCTGGTCCCTCTGCTTGAGCAAATTGAATAGTATTATCACTAACTATTAGAACTGAGCCTTAAAAGAATCTCTAAAGATAACTTATGCTTTGGCTGAAAATCAGTAGGTGTTTTCTTGTTAATTTTGATGGAAGCAGGGTTTCAGCCTAGGAAAACAGAAATTAATCTGTAGGAATAGAAAACCAGCTAGACTGAGTGTTATTTATCCCTTTGCAGGCTTTGCAAGGTGAATACTTAAAAACAAATAGTACTAGCTATTGCCACTTCATCAGCCCTGAAACTTTGTTTGTAATGCTGAACCTTAGGAAAAAGACCGAAACAAATCAGCCCCCTTTTAAATTGTCCTTTGCATCTCATTTCTTACTAGCTGACTGGTACCATTTGCTACTCCTCATTGAAATCCCATGAAATGAACTGAGCTCCCTGCATCTGCACTCAAGGGCTTAGGCATACTGCAGATGTGGGAACTAACCTACTTCTTACCTTAGTATTGAGGCTAAGTTGCAGCAATAGCAAAGTTCCTCTTTACTCCTGAAACGAAATTAAGAGTTCAGCATGGAAACAAGCCCCTCAAGCCATCCTCTAGAGAGAAGGACCCTCGTTCTTCCCCACCTTTGACAGCAGGAGGGAACTGCAGAATAAGCACAATGTTAATTAATACGTTATCAATAACTCATTTTCCATCACCCCAGCAATACTTTCTGCTGCAACAGAACTTTCTCTGGTCCAAGAGGGCACAGCCATTTTAGTGGGACCATATGGCTGAAACAGTCCTTTAATACAAGGAGTTCAGCAGTGCATACTGGGTGGGGGAGTCCCCTGGGCAAGATCCAGGCAGTGAGGAGGAACTTTTTTCAGTGGACACTTATTAGGACATCTAAATGTCTCCTAATCTCAGGACAAGTGGTCATTTTGGGCAAATAATGCCTTTAGTGCCAGTAGCATCCCTGTTGCTGGAATCTAGAAATACTACAGCTTTGGTTGCCGTTTGTCCATTAAATATGTTGCAGTTGTAGTAGTTCTGAAGATTTTAGGTTTGTAGAATTGCTGTAGTGCCAGATTTCTGTGAAGAGATGGATGGTTCAGTAGTAATATCTGACAAAGTGCAGTCTTTGCCATCTGTCTCTTCAAATGATTTAGGAAAGGAATGCTAGTTTAATTTAGATGGGTAGCTTCTGGAGGGGGAAAAAAAAGTGCAGAATGGATTGTAAAAACTGTTATAAAGTGGCTCTGAATCTGCCAAACCGCTCTAGCACTAATATTGCCTTATTCCTTACTAATAAGTTTAATATACTTTCTAGCTGTGCTTCACTTCTCAGAAAACAATACAAAATGTTCACTTCACTTTGGACTGCTAAGAAAAAACAAATGAATCCTAAAATGCTTGTTACAGCACACTTTTGTCCTCCCATGTCTGTATCTGCTTCTACCTCAAATTTTAGAACTATTGATGCGTAAGTACTTCTCCGCATGATAATTGCAACAACACTCAGGAAAATAGGGGAGGAAAGTGTGTTTATGCTTTCAGAATTGAAATTTGTATGTCTTTCTTTTGACACAACACTGAAGTGATACAATAGCCAAACAAGTCAAAGGAATTGCAGAATTATATTTATAGAAGATATGAAAAGCAACTCTAAAGTATTTTAGAAACTTCCCATGTTTGATGTTTTTGTAGACTTATTCAGAAGCCTGAGTTTCAGAATATTGCAGCATATATAAAGTTTCCCATTTTACCTGGACCTATGCTTTCAATTCAGTAGGCGTTGTCCTGACAAAGACATTTCTGAGAAAGTTAATCATGAAATGTATTACATTTTGTTCTGTGCAGGTTAAAACTAAGTTGACATCGCATGTTGTTTCCTTTAAATTTGGTAATTTGGCAATGCAAAAAATGCACAGAATAAGAGAATAAAATCAAGCTGTTTGTCTAAGTACTTATCCAGTTATTGAAGTTATCATTTTCTTCTCATTAATAAAGATATCAAAAAGGGAAAAAATATTAATATATGTCTAAGCTTCAATAATGCCTCAACGATTTTGTATGGGAATGCAGTAGTTAGTATGTACCAACTCTTCTCTCTACCTGTTACCGGGAATCATTGATAGCAGGTTGTACATGGTTCATGCAGAATCACATAGAGGTGTACTATATTTATTTGATGATTACAACATACAGATTAGTAAAAACTAATTAACTTCTGACACATAAATTAATGGGTTGGTCAGTCATTTTATAATAATGTATTTTGGCAAATCTTGTTTGATTGTGGAATATCGGTGTTAGGTTACAGATTTCTTCTGAAAATTTTTCTTTTGTAGTTTAAGTAGAAGGTGTCATGTGGTTCTGTTATAATTTAAGATTTGAATCTCATCCGAGTCCTTTGTTATGTTATCTTGGGGGAATTGCACAATTTTATTATATAGTGCTATTTTGTACAATTTATTTATAAAACATTTTATATAATTTTTTTATACACTGCCATTCCTAAGAAAGCAAGACAAAAGCTACAGAATTATCTTAGATGTACTCAAAATCAGTATTTATACAAGAATTTAATTTCAGAGAGAAAAAATTGGTTGCATCTGCAGAAGGTTTGAGTGCTGAAGAACTACTCTCATTGAAACATAATCGCTGTGTTTCTACTCCATCCTGCACCCTTCCCTGTGTTCTCACACATCTGCCTTGTTTTTGCTATTTAACTAATGCATGTTATGCATGGCATCTATTCTAAATTGCTGGTGGGGCAATTATTGTGTGTCCAAAACCATTACACACATAGACAGAGAATATTAAGTGGGTCGGGAAGTGAGGGCTGTGCCTGATTACAAGTCTTCAGTAGATATCCTATGTTACCTTAATACCTTTTAAGGAATGCACCATTTCTACAAGGCACCATGTCAGTGCAGTGCAAGGTGCTCTAAGCTATGGACCTTGGGGACTGGTCACTTAATTCCAGTGTCTCAGGGACTGCAACTGATGTAGTACTAGCAGAAGGGCATGATCAATCCTATTTGTGTCTGCCAAGAACTTTAGGATCCTATAGGAAGAACTGATCCCAGCATTGCAAAGAGGTTACATTCTAGTTTCGGTTTCATTACTTCATTAGCATCAGTAAAGCTGTCCTTATTTGACTTTGGCACAAATGAGATCAGGTTCTGTCTGAAATTACTTACAAAGTGTGACCATGTAATTTCATGCCAAGAAGGAGAATTTTGGGGAAAAGCTCATGACAGTGGTCTCACTGAAACATAGCAATTTCACTGACTTTTTTTGTTCAGTGTTATCTTCTGATAATAGAAATAGGAAAATTACTGTAGTTTTCCTCCATTTCTCTCTAGGACACTTTCAAAAAACTGTCTGGCTGTCAGTGTGCTCAAAATGAGAGAAGACAAAGATAGCAACAGAATATAAGAGATACTGCACTTTCATTAAAAAAAAAAAAAAGAAAAAGAAAAAGTGAGGCTACTGGTCTCCAGTCGCTAAACACAGAGTCTGAATACAAGATATTGCTCTATAGAGTAACAAACACTTTAATAAATTCCACCGTGGCCCCTTGTTCCCTAATAGATTAAGGTTCCCAAATCAAGAAAGTTCATTTTTCAGAGTATATCATATGAAGTCTGTAGAATTCCAAATCTGTGGGTCCTGTGGAACTGAAAGGGAGACATCTATGCATTTCACAATAATGTCCTGACAGTGAACCGCTCATCTGACCTGGTTCAGATGCTGACAGCAAAGCAGTTAACACAAGCTCATCCTGAGGGGATTCTGCTTCCTTGATTCTGTAAAAAGGTGTTTCTCCACTAAATTACCAATAAGTTTTATTCTTTTTCTGTAAGTGGTTAATTACCTTTCAGCCTGGAACCTCTTAAACTACTCTTGTCATCTTACATACTTCTCCTTAACAGGAGCATCAAATCAGTGTCTTTGGTCTACATTCAACTAAGGGATGAAGGGTGGGTAGAGATTGTTCCTTACATTTGGCCCTTTTCCCTCGCTAAGGTGGAGAGAGCACAGGCCTGCTTTTGCATTATTGTGTGACTTTTAGGGATGTATGAGAGCGACCATGCTGCAAATCTGCAAGACTAGTAGGGATTTGACACCTGAATAAGGAAAGGGGAGGAATATCTTCATATGAGAAAGTGTTGAGGTTGTACTGGACAAAGCTTAGAGAAAACTGTGGTGTATTTAGGAAGAAATGAAGATGATGTCCTGAAATCTCTGTATTCTCACTGGGTAGAGCAAATGTGTGTAACAGAAGACAAGACCAGTTATGTATCCCTTGGAGGGCCAGCATTATAGAGTTGGATGGTTTTGGGCTGATATTTAAGGACACCATAGCAGAGGTACAGAGCAAATGCATACTGTTTATCCAATAAATAAAATCCTCAAAAAAAGGCAAATGGATGCTGGTGTGACTAAGCATCAACATAAGAGGAAAGGTGGTTACTAAAAGCAAAAAGGCATCTTTTGGAAAGCTCAACAATGTTGGAAATACTTATCAGTTAAATGTAAAACTTGATAAAGCAGGCAAAAAACCTTGAGGAACAACTAGCAAACAACAAAATCCCAACCCCAATGTCAACTGCTTTTTCAAAGACAGCAGGAGGAGGGAGCCTTCTAGAGAGTATGTTGGGCCAATTGATACCACAGTGTGAAAGGAGCATTTGGAGAAGGTAAACATGTATCAGAAAAAATAAAATGAAGTTTTTATGCTCAATACAAATGAGGTCAAGAGGTTTGTATGCTGGAATTCTTTTGAGGGAGAATTCATCAGATTATTTGTCTCAAAATGAAGTGTTAGTGGAAGAAGCTGTGGAACAAATAGACAAACTGAACTGTAGCAAATTGCCAGGAACAGACGGTATTTATCCAGGATGAAGCATGAAGTCTCAGAATTACTAATTGGGGTGTGCAGCCACATGTTTGAAAATAGCATGCACTTCAGGAGTGGAAGGTGTCAGGTGTGACAGGAATTTTAGAAAGGGCTGCATCAGATATCTGGAGTAACTAAACTCTAGTAAGCCAGATATTTGCAGCAGGCAAATTAGTAGAAAACTATATATAAATCATAAAATTTATTTTCATATAAAAATATGATTACTGGATACTGGTATAAATGTGATATAGTGTGGGAAAGTAATTGTGTAGAATGCATCAAGGAATTCTGAGCCACATGGAGAGAGATTTCCTCAAACTAGTCCACCTGGATTTCCAAAAGGCATTCTGCAAGTTCCCTTACCACAGGACTCTAAAGAAACTGCCCTTGAATAAAATGAAAGGTCTTTTCAGATATAAACAGTGGTGAAGAGACAAGAAAGAAGCTAGACAAAAATGAGTGGTAGCAATTTTATAAGTGACACTATTGCCCTCCTTATCTCAGAAAAGTCCTAGTAAAACTGACAAAAACACAATGAAAAATGTGACAAGGTTGATGAGAGATATGGGATGGCTTCCATTATAGGAATTACTGATTAAGCCAAAGACTCGGGATCACTGGATGGTTGAGGTTGGAAAGGACCTCTATAAATCACCTGGTCCAACCCCCATGCTCAGGCAGGGTCCCCTAGAGCACATAGCACAGGATCGCATCCAGGCGAGTTTTGAATATCTCCAAACATGGAGACTCTACCACCTCTCTGGGCAACCTGTTCCAGTGCTCTGTCACCCTCACAGTAAAGAAGCATTTCCTTATGTTCAAAGGGAACTTCCTGTGTTTCAGTTTGTGCCTGTTGCCTTTCCTCCTCTCGCTGGGCACCACTGAAAAGAGTCTGGCCCCATCCTCTTGACACCCTCCCTTCAGATACTTACACCCATTGACAAGATCCCCCCTCAGTCTTCTCTTCTCCAGGCTAAACAGGCCCAGCTCTCTCAGTCTTTCCTGATACAAGAGAATCATTTCAGTAGCCCTTCGCTGGACTTGCTCCAGCAGTGCCACATCCCTCTTGTACTGGGGAGCCCAGAACTGGACGCAGTACTCCAGATGTGGCCTCACCAGGGCTGAGTAGAGGGGGAGGATCACCTCCCTCGACCTGCTGGCAACACTCTTCCTAATGCACCCCAGCATATCGTTGGCCTTCTTGGCCACCAGGGCACATTGCTGCCTCATGGTCAACTTGGTGTCCACCAGCACTCCCAGGTCCTTCTCCGCAGAGCTGCTTTCCAGCAGGTCAGCCCCCAACCTGTACTGGTGCATGGGTTTATTCCTCCCCAGGTGCAGGACCCTGCGCTTGCCTTGGTTGAACTTCATGAGGTTCTTCTCCACCCAGCTCTCCAGCCTGTCCAGGTCTCTCTGAATGGCAGCACAGCCCTCCGGCGTATCCGCCACTCCTCCCAGTTTTGTATCGTCGGCAAACTAGCTAAGGGTGCACTCTGTCCCTTCATCCAGGTCATTGATGAAGTTGAACAAGACTGGACCCAGTACTGACCCCTGGGGGACACCGCTGGCTACAGGCCTCCAACTAGACTGCACCGCTGAGCACAACCCTCTTAGCTCTGCCATTCAGCCAGTTAAAAATTAAATAGGCCCTCAAAAATTGCTGGTGGCAGCTATATTGCAAGCTGCCACAGCAGGGTATTGGGAATAGTTTTCAATTAGCAAAAATTGCACCTCAGGTTCACCTTATCAGCTACAAAACTGCAACTGTGCACACTCCAGCCTAGTCCAGAGACTATTAACAGGAGATATGATAAAGGTCTGTTAGCTAAAAGCAGCTTGGAGATGATGGAAAATAATTGATTGCTAGCCTCTTTTCCTATGCAAGAGCTTAGGTCCTCAAATTAAGTTAATAGTAGCCAGGTTCAAAAGAGATGATGGTGAGGTTCCTCTTATGCCATACAGATGATCTGAAGAGCTCCTTATTTCAGGAGGTTGGGAGTGCCAGAAATTTTTGTGGGCTTAGGGGCAGATGGTACAAGATCATGGAAGAGAAGTCCTTTGAGAATTGCTAAATATATTTGGCTCAAGGACCTTTGACCTGCAAGTCATCGGATTCTGGGAGAGCATTTTGCAGAAGCATTGATATCTGCTTGCACTGCTCTTACATTCATTTTTAGGCATCTGTTTTGGACTGCTGTTAGAGACTGAGTGTTGGACTTGATAACCTGACAACTGGTACAGCTATGTTCACTCTCTGCCTTTCCATAGGTTACAGCTGGCTAATCACACCTCTAATCACAGCTCTTCCAGAAATCACTTACCCTGCCTTGCCCAGACATAATCCTTGACTTCAAATTCATCGTTCAGACTGCTTTATGATCTAAGATAGGAAGGAACAAGCAGGAGGCTGGCAGCGCACCTTGTCCAGTCCTGCTCTGTAGCAGTCAGAGTTTAGCAACTATAGAGAGAGAACTGTAGCTCAGTTTACTGTTTCCTCCTCACTAAGGTTTTTTTATTGGCCTTCTTTCTTGCATCTGTGCAATACATCACCTAATTAGTTAATAACTTTATTCACATGCTAAGCAGGCACCGCCATTATTAGTGTCACCATTCAGTTTGTGGTAAATGTTATATTAAGATCTTTTCTGATCTCTGCCCTTGTTGAGCAACACCATTTTCATAGCTGATGTAAGTCAGATCAAAGGTATCCTGATGTGATTAACCAAGGCTCTGCTGTCCGATTCACTTATTACCTCAAAAACACTCTATCACTCAGCTGTAAGCAGCTGCCTGTATATGCACTTATCCTCTTGTCAGATGATGTATGTGCTTTTCACCCATCTATCAGCTATCACCTAATTGTATCATGGCTGAGCTAGTCAGATTTCCTGCTTTTTTCATACATGCATAACTGGTGTGCTGCTTTGATTGCCAGCTTTCACCTTTTTAATGCCATTTGGCTTCTCTCTTTATAGCTTTGCTTTCTGGCTGAACAGTAGTAAATGGACAGATAACACTGAGCAAGCCTAAAGTGCTTAATGTGACTTATCTGTCAGATAAAAATGTGCAGTTGAGCAGACAGAGATAAAGCAAATTCCCAGATAGCTGAGGAACTATGAAGTGAGGGAGGAAAAAAAGACAGTGTCATATTCTGTTCTGTGTCTTATCAGAATTATTTTGAGGTTGCAGTGCTTCACCATTCATTATTTTCATCTGTACTTCAGATATCTCTTTAACGCATTTATAAAATGGAGCTGATAAGTGGTATTTAATAGCGTAGCTCTTTCAGTAGCGTGAAAACAGAACTCTGCTCTGTTTTTTTGTTTTCAATGTCACTATTGAATTCTCAAATCATCCAAAGAAATCCTTTGCTGAAAATCAAATGATGCTTTGGCATTTGAATTGTCAAGACACCCCGCGCAGGCTGGCGGCCCCCGGGGCCGGTGTCGGGGCCCCATGGTGCAGGGCTGGGCCTGGCCGCAGGGCCCGTCCCCCCGCCCTGAGGGTGCAGGGTGCTGGGGGCGGCCGGGGCAGCCCCAGCCCTGGCACCGAGCACCACCATGGGGTCGGGGACAGGCCGAGGCCGGGCGAGGACAGGGCTGTTCCAGGGCTGGAGCTGCAGCGCTGCAG
The DNA here is from genome assembly GCF_003343035.1 of Apteryx rowi. NCBI lineage: Eukaryota > Metazoa > Chordata > Aves > Apterygiformes > Apterygidae > Apteryx > Apteryx rowi. The sequence continues at coordinate 1,683,199 of NW_020447675.1, forward strand.
CGTCGCGGGGCAGCGACTGACAGCAGAAATGGGGCCTGGGGCTGGGGCTGGGTCATTAATGCTAGCATTAATGGTATTATAACCTCTACGTCATTGCATAAATACAATATAAAAGTTATCCATGTAATAAGAGGTCCAGGTTCATTTATCTTCCGGTTATGTGTTTCAACCATCAGGTTATTAAATATTGGTCCCCATATACCCTGGTGAGGCCGATATGCTTTTACTACAATTCCTGAATAGCTGTTGCTACACAGTGTGAAAGAAAACTGTGAGAGAGCTGCTGGTTAGAAAATTCATCAAGGAAATGGTACATCTGGGTTACATATCATGTGCCAATAAGTGTTTAATTTTTTACACAGCAGTATCAAAAGGAGAGATTATCTAATGAACCTGTATCTTGCCAAAGCAAACAAGAGTAAATGCTGAATATCAACAGTATTTGACATTTTGACATCAAGTCAAAGTAAAGGGCACTGCTCTACAGCGCGCACTGTCACTTGGACTTGTCCATAGCCCCATTACGTGGATCCCCTCTGGAGAGACTGGCTGCGGTCATCGTGCGGCCAATTCAGTGACCTTGCTCAACAGGCTGTAATGGTGCAACATGAAAAAATTAGAAAAGCAGGTGATAGGATCAATGATGAGGACTCAGTTTGCTATTGCTGATAAAGGTCATCCATCTCAAGAACATGACTGTATGCTGTTCTGGCATGTTGGATCAAGGAGGCTCTATCAATGATAAGTGAACTGTGCATGGCTGAAGACAACCATGCCAAATGACAGACACACACAGCAGTGAGGCTTTTGTCCATTTGCTGCATTTTATGGCTCTTCCCTGGCTTTGGCCAGGCATGCCCCAGATTTTTGGAAGCTTTTCCTGTAACGCTGCAATCTGATAATCCAAGTGAAGATCTGGACTGGGAAAATGCGAGAGTATAGGTCAATTTATGTCAAGATCTTCTGGAGAGCTACGGACATATACAGCATACAGCTGGATTTTACATCATTTAACATGTTATGCACTTGTGATACTGAGGAGTTATAAGCAGTCCAAAAGTGGCTGAGGACTCCCTTTCTTTGAATATTTTGTCAGCTGCTTGGTAGGGCACTGTCCTGCTAGAGGACAGTTTATTTTTCCTAAGAGAAGAGTAACCATTTCTTTGTAAATGTTTTGGATCGAACAGGCAAAACCTGTGTGTTTTTTATTATTTATTTTTATTGAGCAAACAACCCCCTAGAACCAGTTAAACTTGAACCAAAAATCTGGGGAGAGGAGGCGAGAGTGGAGACCTCTTAACCTGTTGATGGCTAGAAGCTGTCATCCAGGACTGGAACTCCTGTTGTCCTTCAGTAATCAAGCACACTGCAGCTCTCTCAGCACTAGTCACACATATTCCTCGTGACCTTAAATTGTTCTTGCTGTACTATCAGTGAATATTTCTCCCAGAAGATTTTCCTAAGAAATGATCACTAGATAACAACCATTCTCTGTCCAGCTCCTTTCCTGCAGCTAAAAATAAAACCACAATTGTTTGCCTTGGAATAACATGGTGTAAGAGTTTCCTATAAAGCACTGGACTGAGGCACTACTATTAGCCAGGGCACATAACAGGCATTTTGAAAAACTGTCTGGGAAGAGTGTGATTTCGGTTATGGTGCACTCTTGCTTATTCTGGGATGGTTCATCTGCCATTTGGGGGACTTTGCACCAAGCATAAATTATTGAAGTGTTGGCTCTTCCCTTAAATTAGATCGGGGAAATAGTTTGTAATGCTAAGCATAGAAAGATCAGTTTTAAACTCACTTTGTGGTTTTCCCTCATTCACAGTATAGAGCTCAGCTTGGTTAGAAGGGGAAGCAGGCCCAGCTGACCAGGAGCAGTACTCGGGAGCTGGCGGTGTTTGGCAGCCAGAGTGATCTGGAAAATTTCAATGGCTGCTAATTAGAGGTCTTTCTTCTAGGAGGCAAATATGTGAGAGCTAATTCACAGGAAATAATAAAATGTCTAGTAACCAGCATGTTTTTGAATGCTGTAGTCTTGGGCAGGATTTGTAAACTAGTCACTGTATCTTTCAGATAATTGCTAAGTTACTGGATTTTTTTGCCTCAGGGAAGTTTTATGTGCATTAGTAACCCCTGAGGAATGATATTTTAGACTAGTTTACTGGCTGATCATCAGACATACATCAATTAAGTCTGATAAGTGAAAGGATTTGAGGTATCTTTGAACTTCATGAGCAGCTCTGTTAATTTGATTCATTGATAACCTGCCAGCTTATAAATAGCTTTTTGGGGGGTCTTTTCAAAAGTAATTTCCATGCTTCTGAAAATACAGTTATATTTTTCTTCCCTTGCCTTATCTGATCCTCCCATGAATGGTAGCTGGTATATTCTTGGTGCTGGGGATACCAAATGCCCTTTTCTAAATTAATAAATAGTTCACTGTTTTCTTTTCCCATTTCCTTTTATGAATTCCCTCATTTTCCTCCCCCTATCCCCACTAATCAGGTTAATACACCTCTTATTTTACTTCTTCTTTTTCTTTAAACAAGAGTTTTTGCCATCATCAAGCAGAGAAACTTGGCCTCTGGACCCTTGCTCCTGACACCTCATCTAGATTTCTTCTGTAATTTTTCTGGGCGATGTATTATTGTGGATGACTGGGCAGAATTTTAAAGAATCTTATGGACTTAGAAACTGGTGTTGGAAAGGTTCAAATTACGTCCCTCACTATACCCTTCTCTCAGAAATGTAATTTCTTAATTCTTACTTTAATCAGGAGGTATTTAAATGTCTTTGCTAAGCTTCCAGAGAACTCTTATTGACAAGTTCATGTTTGTGTCCTTTTTGCCCAAAGTTTAATGATGCCTCAGTGACTTCTGGAGAGATGGATGGAAGGCTCTCATTAGCTGAAATTTTGCACAGTGGTTAAAGCCAGATCGGTTTCCACTGATCTTCCCTTTATCATTAACTGAATGTTATTTTTATTAGTGATTCATCACAAACAAAGATTGTCAGTATTTGCAGTTGTAGTTACTTCTAGACCCACTGTCAACATTTTGCCAGACTGTTTGTTTTGTCTGCTTTAGTTTGTTTAATGTATCACTTACACGAAGCAAATAAACCTTTGCCCTGTTTTTCCAGCTCATTGGTGTTCAATTCACTGTAATATATATTAATCAGTGATGAATGTACTTGCATTTTATCTTGTAATATAAGGAACTATAATTATAAAAGTATATAAAACTTGTTTTTATTCTATTCCCTACACAAATAGGAATAAGTTTGGCTACTTTTTATCATGCTCTTAGTAAGTGGATTTCTATCTGACTAAATACTGTAGTTTTCACTATTTTGTACAATGCACAGGAGGTTTGGTGTTCAGGCACAAGCAGGCTTTGTATCAGTTTATGGCTTAATTGACAATTAGAGCTAGAACAAAGGGAAAGTTCTTCCTGCCAAACAACATGGGAGAGGTTGGAGGGAAGAAATTTTAGGAAGAGAGGAAACAGCATGAAAAGAAAACACAATTAGGCAGAAAAGAAGGCACTGAACAACAAAGGGTAGTCCTCAAGGGTTAGCATTTATAAAGAAAATTGTGCATGGAAGCACAAAGCATCACCACGATTGGTTCACCCAGGTGCCCTGGATGCATGGCGCTGGTACCTTTTCCCTATGCTGTCTCTACAGCTGAGCTCCAAACAACCATTCTTGCATCCATTTTTCTAGGCTGCTTGTCAATATATGGTAGAAGCTTGAGAAGGCAAGGCTCCCTTGTGTATCAGAACCTGCCAGTAGCTTTGTATTCCCTAGGAAATTTCAGTGTGACAGGCATGCTTTGCTATGATTTGCATCTCTTACATCGAAATTATAACCTACTGATCATAGCAACTAACAACTGATGGCATAAATCAGTTCCTTCCAGATAAAAGGATCATGACAGCTGCTGATGTAATATATCTGAAACCTAACAAAGCTTATTCTAGGATTATTCCACAAGCATTAATGGGAAGACTTCTGAGACATCCTTTGGTTCAATATTTTGCAAGAATTTAAGGGTCTTCTTAATGGACTTAATACCACGGACTCTGAAGCAGCTTTGTACAAAAAGCTATTGCACACAATGAGAAATTGAGAAGTGGAATTTCTGGATACAGTAAAGGTTGACAGAAAGAGCAGGTACAACCAAGAGAGGAGCAACATGTATCATGAAGAGCAGAGCCACTACCTGTCTGCACTATATGCCAAGGAACATCCACCAGTGCTCATATTTGCAGAAACATTCAGGCCTTTTTAGTATGCTGATTTGTATTAGCATTGACTATGACTATGCACTGTTGGCTGCTGGGGACCACTCACAGCTGGGGCATCTTTTCACACCCCAGTGACTGCAGAATGTGGATCTGCCAGGGTGGAATGATATTTTCAGGGAAGACCATTGAGTCCCATCTCCTTGGAGCCAGAGAGGGTCACTGGCAGTCTGAGGGGTTTGTGGCAACTTTGTGTGACACCGTGTGCTTTGGGTCTGTGCCTGCTGTGGCCTGCTGGACAGCCCGGAGCAGTCAAGGCTCTGGTTGCTGCTCGGAGCCACTGCTCAGCCCGGGGGGTCCTGTTCTCCTCCTCCAAGGTAGCTCCTGAAAGGGCGGCGCTCAGAGTATCCGGTTGTTCAGTCTCGTTGCCTTTTATGAGTCTGTGTTTGGATTGTGCACAAATGCACAACACAATTCTCTAGAATTTCATTTTTATGTCCCTGGATAAATGAAGCTTATATTGGTGACTTTTATCCCCCAGTATTTTGAATGCTTTTATAACCAGCACTTCTGTTCTTTCATTGCTTACTAGCATTTTCCATTGAAAAACAGTATCTGCGAATCTTCCACTCACTGAATTTTTGTGAAATCTACCTTTTACAGTAACCTTCCTTTGCTGGATGATTGGCTAGGTTGCAAAAAATGGAGTCACTAATCAGTGATAATTGTTGATGTTCCTGTAACTTAGTTTTATTACTCAAGTGTGCAGCCCCTGGTGAAGGTTTCAGCTAGGAGCTAGCTCTCTGAAAAGAGAAGGTGACTTCACCATTCCTGTCCTTAGATAATGCAGGGCTACTAGCAAGATAACAAGGTGAGGCCTTAAATTAGTCTTTGAAAGAATTATTCTTTAAAAAAGAAAAATCAGAAGCCTTTGCAATACTACCATTTTTCCATGACTTTCCTAGATAGGGGCCCTAGGTTCATTTCCTCCTTCCTGAATCACTGCAAATCTCCAAACCCCTGTTTTCAAATATGTTGCATTTTAACTTCCTAAAATAATAATCTGTAACATGAAATAACTTATTTAAAAGAGCTAAGCACATCAAAAAGTTATTCAAACAGTTGCAATAATATATTTTGAAAACATGGTGGTAAGATTGAAACATCAAGTGCTGAAAAATTTTGAAAGAGCCCAAAATTCAGGGTTTTCTGACAATGTTATCTGGGCAGCAGAGTATATCCTGTAGACCTTCTGATAAAAATATTTAATATTTACATTTGACATTGAAAAAGGGAATTAAAGCTTTGCTTTTGTCTTCTTCTTCCCAAATATTAGCAAGTTAACAATGGAGGTGCACAAATTATGACTGGAATATCTTTACTTCCAAAGGCTGTTTTTGTTTGTTTGTTTGTTTATATTATTTGTACTGATTTTTGTAGAAAATGGTTCTGGGGTAGTCTTTTTATTTCCTAGGAAAAAAATCACAGACATAAGAAATTTTTAGAGCTAGTCAGATTGGGGATTTTAGAAATATTGCCAATTTTGTCAGAAAAACATGTATTCCATGAATTGGAGCTATCTGTTAGGAGGAACATAAACACTTCACAGTTTCTAGTGGCATTTTATCAGAACTTTTGGGAAACCTTGAATAAGAGTTGAGTTAGTATTTAAACTAGGTACATCTCCTTTGAAACTATGTATTTTGAAAAAAAATTTTTGAGTGTTACTAATATGCAGATTGGTGGGAAAAGGTATATCTTATATTGTATATTGTGGGCCATCTATTGAGATCCTTTAAACTATCAGTTTCTTCATATATTTTAAGCTTTTTTTAGTGAGCTATTTTGCATGTTAGCTTCATAGTATGTATGATTTATTTCTCTGATGGAGTTATTAAGAGCAGAATTGTCTGGAATGACTCGGCACATCTCATGAGTTATGTCGGAAAGGGACTGTAAATTCTTTCACAGTCCTTCACCCAACTCAAAAGATATATTTTTAAAACTTCTTTGAAGAATACTAAGTTGAAAATGAGCACAGAAATCACAAATATTTTTAGAAGTTAAATCAAACACAGATTTTTGGGTTAATGAAGATTAACGAAGAAGCACTAATGCCCACACAGAAAAGAGAATTCAAAGGGTACCTATCTTCCTTCCGATGAGTAATATTGCATGTGCCAGTTCACATTGTATCTATGAGCATATAATTAAAAAAATAGACTCTAAAAGAGTAAAAGATAATAAGTATGCAGGTGATCCAACCAAGGTAACCTGAGATGAGTAACTGATTTTCCATCTGTTAGTCTTACAAATGATAAAATTGTCCTTACAGATAAGTCTGAGGGTGCACGTGTGCAATCTGGCGTATTACTAACGGCACATAGCCCTCTGTTGTATCTTTGATGTTCAGTGACTGCAAGCAGTGATATTTGCCTTCTGACGAGTAGGGAGGGGTGTAACTTTGTGCAATTGCCATCGTGTGAGTCAAAGGTTTAAAGAAGCTGAGATACTGAACTTTGCACATGTTTACTGCTGTTTCCCAGCCTTGGAGTTGCAGTTTGGAAAGGGAATAATTGGAACATTGGCCTATTTTACAGAAGCAGCATGCCTCCATTGCAGTAAGTAATAACCACAGAAATAATCATTCCCCTACCAGGTTAGAATGGTTTTCTGCTAGGTTTGATGCCTCAGATTCTAAACTGATTCTGAATTCTAGATTGATTTAGACTGTGTTTATATTGCTAAATAAAACAGGGACAGAGAGCAGGAATGAGCACCGATCTGCACCACCGATGGTCCAGATTGCTTAGCTGATAGCAAGCACCGCAGTGTAGTTTTGGCCTGCGCCAGCTAGACAGTTGGCACTCACGGCTTAACAGATAGCATGCACCAAGACCACTCTCAGTAGGTAGTACGGAAATGACTACACTGCGTTGCCCTCAACACTCTCCCAGCATCTTCAGACACTCCTGCATGCTCTTGTGCCATACCCATCCAGCACATCCCTTCCGCTTCCCGTTATGGAAACACCACTCTGACAAGCTGCAAAACAGCCCTTACATTACTTCAGGCACTTTGGCTTAAAAATAATAGTAATAATGCTTCAGGACACCATCATATAGGGCTTAGAAGGACCATTTGGGCTGGTATGTGCTCTTGTCTCAGTGCAGGGTATGATCCCTGGCCTTGTTTTGTTTGGTGATGTAGTAGTCTCTTAGTCTGGTTTCCCCTTGGACCAAAGATCCAGAATGTGATTCTGGATATGTCTGTGAGTTTGGCAGTTGTTGGCTTCTCTGACATATCCCTGTGTGCTGACCATCCAGGATCAGTACTGAGAGGTCACTTCTGCAACAGGGAACTGCACTGCTCTGCCAGGGCCACTACTACCTCCTGGGAATGTCTCCACCTGACCAGACCACGGCTGATCACTGTAATCATCCAGAATGTTCAATACATCACAATAAGTAAATAAAAGTACTTGCATTAAGAGTATTCACACCAGCTGACTTCTGTGCAATTTGTGGCACCTAACATTAGCAACCTTTATTTCCTATATATTTGCAATGGACAGAGGCACTGGTAGAAAGCAGTTTGGATAACATCTGCTAAAAGCTTAAATTAAGAGGATTTAGCTACCTGCTGTTGTTTGTAGGTGGTAAACACTGAAGAACATATTTTCAAGTGTGCCTGCTAAGGCTGAAATTAAATTGTTTACCTAGAAGTCAAAAATGGTAACATAGACATTTATGGGAAAGAGCCGATGTACTCCTCATTTTCTCATTAGCTATTGTCATAGATTTGGTGAGGAGAATTCACTTAGGGATGTCTCCATGCCAGTCAGTTGTAGTCTGTAGCTCATCATTTGGGATTTAACGCTTCTGTGAGCCTAACTGTCTCCCACTTTCTAAGACCTGCACTGCACTTTTCATGGCACAAGTTATCTCATTGTTATGTGGGTATGTACGACTAAAGGCATACAAATGATGGTTCCAGGAATCCAGATGGAATAGAGACTGGAATATGTATGAGGAATGGATTTTATCCTCACCTGCTAGACAATTCAGAAGTTAGACAGGCATCTTTCCCCATCTCAACAAGACTGCAGGAGGTCACTGTAATATTCCTCTTTCCTTCTAGGCTGGCCCTTCTGGCTCATTCTTTGCATGTGTGTGACTATTTATAGTTTTATCTGCAAGCCAAAATTGCCAAAATTATCTGTATTGCTATGAAAAAACTCTTTCCAGAATGAGATGAATCTAAGAGGAAGAAAAAAATTAGCAAGTCTGCAGTGTAAGAAATTCAAGTCTAGCACAAGGCCCAGTACAACTCAATGAAAAACATTTGTTTTATTCTCTTTAGACATTTTTAATGCTGTATGTAGTTTGATTCTCTAAGATTTTAATTAAAGATTCTTTAAATATTTGCACAATCTTGTAACTAGAGAACAACACATGAAGGATGATATAGGACACCTGGAAAGAAATAAAAATCCTGCAAACATTTAATTGCCATAACATTTATAAAAGGTTCACAATATCAGACTACTTTAACAAGAAGACTGAGCAAAATGGGTTCATAAAGTAGATAACTGCCCATGTGCCCAGTTGTAATACATTTACAAAATTAGTAGATGCAAGGTGCATGACCTTTTTCCTTAAGCAAGTCAATATATTTGTTATAGCTTAAAATTTTCAGAAGTGCTCAAGGGACAGATTTTTATAGAAATTTAATTGCTAAAGCTATAAATGTTTGTAAAGTATTTATTTATATCCTCAGGCAACTAAAAGAGTCTTACATTGATTGCCTTAGACTGATGAGATACACAGCTAACACGCTGCTGCAAATGTGACTTGGGTGGTGCAAGTCCTTTGCACATATGTTTGTAGGGACTGTGGTGCAACTGTCCTCATGAAATCTGGCTGAAGATAAGTAAGCAAAAGATGGAGCTGAACGGCAGGCTAGAAAATGAGTGCAGCATGCCTGCAGCCTGCAGTGATGACACAAAGATCAGAAGGAAGGGTCTGTCTTAGTATCCATTTTCATTTATCATTTGAGCATGGGTGTGCGGTGAGTCACTGAAATAGAGGGGAAGTAGTAATAACAGCTTATAGGTTTATAATTCTTTTGTTGGATCTAGTTCTGTGTTCAGGTGATTAGCACATCCTTGTCAAAACCTAAGGCACTTGCCAAGGTACATGCTTTCTTATTGATCAAGGGCATTATTGCAATTCACTTGGTACTGTTTTAAAAGCTTCCTGCTTTGCACCCTTTAAGGCTTTTACTAGTGAAGTATCAAAGAATACAGTGTTTTTATTTTGTTCTGCAAAGGTTCCCAGCAGAATATAAATTGCAAATGATCTTTTATGGCAACCAGAGTATCGCTCTCAAATGGATATCATTGCAGAATTGCTATAAGTCAAATTATACTGCATTTTTAATAGTAATTTTACTAGTTATTTTGATTTATTAAAACTCTTTGGAATTTAGTTCTGCAAACTGCAATGTTGTAAACTGTTTTTGTTTCTTTAAAGATTGCCATGTCAGATACAATAATCTATTCATGCAGAAGAGCATAAATCTCTCAGTAATAAGTGTTATGATAAGAGTTTGGGATAAGTAACAATTCTGAAATCTGCAGAAGACAGAGGAACTTTCTTGAGCATCCTACAGCTAGCCAAAATTTACAAGTCCAGCTATATAAAACCAGGTTAACACATTGTTAAAATTAGTTTTTTACTTCTAGAAGTTGTTGAAATCAAATCAGAGCTGTGATGAAACTACGTCTAATGAGCAGCTGGTCTGCACAAAACAGATGAGAAGAGTGTGTGGTCCATAGCACAGTTAGAACTGTAGAAATATGGAATAATTGAGGTTCAAAGGAACTGTCTAGTCTAGCTCCTGCTCACTTTGAAGTTAGGTCAGGACACTCAGGGCCTTGTCCAGGAGTGCTCCGGAAATCTAAGGTGGACAGTAGTTGTACAGCCTCCTGGGCACCTGTTCTGTGCTTAACTACCCTTACCATAAAAGGTTTTATTTCCTGATATCTAGTCAGAATTTCCTTTGCAGCAGTTTGTGCCCATTGCTTCTTGGCTTTCTGCTGTGTACGTCTGAGAGGAGCCTGGCTTTGTCTTGTTCAGCCAAGTTCAACTTGTGCACTGGGACTCACAGGTCCTTTTCTGCATTGCTGCTTCCCAGCTAGTCAGTCCCCAGCCTGCATGAGTTATTCTGCCCCAGGCCAAGACTTTCCATTTGTCTATGTTGAACTTCATGAGGCTTCTGTTAGCCCACTCCTCCAGCCTGCCAAGATCCGTCTGAGTGGCAGTGCTGCTGTGCAGTGCATGGACCACTCCCCACAATTTGGCATTCTCCCCAAGCCTGACAAGGGTGCGTTTCATCCCATGCTCCAGGTTATTGATGACAATGTTAAACAGTATTGGGCCTAGTATCAGCCCCAGGGCAGCAGCACTCATGACCAGCTGCCAGTTAGACTACAAAGTGTTGAACACCACACTTTGAGCCCAAAAGTAGGTTTTTCACCCATGCAACCCCTGTCTCCTCAGTTAGGATACAAGGTTGTTACAGGAGACGATGTTGCCTTGCTAAAGCCAAATGACATTACATCCACCACTCTCCCCTCACCCCTAGGGCCAGTCATTTCATCCTAGAGGGCAATCAAGTTGGTCACGGGGGTTTTGCCTTTGGTAAATGCACGCCAGTGAACCAAGGACCATTTCCATATTTACGGTTTCAAAAGTAAAATGTTATTGTTTTTTATTGATGAAAAACAGACAGGATTTTGAATATGATTTTGATTTAATGCTCTTAAGGGTATAGTTTCACAAGTGGCTTAAGCTGAAGCTTAAGCTTTTTTAGCAGGATGAGTCCCCTGATGCAGCTGACTGTGGAGCCACCTGAGGATTGCTGCCAGCCCAAGGGAATGTAGAAACTCCCTTTTTGGTGGAAGTACACTTGGATCTGGTTAAACAAGGTGTGCACCACATCCTGAGTATTCATTTCTGCTCTGCTAGTTGTAGCTTTTGTAATTGTGTTTACTAGTGTACTGAGCAAACATATTTCAGATTTTGTTAATAAGATTTCTGAATAGGCTTTTGGAAGGCAGGCATTCAGTGTGGAAAAGAGTAAAGTTCCAAACCACATACTGTTAGAGTTATGCATGGATTTTTGTGGACTTTCTCACCTAGCCTCAGATGCTCTGTCACCTTCTCATACACTTCCAGTTACAATTTTTTCAAAGGTACCGGTTGTGATTCTGCCTGTGAAGTATGGGATGTATGGTAGCCCAAATGTTTGAACTTTCCCAAAGTTTTCTGTTTGTAACATTAAACAAACCTTTGAATTAAGTTATTACATGTTTGGAAAATCATGCCCTGTATTGAAATGAGCAGTCTTAAACACATGAGTAAGGCCTGAACAGGAACTCAAAAAAAGCAAGAGTTGCAATATGAAAGCCATGTTCATTTTTAATGTCTTTGAACTTTAGAACTCAAATATCTGATTTTTTCTTCAGACTGGGTCTTCCTAAACAAGCTGCTGGGAACAAAGGCAGGAACATCTCAGTAGCTACCTTTTTGTCTTCCATATGACCTACAGTTGAATTCCCTAGTTACTCTGTTTTAATTTGTGTTTTGAAAAAGCAAGAATCTGAGGGGAACAGAGAAGATACTTTTTCTGCAGCTTAATGTGCAACTTGAAAATAAACACAGCTATTCAATATTGTAAAGAGAGAAACAGCTCATTTGGCGAATAACAAAAAACCTTAGCCATTAGCTGACATCTCTGGATACTAGTAGTCTTCACAGATCTGTTAGTCCATTGTTTTCTTTGAAAGCATATAATGTAAAATATTGTATTTTTCTGGCTTTTAACTTTTTGAGAAAGCATTCCAAAAGTTTCTATAACATAATCACATACAGTGAAAGCATTCTCAATTCAAGACTGTTTGTGCCTCCTTCTCTTCCAGGAATAATTAAACAATACCTCTTTGGCAATCAATTTTACAGAGATCTAGTACAGCAGAGAAACACTATACTTTATGTCTTACTACAGTTCTAGAGGCAACTGGATGATATCAACTTCTACTTGATCCTAACTACTTTAACCATCAGGAGCTCCATGTGGTTAAAAATGTGGAAGCCACTGCATAGTGAACTCAAACAGTTTCTCTTCCTGCAGTTAAACTGTAAAAATAAAAATACCATCTTTGCATATTTCAGTTGGAATATGCTTCTGTAGTCAAGCTGTGGCCATTGCAAAATTAGGCTGGACCTTGGATCAGTCTCAAGAGGAAAGGTTATAGGGTTATGTAAGATATCAACTTCAGCAAAGCTAAGTGCAAAAAGGCAGCAGATTTTTTCATTGACTCCCTTTGTAGTATTTAATGAACTAACAGGATTTTCATTTTAATATGGAGTGGATTAGTTCCTGCTTTGCAGTTCTAAATCACCACCACTGAAAACAAACATTCATTTTTATTTTGTAGAAAGAAATTTGCCTGTCTTTTCTCACCCCAAGTCTGTGTATCGGCAAATGGCAATAAATCTCAAAAGGAAAGCCTCAAGAAAGCTGTTCTGCTGAATGGAAAGGGGAGCTGACGGTCAAATGTTTTGTTCTGCACTGGATTTTTGTTTTTGGTGTGCTCTCCCATTTAAAGTTTTCATACCTGTAACATTTCCTTTTCATACAGTTTAAGAACAGCTATACTGAATTGGACCAGGGTATCCTGGTCTCCAGGAGCGGTCAGTGGTAAATGCTTAGAGAGAGTGTAAGAAAAGTGCAGGTATAGACTGATCTTTCCACTGCTGTGTCTCCTGGCTTTCTGCAGTCAGTGGATTCAAGATGTACTGAGCTGGAGTCCACACCACCACTTTCAGTGATTAGGGGTAGATGTATATTCCTTGAATTGGTCCGATCCCTTTGGCCTCCTTAGCATGCTGTGGTAGTGATTTCCATCAGTTAATTTACTGTAGATCAAAATATATTTCCTCAGCCTGTCTCAGTCTTCCTTCAGAGAGAACCCTTAATAACTTCTATTTTAAGAAATATTCAATAGTCATTCTCCATTACACTCTACATACACTATACACTATTTTAACTGACCTCTGTCATGTTGTGACTCCCGTAAAAAATCTTCAAAGTTTTTGTGAGGGAAATAAGTGGCAGAAACAGGTCCTAATGATGTCTTGTTAACTACCAGGTAGCTAAGGCTTGAGTTAAGACAGGTCTTATTAAATATGCTTGTTATGGAGCTCAGTTCATGCTTCATGCCATGCCATCTTACCTAGCAGATAATCATTTAATCATTTAATGCCCTTTAGCCTTGGCTGTTGCAAAGGGATAATGCAACTGCAGTTCTGTCATTATCCAGGTAGCTGCAAATGTTTTAGTTACTCTTGTCCTTTCCCTTTTTAGAACAGATTTTAATTTTCAAAGCAAATTCTTGGTATTTTTCTTCTAGACTGTAACTGGTCACTCTGTTTCTGTGCCCCTGCTATTGTTTTGCATTTCCATGGCCAGCTGACTGTTCCAAATCTGCCATGTCCCATGCTCCTTCATTTCTGCCACTCCCAGCCCTGGTGGTACTACTGCCTTGAAGAACCTACGCAAATCCCATCCCCTATGTTTGCATGGCTACTGCGCAGACCATTCACCAATTTCTCTCTAGCTATTCCTCCCTTCCACTTTTCTTAATTGGGTGGCTCTCAGCTGCTCCTTTTGCTTAGTCCATTTTCATGCATTCAGTGTCATAAAATTCTCTATTTCATAAATATGCTGCAAAAAAGTTCTTTGAGAATATGAAGTTCTTTTTCCTTTGTTGTCCTGTATTGTCTTTTGTGGTATTGTGGTATTGAGAAAACTTGCCTACAAACAATCTGGTTTGTGGCTAATGATGACCTCTCTAATTGTATTTGTTCATGTGTGGGGGCATTTGTTTTCTTTGTGACTTCTGGAATTTGTCTGCAGACTGGTTTTGTATATTGGATAGACAGGGGAAGGAAGTGGGCCCATCCCCCAAAATACTTCTGAGAGTTCAATGCATGGTTTCCATTAACTTACATACATTCAGAAATATGGGATGAATAAAGAAAATGTTGAGCACAATACAGTGGTGCTGTTAAAGATCAGAAAGTAGGCCAACTTGTACCATGCAGGAGAAGAAAAAAGGTAAAACAAAGCAAATTGATACAGTAGGGAGGATGGCAGTGAAAAGAATGTTTAAACCATGTCTGTTCCAAAATGTATGCGCTCAGTAAAGCATTACCTGCTACTGTTTTGATTAGTAGTGAACAGACCTTGGGTATTCACATGCATAGAGCTTTTTCTCTGATGGCAGCAGGTAGGCTGTAGCTTTGAGCTGTACCACTTTGGCAGGCACAGCTATTGTGAACCCTTGAATCAAATCAAAACCAGTTGTATCACACCTCAAAGATAATGTAGTTGATGATAACTTCAGCACATTTTGTTATCCCTTGTGTTAAATTCCACTTCTTTCCATACAGTTGCCTGAGCCCCTTCACCATCCTCTTTCCAGGGCAGTGCCTACAATATGCTTAGATATGACCAGTGATCTGTGTTGCCTTGTCAAACAGTAGCCACATCTTATGTAATAAGAGAGCATTTTCTGAGGCCCTGGGGGACCTGCAGGCGCTGAGCGCTAGGGAGCACGTCTGGGGCATGGGGTAAGCTCGTTGTCTAGATTCCCATGTCTTTTAATGATCTGAACTTGGGACATTTGTGCCCCATGCTCAGTCTGTGGTAAGCTGGTGTTCTCAGTCCAGTGTCTGATGGATGCACTGTGTCAGTGGAGCAGGTCTTATTAAGGCAGAAGGTGGGTTATGCCTGCAGAGAACAACCGCGTTTTTCTGCTTTGGAAGGCAGGGCTCCTGCTTGCCGGGAACAGACAGTACTGTACGTGCTAGACTCTGCTTGCAGCTACATCACTTTTGCAACATATTAATCCTATGTGCGTGTGAAAATGCAATGTCTTTGTGCTTAATAAGGACAATGATAAATAAGTGCCTTAGCTGCTGGCCACTTCTGTCCCAAGAGGATAGAGTGTATTGTAGCCACCACATCTAATATGTATTGAGGAATTTTCTTTGGGGCTGTTTATTTTACAAACACAGTAAAACAAATTAGCAATACTGTATGTGTAAATCTGGGGATAGATCCCCCAAAAGAAGCTTAAGCACTGCAGTGCTTGACTTTACTACACTTCACATGGCTTGAGGAGTCCAGTATGATGGAGATCCATGCAAATTTTAGGATACATCTTTGTTCAGCCTTTTTTCATATGCTGTACTCAGATATCATTTTGCGATCTCCATTTAGGATGTGGAATTCAAAATCTTCTCCTGAAAACAGAAGTTTACAACTGTTCTTTCCAAGGGGAGCAAGGATTACTCTTTTCAAATGCAGGGGGCGATAGTTTTCCCTCTGCAAGAGGGCTGAGACCCTTCTCAGGCTTCTAGAGAAGTCTCTAGGTTCAGATCCCTTTTCCAAAAGACCAAAGCAAGTAACGGGAACTGAGAGCCTCTTCCTTCATATTCCTACAGAAGTCCAGTGTCTGTCGCATAAACCAAACTTCCCCAGTCATCTTTTAGAGGGCTGCCGATCCTTTATCTAAATTTGCTGACCCTTATCCCCTGGATCTGAGAGTAGCACAGAGTGGGCTAATTGAAGGTTACCTGACTACTGAGGTGGTAGATCAGCATCTTCCAGCAAAGATATTCTTGTGTTTCTTGCCTGAAAAAAACAAATAGAAAAGGCTAATGTGGCAGCCTAATGACAGAGCTGTATTCAGGTCCTAGTGTAGCTGCTCACTGCCTGAGTTATGCAGGAAAGCCCATCTTCTACTAATGGTGCTGCATGTGCTGGGTCGATAAACAGAACTGTTAATCTATTTTGACAGAAAAGGGTATGAGTCATATGAGATTTAGCTTTCTCAAACACTTATATAAATGTGCTGTTTTAAAAAATTTTCTATTGGTAACAGAATTGGGTGCCTGAACTGAATTTTCAGCTCGCACAGGCAGGCAGCAGCAGTTATTGCTAATATCTGTTTTCTAGAAAACCTCATCTGAAGAATGACCCATTATGGCCAAAGTCAAGATTTCTGAAGAAATCTGCATTTACATCAGGCAGGAAGATGCTTTCTTCAGCATGTGTTTTTCAGAACTGTGGAAAAGACAACACAGGAAAACAATTGGAATAGATTTTCTGTTTCCTTCTGAATTGAAGTTTAACTCTTCCCCCAGGTGTTGCAGTGTGTATGTCCTTTTCATTGTAACCAAGAATAGTACAGTTAGAAGTGCTGTTTATGGATAGAATATGTATTCTTTTCCCCCATGTCAGAAGTGCTGAGCAGCTCTTGTCAGGATCTGAGCTAAATAAAAAAAATCTGTCTTAATGATGTTTCCTACCCAGTGGCTTTCATAATCCTGTGTTATGTGGTACTGATTTCCCTTTCATCAGGCCTAGAAATGCTCTTTTCAGAGCTGCTCCAATTATTGTTCAGTCTTGTTAACACCAGTCTTGTGCTGCAGGGCTGTGGGCTAAAATTGATACACCATGTTGTTCTTAACTTTTGTTTGAAAGATTGAGAGAAGAGCTGAAAGGTTGAGAGAAAAGATGGCCAGTGTCTTGATTACACTGTAATTATGCCACAACACCTGTTCTTATACTTTCTTAATCTTGCTCTGAAATGAGTTTAGGGTATTTTGGTGTCTTTTTATTTCCTTTTTCCAGTTTTTTATATTGTGTTTCTCTTTAGATGTTTATCCACTTGCTTTACTCATCTATAGTTCTCTGTTGAGTCAGGTATTTATCTCATTTATGTATGTATAAATCATCAATAACTTTTTTAATCCATGGGAAACCCCTGCGGATTTATGCCAGTGTAACTGAAATTCGAATCTGAACCAGTGATCTCATTGGTGTTACTGCTTACTTAGTGCAAATGGAATCAAATTTCAGTTTGTTATTTGGTCACAATTCTGCACATTCATGTGTTGTACTTTAAATCTGTTATATTTGTACCTGTTGTGCTGATTCTTGCTTGTCTAGAGCACGCAGAAAGAGCATTAGGAAAAAGAAATGTTCCTGTTCCCTTCCCCGCATTCAAATGTCTATAAGAATCTATAAGTGTCTAAGCTGATCCTGGCTTAGGGCTAGGACAACGATGGCTAACCTGAGAGGTCTACACTGCAATGGGGAGGTGGCTACGATTTGTAGATAATATTGGCTACACCTTATGTCAATGCTTGTTCTCCTTACTCTTTGTTTCCGACTGGTCACCCTACTCAGCTTCCAAGCGTGCTGACCTTCCCCTCAGATAAAATTTTTCACTTATTGTTTGTTCTACAATAGTTCTGACCGTGTTGATCTCAGTTTCACAGCAAATGTTTTTCAAGAGAAAATGGTCTAATGAAAATCAGAAAACATCTCCATATAATTTTTTAATGAAAGCTGGAGAGTCTTTTCCTTTTTTTTCTTTTAAACTATTTTTAAATCCAAAATATCACCCATCTTTTACCATTAAAAATGATTTTCAATTAGCATTTATTTTATTTATAATCAGAAGGAAGTTTGGGGTGGCTGTAATAATGAATGTTGCATGTTGCCAGTAAATACTTTGTTGGCTTTGTCTTTCACTTATAATGTGCCTTTGGAATTTCCTAACAAAAATGTTGTAATTCAACACAAAGTTCAGATTAAAAGTGAAACAATATTTAAATAGGGTTTGTAGTTATGTGAGTATCATAATTTCCTCTACTCTGGGTGGGAAAAGTTGGCTTGAGGAAACTGATTTAAATTAAGGGTAAAGATATCTTCCAAAATTCTTGTTTAATAACATGGCTGGATATTATGTCACATGTCTAAAAAAGTATCTCTGAAAAATCTAGAAGTGTTCACTTGCAGGGACATTGCTCTAAATTAGATGTTAAAGCATATTTAAGCATGATTCAGTTGAGACTATAAAAGATTTCATGGAACTGACATGGAATTTGAGAGAGTCATGCCCTTTCAGAGCAGCATCTGGAAGCTAGATGAGATACCCACGGTATCTAAAATCAACACTACAACCTATCCTGGGGAGTGATATCTCTCTCTTTGTCTGCAGTTAAAACAGATGGTGCATTTCATGTCTAGTAAATTTAGTGCAAAAGGATGTATGAAGTGGAATAATACAAATGTATGTCATAGCCCCCAGAATAAAATACCTGTGTTGATGTCACTAGAATTGAAGAAGTCATCGTTACCTACTGTAACATATTGTTCAGTAACAAATAGCTTTCTCTAAGGCCTTTGCGAAGGAGGAGCAATTATTTATGTAGTTAGTGTGCCTCAAATCACATGTTCAGGAGGTAGCTCTCTAAAGCTACCTATTGTAGAAACTTCACCAATACATGATAGTCTTTTCCCTTGGGTGCCTTTACCACAACTGTGGTGAGGTGCCTTTTTCTTCTGAGTGTCTACAGCCTGGCTCCTCTCCTAAAACTGGACTTCTGCAGGGTTTGCTCTTCTAACACACACCAACTATTTTAGACTCTAATCTAATCTCATGTAGTTTAGAGATTGTAATAATGTTGTTCATAAACTCAATTATTAATATATAATTCAGATATATTTTACAGATATCATAAAAGTTTAAAAACAATATTCTAATAGTTGAGATCCCTAGGGGAAAAATTAGTCTAATTTCAATTGATTTGCAGCATATACAGGTAAGTAGATTATACTTTTTTGCAGCAAAATATCTTCAAAATTTGAAGCAAAACCAGTTTAGGCTTGTCCGTGAGCATGTTGGTTTTGCTACTGTAACTTTGTTGGCTCATAGTCACTTGAACTTTACTGAAATCCACATTGTTATGCTACATTACCATAATTCACATCCAGTTGTAACGAATACTTCCTGCATATTCGGCAGTACCTCTAGCTATAGGAGCCACCTCTGTACTATATTAACTGAATCCACAACAGAAGTTTCTTTCCGAGTCGGATGGCAGGTGAGCAGAGCTCAAGATCACGGTTTGGGATGTAGACTCCTAATATCCACTTCTGTCCGTTTTGACACCCACATCCATTCAAACCACGGTCCCAGCCAAACAGAGCCGTGCAGAACCTGAAAAGGTGAGGATGGAAAAGATCAGCACCAGACCTTCCAGGGGGAAGCACGCAGCAACAGCTTTTGTTCTGCCTGGTAGGACTGACCTGACTTAACGATATGAAGGCAAAAACCTCTTTCTATCCAACTCTAATACATGTGAGGAGATGTGAGGGTAACTTCCCTGAAGAAATGAGCTGAAGTAATTGAAAGTCATTGAGAATTTTCATTTTGAATTTCACAGTCTATGAAAATCTTTATTATTGTGTTAAACTGTCATCACTTTTCTCTATTTTTAAAGTACTTCATATACCCACCAGTTCTCTGTCATTTGTGACTGGCACAAATAAACCTGTTTCAATACAAAGAGATGAGCTTAATGTGTCTGGGCAGACAGAAAACATGAAAAAAGTGGAATCTGAATTACTTAATTTTCAACAGCACATTACCCTGCATTTTTCCATCCAGCCCCTAAGCTGAAATGGTTCCAAACTGTTAACTGAAAAATAGGCATAAAAAAAGGGATTGGCTTTGGTTTAGTTTTTATTCCTAATTTTGATTTTAGAGATAAGCGTAAATGGACTATTACCATTAAAAAAACTGAAAACTTCTGTCATTTTATATTCAGCTAAAAAATTTATTTTAAAATTATGATATGATATGATACATCATATCTGCACTTACAGTGCATTCTGGGTAGATGACAGTATCTTCTTAAACTGGAACCAGACATTTTTTTCTGATTAATTACTTTTTGGCCTTAACAGAAAAATCACTTAGAAAATTATTTGAAAAGTAGGTTATTTTATAAATAATGGTCATATTTTTCAGAATATTATTCTGACTAATTTTTTTCCTGGCATCCAAGTAGGTATCAATGTATCCGCACTGACAAGCTTTGACTAAATGAGAATTTAAGAATTTTTATCCTATTCTTATTAGAGCAAATATATTAATCAATACCTTTGAAAATACCATGTGAGGGAACGGAATGGAGAGAAAGAGATGAATGCTACTAATATTCAGCAAATTCTAATCTGATATTTCAGAGCTAATTAACAGAGTCTGATTAATACTGGGTGGAGAATGACTCTCCCCCTGCACACCTGGTAAAGTAAGCTTTTTGTGCGTTTAAGGTCTTTGGATTGTGAGCCGTTATTTTACTAGAAGTGTAGATTGTCTACTCTGAAAAAGCTGGAATACACTCACCGGGAGTTCAGCTTCAGTAAACCATATCTCATGTCCTTGATGAATGTGACCACTTCTCTTAATTTACAGTAATTTTAAGAAGCCATTAAGATCCTTCATCTAACCAGCTAATTGAAACAGGAAGTGTCCATCATATAGAATCACATAACTGTGGAAAACAAAGACAGAAAGATTTTACTAAAGGCCTTTACTAAAGTTGGGTTTTTTTTAGAGGAATAAGCAGACAGATAAGAGACAACAATAAAGAGACACCAGATACAGTGTCACTGCTACCTTAGACCTGAAGAAAAAAGACAGAAGAGAGAAAGCAGCTGGGTTGCAGCATGCTGTTTAAGCAAAGCATACCCGAGATCTTTTCCCTGGGCTGACGTTGGTTGTGTTCTGTTCAGGAACCAGGACTTTATGACAAAGGTGATTGCCATCAATTTCTCCTGCTAATAGTAATAAACAGCACTGAATAGTGTGTTAGAGCTAGGTTCAGAAGGGGTAACCATGCAATTTTACTTGTTCTATTTTCTGTCATAACAAATGAAAGCCAGGCAGATTTAGACAAAATAGCTGACGACCACGTCTAACACCAGTGAAGGATGAATGGCAAGTTTCCTATTGGCATTAGGGGAAATCTGCAGGATCTAATTCTGCAGCACGTTGCGCATCAAAGGGGGCAGAAGTAAAGGATGAGAAAGCTCCACACTCCAAGCAAATTGCTTTAAATCTTTCTGGATACAGACTCAAGAGCTTATACCTTTGTATTTAATTTACATTCAGCTCCCCTCTGATACTTACCAGCTCCTCTCTGGAAGGGAAGCGGGTGTGGAAGCAAGTGTCTCAGGGCACAGCTCCATTTCTGAATGCCGGAGTTACACCACGTGGATGCAATTATTTACCTTAAAATGTCAGGAAAAAGGTTCTTATGACAGTTAAAGACTTGGGTTTAATCATTTAAAAAACCTACTGCAAACAGTTTGCTCAGTGTCAGGTTTGACTTTCTCATTTGGAGAATATTTTTCTTTAACTGTGCACAAAAATCTACACAAAAGCATTTGATATTTAAGTCAATGTCAAAAAACTTCAGATGAGATCTATAAAAGACAAGCAACCACAAGTCAATACAAATGAAGAATTTATGTATTTATGATATATGAACTGCTAATATCGGGAAGCAACAGTAATTTTGTCCGTGCGGCTGAAGATGCAATATTATGCTAACACCAGGAATGAGTCAGATAATTCTTGATCATTTGGTAATTTGTTCATATTGCTGGGAGACAAAGGTAGGTGTTCAGCTCTTATCAGGCAATATTCCATTTAAATGTGTTTCATCACACACAAGTCCTAGACTAATAAGGCTGACATTTTCCTTTATAGAGATCTATTTACTAGTATAGTCCTCAGCAATAATTTGTGCAACGAGATGATAACTACCCACTCCATGCTTTAAAAACTTCAAATAACAGAGAATCCATTACATATACAGGTTAATTATCACAGCACATGAGAATGATCACCTCTTTTAGTTGAAATCCCTCTCTTTTAGACCCAGTCAGTCTTCTAATCGTTCAATTCTATTATAATTTTCTGTGCTTGATGAAGGAACTGTTTGGGATCAGAATCTCCTTATGTATGTCCTTGTAGACCACTTTGTCTTGTCTAGGTGAAATAAAGGAATGGATCTCAGGATTGTTTTTAGACTTTTTTTCTGAATGACTTTGAGTTCAGCATCTCTTTTTCAATTGTAGAGCAAAAATTACATGCAGTCTTGCAGGAAAAGACCCACTAGGTAATGCTATTAATACCTAGGTAACAGACCCAGCACAGGTAATATTATTGCTCTACTCTTACATGATTTCTGCCAGGAGTGGGGTAACTGGCAAGCATATAGGCAGTGTAGCCAAGTGTGTCTGGGGCCAGGGGAGACCTCCATGCCAACCTACAGCAATACATGGCAGGGTGAGTCCTGAGAGCTCACTGCGCAAAATATTTTCCTTACTTCTCTTAACCAGGGCCATGCCAATCATACTACAGTGCTCAGGGAGATAGAGGTGTAGAATAAATTGGATGCTGTTTTCAAATTGTTAGTATGCAGAAAGATTATACAAATAATCAAATTTCTTTTCTAACCGAATTATACAGTACAAAGAAAACACAATCATTTCTATCTCAAGCACAAATGTATTAGTGCTAATGAAAACTCCAGGGCAGCTTTTAACAATTTCATTATACACTACCTTGGAACATGGTAGTTCAATTAATCTCTGCAGTGCCGCATTGCATTCTTAACTTCTTCAGAAATAAGTTTCATTGAAAGAATTGTGTTTGATCTGTAGTCTTTAGGGACTTTAAACAGGAAAAGAACATTGTAAGACTCTAAATGGCTAAAAAAATAGATTTAAAATACCAATTTTCAAGGTCTGTTACAGTACATTTCTGAAAAAGATTCCAGTTATGAATTTGAATATGTCTAAAAGATCATGAAAATCATCAGGGGATTATTTTATACTTTTTTTTACTACAGTCCACTCAAAGAAATATTTAGCCTTGGCTTTGCATAAGAAATAAAACTTGTATAGGCCACACACATGCAGCATTTGAAGGACGGTACAAAAGGAGAAAACAGCTTAAAAGTAACAATAGAATTTTTTGTCAGTCATTATGTTTCCGATGAAGAAACATAGGGCTCATCATGTCCTATATGACCAAGGGCACATCAAATGCCATTCTTCACTATGAATTCCTAGTCTGATATTTCAAATCCCTTTTCTTGCTCTTTAGGGGTTTGCTTTTGTTTTCTCTACTAGCCAGTTTCTAATATATGTTTGGTGTGTGCTATCATCATTTTTATCCAGATACTTTACTACTGCTATCACCACTACCAGTTTTGGAAGAGTCTTTTGGGGAAACAATCTTATGCTTGTTATCCTGAGTAGCTATACTGGGAAG
This sequence comes from Apteryx rowi, assembly GCF_003343035.1. Classification (NCBI taxonomy): domain Eukaryota; kingdom Metazoa; phylum Chordata; class Aves; order Apterygiformes; family Apterygidae; genus Apteryx; species Apteryx rowi. The sequence goes on from NW_020447675.1 coordinate 1,706,728, forward strand.
ATTTTTTTCCTGGTCTGATTGTGGGGTTTTTAATGATTTTTGCCGTTTAGTGGGACTTACCCATTTGTATTTACCTGCAGCTTCCCTGTTTTATCATTATAGCTGGAGAAAATAAATATTATTTTTAGCCGGTCAAGCTAGATTATTAAACTCTTTCAAGATTCTTCCGTACGGTTTTCTAGATAACACTGATTTGTTCTAGCCATTTCTTTTTCTGACATCACCATTTTGTAGCTGTTTTTGTTTGGAAGCTCTTTCACTACAGCTATCTTTCAGGTATGCTTTGTGATGAAAAATGCTGCAAACAAAATATTCTTAGGCTACTTATATAACTCCCTTTCCAGTGTGGTTTATTAGCTCAAGAGTCCCTCTGCAATGCTGGAGTGTGCTCCTGCCTATACAGTGAACACCAGGCAACCTGCAGGACTCTTGCCCTGTGTAATATTGCTGACCACCGAAAGGGATGCTGTGGCACTCTCACAGCCAAAATAAGACTCAGCAAACAAGGCACAGAGACATCGTATTCCTGCCATCCCTCCCTCCCTTCCGGCCCGTGGCATATCCTATTGCCGCTGTAGTGCCTTGTTTCTCGGTCTGCTGCTGTGTGTGTATGAAACTCATGAAGAAATTTCCAGAGGGTCCATTTCTTTATTCCAATTAGCGTTGAGTTTCTGAGCAGTTTTTTCTTTTGTAAGTTGCCACAGGTCTGGAGGAAAAGTCCTTTTGAAGACCGAAGGCTGGTTAAAGGATAGGAAGTAAAGGATAGAGCTTAATGATCACTTTTCAGGGTGGAGAAGAATCAGCAGTGGGGTCCCGTAGGGATCAGTGCTGAGACAGGTTTTATTCAACATTTTTGTCGATGACCTGGAGAGGGGAGGGCACAGGGAAGTCTGAAATTGTCCTAAAATAGTCTGGATTTTATTCTTGCAGAGCCTTTTCAGATTTTTGTTTGAATTTAACTTAACAATAGTAGGTGTTCTGGCTTCTGTTTCTCTTCTCAAGAATATTGGTCAGGACCAAGTTGAATCTCCTCTGCTGCTGTGGTTCCCCAGCTGTCTGCACTGGGAGGTAGTGCTGGCCGTGAACATGTGTTTTCAGATGGACCGAGGGCAAAATATCATCACTGAAGTAAACTCATACCATGATCTTTGACTGACAGTTAAAGAATGAAAGTGAAAAACTTGAGGACACTTAACGTGGCTGCTGAAATGGCTCTGAGGTGGAAGTGTACCTTGTGGAAATCGTTGTCAGTACAGGTTTGGTTTTGCTGCTAAGATCAGATTTAGTTATTGCTACGCAGAGACGAGGAAGATTTATCTCTCTGTGGTAAAGAAGCTGACAGCCTTCACACTGGATAGTTTGACAGTTACCCATCAGCAACAATTTCTGCTTATCATTTCTGATTGTTACTTAATGAGGGAGTTCTGAGCATAAAGAACAATTTTTTCTGCAGTAGAAATCTAAACATTTACAATTAATTTTTCTCTTTTGGATTATAATATTTAGTGTCATTCAGATCAGTTATTTACAGGAAAGGATAACACTGAGCTATGAAATACAGAATTACTCCAGTCCAGATGAATTACAAATAAAATAGGGTGGAATTATGTTTCAGTGTCAGGCAATTTCAACTATTTAAAGATAACTGCGTTCTATGCATCCTAAATAAATGAAATGAAGCTATGTAATTATCATCCTCAAAAAGCCAGAGACTGCTCTACTTTGGAAGCTGTCAGATACAATGCTGTAAAACTGTTTTAAGCCTCAGCTGACCCTTTCCATGCAAATGAGCTCACTGTCTCTCACCAGACAGTGAAAACTTTGTCCCTAGTGTTTATTTTGAAAGATTAACTTGAATCCTAAAACAGAGAGCTGACAACAGGGCATACCGATCGATCTTCAAGTGGAGATGGAATTTCTTGTCTTCTTGTTTTGTTGCAACAGATTACATTGAATATTTGAGCCTAAATAGTTATCTAAGCTAAAAATATAGCAATTTCTCCTTTTCCCTTTCCCTTTTCCTTTCCCTTTTTCCTTTTTCCCTTTTCCCTTTCCTTTTTGCCTTTTCCTTTTTCCTTTTTCCTTTTCTGTTTTATAAGGTATTAATTTGTCTAGGAATGTTGTCATTCACATCACATAACAATGTTTCAGAGTGTACTCTGGCACAAAACGGATTAAGAAATAAATGTTCTAATGGTCTTCAGTTCTTTCAAATCTGAGTGAAGTGGTTAGACAGGGCTACCATCTTTGCACATGTTAAATATTACTGCTTTATGAATAGCTTTATTGATGTTATGGACAACTTGTACAAATTATCTCTGTTTTTTTTACAGCTTTATGCTTGCATCAGGCCTGACAAACATCTTAGCACATGAATGACCTCATGACAGCCTGTGTGATTTTGATGTACTTGATATTTTAAGTTTTGCTGGACTGGGACCATACATAAAAACTTTGTACCTCAGGGATTCTGTATCCTGTTGTTCACCACAACAAACGCAAACCAGAGTGCCAATGCTAATCTACTCCAGGCAGACACGTTCCTTTACTGAAGGTAGATTCCCAGTTCCACCCTATAAACAAATATAAAACAAACATAAAAACACAGTGGAAAAAAAAGTGAGGCTGAAAAACAAAATTAGAGCTCTAATGATCCCTTCTGAAAAATCATGCCTGCAAACTGTAAATTCAAGGGCCAGAACTCATTTGAAATAAATACGGAGGTTCTGTTGTTTAAAAAAGATGACTTTGCACCTGCTTGTTAATTTTATGATGTTATGGTTCTGTTCATAATTACATGGACATCTTTAAAGGGAGAAGAGCTGCTCACGAAAGGGCAGATTCTGGACTTCGTGAGCTCTAAAAAAAGGTAGGAAATAAATGCTGCATTTCTTGTTTGATTAGTTATAAAGTCTTCATTGGGATGGTGCTTCTGCATTTAGGCACCCAGTATATCTGTTTCAGACAATCAGCACAGAAGATGATTCTGAAAAATAAGAAGAATCACACTGTGTATAATAAATTCAAAATCAAAAACTATTTATGTAATTCAAGAAAATGCATATATTCAAGAAATAAAGAGCACTCTAAATCTTTGAGTGCATTAAAATTGATGATTTGGAATGTACTTTCATTTGTACAGGTCTGGGAAACACTGAGTCATTTATAGTAATTATTTGATATTCTTTATAAAGACATAATTAAACGGTATCAGTGTTCACAGACACAGGTCTGACCGGATAGTTTTGGAAAGAATTCCTATTCTTTCCTAAATTAGTCAACATAGTTTCTAAATATGAATTATGCCTACCAAAAGGAATCCAAACAATCTTTATTAAACTCTGTTTCAGAAACTAATCATTATGGGAAGAGCTGGCAGAAGAAAGGATATAGCTAACTATTCAGTTCTCCCTTTCAACCCAGTTGCTTATGAATGAAACAACTCAACCGACCTTTCTCGTTGGCAGCAGTTTCTGAACGGCCCGGCCAGACTGACAGCATCAGCAGGAGAGAGGGAGTGGAAACATCCAAGGAAATTCAGGCGATGGGATCATGTGTGCTGGTAAGGTTAGATTCTTTATGAAGACATGACATTTACATTCATGCATTCATGTATATATTTTTATATTTATGAATATAATTATATTTTTAAAATACAATTTCTTTCAGATCAGCCTGATTTTTAAAGTGCTTTGCTGAAGAGCCATTATATGTATAGTTTTATTTTGACAAAGCAAGGAACTTTATATATACTAGGCAAAATGTTAAATCTAACTTCCTGTTTGAAAATAAGTAAAAATCAGTCTTCCAAAATTTTGAGATTGGGTTTCTAATGGTACAGTTCATTGTGAAATATTAAATACAACAGAGGAGGGAATCTAGCTGGCTGCCTGACAAGAGAATGCAAGTCTGCCTCAAAAGGACTAGAAGAGTTTGCAAAAATGACACAGTTGAAGATTTTCTTTCAGGGATCAAATTCAAAAATAAACATCTTATTGTGTGCTTATACTGACAGCAGGAGAGGTACACGGAGGAACAGAGTTCCTCACAGACAAATTCGGGGAACTCGCTGTTCTACATGTTGATGGCTTCTTTCTCACTAAATCTGGAAGATATAATCTTGCTGTTCCTAGCTTATAATTCTGCCATTCCATTTTTTGCCTCCATGTGATCCCTGCACCCACCAAGGCAACAAAGGGAGGGAGAGACTCTTTTTCCAGCATGTCTCAGTTTACAGTCTTTGCCAGAAGATGGATGAGAAGATCTGCTGGCCCAGTTAGAGTCTGGATATAATCATAGTTCACCTGTAACAAAGTATTATCAAGCATGACCAAGTGGGCCACTGAGGAGATCAACTGCCATCTCAATTGCAGCCTCCTTGCTTGAAAACACCGATGGTCTCACAAACACTTGACTGCAAAACTGCTAAATAAGCCTTCTCAGAGAATTCTTTCATTAAAGAACATTCCCCTTCACCCTTCAGCACAGTGAAATTAATCTCATTGCTATAGATAGAAATAATATAACCTGCTCTTTCAAGCCAGTAGAGATTTCTTTGATTTCAAATTCCTTTATAGTTGCTGCTTCATTCCAGTGTGATTTTATAATGTCTGGAAGATATATGGAACAGACAGACAATGAAAAGGAGATGGAAATCCAGTGTCATGAAATAAAAAACACGGGTAGGAACTTCTCTGTAGTACTGAGAATTTTATGTGTCCATGGTAGTCAGGAATACTTTTTATTTTATTTTCTTGTTCCTTTCCTTATCTAATTTAAATTAAAGGACATTCGTTACTATTAAAAAAGTAGTTAGTAGTGATTTGGGGCTGTATTGCATATTAAGTATTGTGCTTTTATATCTGCAGTTACTATTTGTGAGGCTTATATTGTCAGTTTTTTCCACTGTAACTCTTAAATACATTATTTTTATTGCCAGTGTACTCAATCACAGAGTCTAATAAAGAGGCCTAATTCAAAACTCATTGAAGTTAATGGTAAAAACTCCTACTGACTTCAGTAGACTTTAGCCTGGAATACATTAGATGAAAGACAGAGTGCAGTCTGGATGCCTGACTTTAAGTATTTATATGATCGTCATCCCACTGCCCACGAACTGATCGGTATTCTATTTTTTTGGTTGTTTTGTCTCCCACGACTGTTAGAATCTCTCTTTGTTTCTGTTAGGAACTCTGAATGGTAGTCACCTTGCTGCCTAAGCAAAGCGTATGCTCGCAAGAGTTCTTCCATTAAATTTTATTCCAAAATGTTATTCTAGACTCACATCTCATGCATTCTTTTCTCTCAGACTTGTCTTACTTATTTCAGCTGCGTCTCAAGTCTGAGGCCACAATTTATTTCCTTCTGTTTTGCTCTCTTCTGCTGTTGCTCATTTTAGGGCTCATTTTAGCTGGCTGTGGGTGAGTAAAGAAGATCAGATTAATCCCAGAGTATGTATACAAGTGTCCATGTTGCCTGTCTACCTTTCAAGGATCAGGCACTTCTTAAAAATCTCTTACTAAGAGTTGTATCTTTTTTTTGCGATCTTCAGTTTGACATTTGTGAATACATCTAATTTTCAGTCCTCCCAGCTGTCAACCTTGACTGTTGTGATGCAGCAAAACTATTGTTTTTTATATGAGCTGTATTAATTGAATGAGTATGAGAAAAAGGATGAGAGAGCAGAACCTCGATCAGCTTACTGAGATAAAAGGGCATTTTGCCTTAGTACAGAAAGGCAAAGGAAAATAACTAAAATTGATTACCCTGTTTATCACTGACTCAATTTTTTGGTTCCCTTGGCAACTGGCGTTGAAGTAGATGAAGTTACTAGTAGCCTGAAGGAGATCAACCCGTAACATTTCTATTCCTATCAGCTACATTAAGCATTTTTTGATTGTTGAAAGTATGGAGAGAAAAGTGCAGCTTTAGTGGAGGAATTAGACTGCTGTGACTCCAAAAGTAGCTAGTCTGGCCTAATTATTTTTTGAAATATTTGAATCATGAGCTGTCAAAAAAGGGGAGAATATTGCATTGCAGTACTGTATCATTTGCATTTACTTTTTTGTTGCCTGATCAAGAGGGTAAGCAAAGTGAAGCTTAATCAGTGTTTTGTGTGAGAAACCTCTAAGAAAAACCCCTCTCTCTAATGTTTCAGTGAGATGTGATAGTCTCTGTTTCTATGTGTTCTGCACTCTGCTAGACATTTGATCTGAAGCTCTTGCATTTGAGTTGTGCGATTCAATCTTCGTTGTGGAAAGTGCTCAGGAATCCTATGGAAATCAGAAATGCTGCTCTGCAAGAATAGCAATCTTTTTCTAGGCCAGGCAGTTCACAAATCTGTTGGACAGGAAGAAACACTGTACTTAATAGCTATAGGTTCCCAATGACAAAGATACAGATTTTCCACAGTCTTGGCAGCCTGTTTGGACGTAGTTATCTTTCTTCATTTTATTTGTATTTCTGAATGCTCTCTCCTCTTAGCTTACAGAAGGAATGGCTGGGAAATTATGTTGTTTCTTCTGCTTATAGGACAATGGATGTTGTTCAAGAGCTATACTGCAGGATTTCCTCAGAAATGTTTGTTCTCATGTGCTGTATTTCACTGTCAGAGGTTTTCTCTTCTACCTCAGTCCCACACCTCATTTAGGCCCTCATTTCTTTTAACAGATTGATCCATGAGGATATGAGGGCTGAGATCTGAAGCCTTTTCATGTCAGAATTCACATTTCTCTGTTCCTTGAAGACAGCTCTTAAGAAAAAGCAAATGATGGTGAAACCTTCTCGCCCTGTTTCCAGACTGTTTTGGACAACTGGAGCGTGAAAACCAGAGAACTGGGGAGCCAGGCCCTGGCTCCCTGTGGCTATGTCCGTACTGTGGGACCTGGGAAACCTTCCCAGTTTTCAGACCTGGGCGCATGCCCCGAGCACATGCTGGCACCCTTTAGGACAAAACCTGTTTGGGCACATTTCTGTCAATGCACACACATATGCTCTGGTTTCTATGGAGAAAATCTGGGCATGTAGGCCAGAGAGGAGACCTAGCATGTTCCCACAGTGTACCTGATCTGGATTGTCTGGGCCTGCCACAAAGTCCATTTAGGATGCGCTCTAGACATATTTAAAATGACTCTTTTTTTGATTGTTTCCTCTGAGTTTTAAGTGAATGCATCTACCTCCTCATTGGTACCAATAACCAATATATACATGTCTAAAAAACTTCTGACGTTTTAAGGAAAAGGAAATAATTATTTCTGAGAGCTTTCTGTGCTGCTCTGATTTTTAAAGCATCTCCAGTTAATATATGTCAAGAGGACAGGGTTCTTAAACACTGAATGGACAGCATTTATTTGCCTGTAAAAAACATATGCACTGCTGGCAGCAATACAGCAGCAACTGTAGCCATCTTTGGCAGACTCAGAATTTCTTGTGTAGAAATATTTTCTCGTTAAAGAAATTTCCTCTTCTGTTTCCATCTGCTGTCAAATATGGGTCTGAGTTTGTAGACTTCATGGTTGGCTCTCCTGCCTACAGATTTTAAATGTGCTGCCTAAGGAGCTGCCTCCAAATAATAAAACTAGCAGAATAAAATCAAAGAATTAATACCAATTTTCTCTTTTGGTGCTTATTTGTTTTTTGATGTTTAAATGAATAAATTGCCTTGGAGCTTTTCTCTGCATTCAGTACTGAGTGCTTACATATTAACAGCTGCACACAGAGTAACCTTTTAAAATAGGGTTTTATTTAATTAAGCCATATGCTAGCAACAAATCCTAACCCGCCCAATTGTAAATTGTCACAGTTCTGCAGTGCACTTTCTCTTGCTGAAATCTTATTTGCTTGGTTTTCTGCCATAGGGCATATATCTGGAACAAACCAAATTCTCAAGGTTAATGAGAAAGAAACTAAAGGACTCTGAGTGCCTATTTTGTTTGCTAGTTTGAGCTAATCAGCAACATCAGGAGTTGTGCCGAGAGAGCTCGGACAGAGAGCAGTCACAGAGGACCTTTAAAGCCTGCTGGGACGCAGGCGCTGGATCTGGCCCATAGGGGAGCGACGTCCCAACAAACAGTGCGAAAGACCAAAATGGGGGAAGCCTCTTTGGCACTGTGATATTAGGTCTGCCTACCTGTTTTTCTTCTCGACTTTCTTTTCAGGGTATAAAGAAAGGGAAATAAAGAAAGCAGAACATAGAAAAGGAATAACATAGTACTTTATAGAGTCTCTTTTCTCTGTGTTAAGAGTCCCTTTTTGTTTTACTTCAGAATTTTGTTTTTCCCTCCTCTGTTGCTGATAAAAGCAGAACAAGTGGTAGTCTGGATGAAATGTATATAGCCCCAGCACTGCTAATTGAGGTTTCCTCCAGTGCCATCAGCAAAGCAACAACAGAAGTTGATTCCTACCATAAAGGCAATGTTAGATTTGTGACAAGACATAGAAATAAGGTGAGGATGTAATGCTGCTGCCTTCTTGAATACCATGGAAAAATAGCTCACTTTACTGGGGAAAAGATTTCACTTTCCTTCCTAGAGTGACAATTTTAAAGGTTTTGCTTCTTGTCTACATCCTACTGTGAAATCTTATCACCACCACTTTCTCCCAGTGTCCCACACCACATATAGGATATTGAGCTTCCCAGCTACTGCTCCTTCTAGACCAGAAAAATAAAACATATTTGCCTGCAGGGATTCATTGTTTGTATTTAGCCTGATCCAAGCACAATGAAATCAACAATGAATCATTCTTCCTCTATTAGAAAAAGTTATTTCCTTTCATCTGAGAATGAGCTACATGTGAAAAGCCTCTGCTGAACAAGTAATGGCATTCTGTTTAGTCAAAAATGATTAATGGCATTCAAATGAATTCAGATATTTGTCTCTAAGGATATTTGTGTGATCCTCTAGCTGTAAGCTCTGAGAAAATATATGGTTAATACTGCAACCGACTAATCAGAAATTTAGCTTGATAAGTGTATTAATATTCCAGTATACCTTGGCCCACATTCATGGAGCTGCCTGAAGTTTATGTTATATCATTAACATTCCGCTTCCAGGAAGACGTCGTTGTGCAGCCACTGACTTTCACTGATTTTCTCAGCATTTGAATAACTCATTCCTTCTTCTACCCTTGTTTCATTAGCTAATTTGTAGAAGTTATTTCATTACTTACAGACCATTACATAGTTTTACTGTTTATTTGTTCTTTCTGTGGTCTCTATCTAGGCTGCTTAAGGCAAACCTGTTTAATGAGAAGTTCATTTGAAGTATCTTTTTTCAAATTTGTATAATTTGGCATTAGTTAAAATGAAGATGCTGGTATCTTTCTAGTTAGTTTCCTAGGACAAAGAAGTTTAGTCAGGAGATTTTTGTGAAGTGTATCTATTTTTAGGATTTCACTGCGCAAGACTTTAAAGACAGGGAAAAAAATAATGTGATTGTCAATGCTATGGTTTTAATTGTGAATAAGCAGAGATTTGCTCTTACTGCTCAGCTAATAAAGTAGCTTCTCTAGATTTAAGAGCAAGTTACTGAACTATCAAGGTTTCTAGATAGAATAATCCTCTTTCTTTTCCTGTTTCTTCTCTATGCTTTTCATAGTGTAACTTTTGCTTCTGAAGATGTTTCCAGTGGAAAATAGTAAATTGAGAGAATTAAGTTTTTGCTTCAGATGCAAGCTGAAAAAAATGACAGTGACTGCTTTTCAGTGGATGCAGATTCAGAATATGCTTTTGTCTTTTGCAGCAGTGAGATAAAACTCAGCATTGTTTTTCTCTTTCACAAAACACCAATCAACAGGTATCATTAGTGCAGATAAACCAGACATTAATGATTGGAAGACCTCAGCTGCAGGTCTAAGTAAAACTTACCAGTTAAATAGAATAATTATATTATGTCCTATTGTGCCAAATACTGAAAGAGGAAAGTTGACTTTTCATCTGATCAGGCCGTAGTGATGTGTAAAGCTCAAGGTGTGTGTACTTGGGAGACTGCTCAGGAGACTGCTGGCACAAAGGTAGATCAAGGAATTTACATTCAATAAATTCAGCTAAAATTTAATCTAAACCTTAGCCAAAAAACAGTTCTAGAAGGATTATATGTAGTGTTAGCAGGATCCTTAGTTCACAACCTCCCTGGTAAAACAAGAGAGATGTAAACTGAGATTAGACATATCAATGACAAAAACCTTTCATGTTTTAAGAGGGTTTTTTCAGGGCTTTATCTGTTATTTTGGGCAATTTATCCAGGTCATGCTGTAGAAATACTAAGATATCTTGAACTTTATGAAGATTTACGGATTTGCTGTTCCACAGGTGCCGCTAGAATCTTGCTTGTCCTCATGAGGTTTCTTATGCACTTTTTAGATAAATGTTTGCTCTCAGAGGGCAGTAGGCTCCCCAGACATCAGTATCAGCACCTTCTGTATAGTGTGTTGTATGAAGGGGTCAGTTCCTGATAAAGCTGAGCCGTTGTTGACTGATAATTCATTTTTGCTAGAAGCAGATAGGCTTCAACAGCTTGTTATTTACAATCCCAGTTTTAAAGAGCATGAATTTCAAACAAAAAAGGCTGTAGACCAAGAGCACAAGTTTAAGGAGTGAGAGCAACAAGAAGGCGTTTGTAGCCGCTGACAATATCTGACAGAGTTAAATTTCATGCAGGCTAGCGGGAAGAAAGAAAAGAGGGTAAAAGTATTTCTTCACAAAACAGGTAGGAAACCTCTGCTTCAGGTAGGAAAGAGGTAGGAAACAGGCAGGTTGCCTTTGCTGGGGAACAGCTGAGAAAATAGGCACCTGTGTGCACCTCTGCAGGAGTTTATTGTGCTCTTTGGCCACTGAAGGGGCTTCTCATTCCTTTGCAAGAAAAGAGGTGTGTTCAGCAGGTGCCAGGGGTTTGCAGTGATCAGTTCAGAGCATTTCTGTAAAGAAACCACTGTTTTGGGGGGGTTATCTGCTCTGTCAGTCTGTTGGGAATCTTGTACAATCCATTAGAGAACCAGAGAAAGAACAAGCACGAGACAAAAATATTGGCACAAGCTATACATAAATAAATCTGCAGCCCTCATAAGATAAACAACAAGAAGAAAGAAATGGGATTTAAACTAAAAGGAAATACCAGTGAATATCAAAAGGGTATGCAGAGAGAGGGTATGAACATGAAATCAGAATGTTTTTAGCTAGGAGGGGAGAAGAGTCCAGACTGTACTTCAGATTAGTGGGAATGAGGAATTACAATTTTTTCAGCTTAAGAAAGCCCTCTGAATTCATGTAGTGATGTAGGACATGATAATAGCTGTACTGGGCTTAGAAATTAAAGTGTATAATCTAAGGTGCTGATGCCAATGCTATTTACATTTTTTTAAACCAATAAATTATTGGGTGCAATTGTTCACTCGTATCAGCTCTTCAAAAGCCTTTCAATGAGGTTACGCTGGCTTTAGCTTACCTTTTAGCTTAAATCAGCACTTTATGGAGATCATAACGAACCTGCTGTAGTTGATTATACAGTCCTTTTGGTTCTGATGTGCATCAGGAGGAAATTCTCCTCAGTACTGAGGTGGGTTTCAGGGCTGGAAAATTGGGCTGTATCAGTTTTAATCCAGGACATCCCAAAATAAGAAGTGTACATCAGTACATTTCCCTTTTATTTTTTATTTTACAAAATAAAGGAAAAATCTCTGTCTCTGAGTATAAAATGTTACTTCTTTCTAAGAAATTGATTTGTTTTGTATTATCCATTCTGATTCTGCCCACTAAAACAATATGAAAAATGTTAAGTATATATAATAAAAAACATCAAAGGATAGGTGAACCTGACGAAAGAAGAATTCTTAGAAAATGGAAAATGCTTCATTCAGCTTGTGCTGAACTTCTGTAATTCATCTTTCCAGCTGTCATTTTGTCCTTTTCAGCTATCATTTCATTCTTTCCTGATATCGTTTTGTTGCTGTGATGGAACATTGCCACAAAGCAGCTGATGAAGTAGCTCATTTTACTAATTTTGAATAATGTCTTGTGTATTTTAGAATCAACTGCATCAACACTTCAAAATACATAGAGAGTTGTATCAGCTTAGGTATTCTGTTGCTACTATTTCCCTATCTGGTCCCCTATTTTTAAAAAGGGTATGAGCCTGTTACCTGTAGTGTTTTGTAAAAAATCGAGGTTAAAAGTTTCAGTAGCATATAGATCTGCTATGTGTAGTCCCTTGCAAAGCAGGTGGGAAGGAAATCCACACCTTGAACTGACAGTGTAGCTTTACTGAGATTTCTCAAAAATATTTGAACTAGAAAAATTAATAGTTAGTCTTGAAAATAACTTTTTTATTCCAGCAACACTGAACAAGCCATGTCAGGTTAGCATTAAAGTCATTCTTAGATACCAGTGTAACTGTCTTACCAAATCTTTCAGAGTGGGACTTTACACATGCTGGTGCTCTGCAGTCCTACAAAGGCTTCCACACACTCTTTGTGTGGAATAAATTATTTGATTTCACTGGGATTATTTTGGTACATAACTTTAATCATGGGCATACACGAAAGCAGTGACTGGGTCTTGCTTTATGCAAAGCTGATGAACTATTAACGTTCCCTCTGTTAGCGTCACTCAGGAGAAATGTGTGAAGAATATCCATGCTAGACTTTCTTTTTTTGAAGTCATTGAGAAATACGCTTCCTGAAGGAGACAGCATCTATATATTTGGGATTCTTGAGGAAGAGTCTGATAAAGGTCCTATTATATATTTTCATCACAGTCACAGCTATCAGCAGTGATTTGCATTTCAGATTGTTTTTCTATTCCATTTCATGTCTACAGGAGATGGTCTTTCCTGTTGCAGGCCCAGCACTCAGGGCAGCCCTCCCACCGTGCAGGTTCAACAGCCCATCTCAGGGCTCTTTTCAGAGGGATTCAAGATTCCTTCTTTGCCTCTTTAGCTCTCTTTTATTGAAGTATTGTTTTGTTTATTACTTCAGCTGCACGGAACTGAGACAATACCCGCAGAATTGATTTTTGAGACCATCATTCTTTGAAAGGCGAACTTGAGCCTTCCTGAGCATTTCTAAATGTTTGCTTTAGTGCTCTCTGAAGGTTAGTCATCTTCATGGTATTCCTTGCTGAATGCTCAGAAAGTGAGAGGCACATTAGAGTTAATTTTTAAAATGCAGGTCCATACCTATGTAACTCCTGGGGGAAGGATTGTTTCTGTTTTCCACTGGCTTCGTGAGCTTTGCTGCCTTCAGGTTATTAAAAGATTTTTATTTTCAAGTGTGTTTGTCTCCCACGGAAAAGACTTTAGGCTTGGCCTTATAAACATCTGAAATATTGCTTTGATGATAGGCATGCTTTCAAACAGGAAGAGCAAAACCTGTTACATTCTGTATCTGGCAACTTTCATGTGTTTTTTGGAGCATGCATGGACATGAATATACAACATGCATTAATAATATCCATCGATAATACTAACTGCCCAGGCCATTTATTTAAGAGATTCTGTCAAGTCACTTTAAAAAGGTGTTGTTCGTATTTTATATTGTCATTTTATTCTCCCCTAACATGTCTCTGTTTGTATTGCTGTTCATTACACGCAAAATTAGGCAGGTTTTTCAGGAAGCTCTTGACAAATTGTGGACCTTCTTAGCTTTCAGTCAGCAGTTCAAGTACTGTCTACAGCATCTTCACAGTTGTCTGTTGTTCTACAGGTGAGGTCCATGGCGTTTGGCCAGTTCAGGTCCCTCAAGTAGGAATGCAGGAACTGACTTTATTAGCCCTGCAACAGCTTCATTTTTCATAGGCAAGAATTACTTTTGCCTAGTACCTCTTCTTGCTGTGGTACAAAACTTTCTGTAGCTTTGTTTACTTTAGTATTTTACACCTCCAGGGGTAAGTCTTTGGCAGGAAATTAGGATTCCCTCATACAGGAAACTAAAGTGCCTGAATCTAAAATGAAACAAAATGTTAAGGTACGTCTTCACATCACAGTGCAATGCCGTGCACAGCAGACAATATTAGCTCAGGCGGAGAGCTCTGTTCCTGTTTCCATACTGTTTCCAGCTCATTCAGAGCTAGCTGAAGTATCTCCATGTTGTGCAGCAACCTTTTTCGAAGCCTTATTTTCTTATAAAACGTGCCATTGGTAATGAAAAGTGGGGTGTAGTGTTTGTGAAAACTCCCTCATTTATCCAAAAAATGGAAAGAGCTCTGGGAAACTAATAACACTGCAAGAGAAAATTGGTGGGGAGGAGAAGAAAAGGGAAAAAAACAATATTTGAGAACCTAGAACTAAATACATTCCTGTTTATGAGTAGAGCCTATTATTTCCATGTTATGTTCCCAAAGTACAAGCAAAAGAGCTTGGAAACTGATTTGTATTATTATTTGTATTGGTTTTTTAATCACATCAATCATAGTCTGAAATGCTGTTGTGTCTCTAGGAGACACAACAGGCCTGATGCGTCTCATCCGTGAATTGAAATGAGCTGATGAACAGATGAAGTATGGGTAAGCCACATCTTGGAGAGGATCAGCTGGTGGTCGTACAAAGACGTAGAGTGTACAAATACTTGCTGAGAAACTTCAGAAATAACCTGAATAGTCAGATGAGCATATGGAGGATTATGTGAACTTCTGAAATATTATAGATTCCCCAATTATTAAGTAATGAATGCTAATCATTAATAAGTAGTGCCTGCACAACTACAGTGACAAGTTGGTATTTTTAGAATAACTTCCCAATTATCAAATAGTAAATATTAATCATTAAGAAATAGTTCTTCCATAACTGAAGTGATAAGTTGGTAGAAATATTTTTAGATTAATCTTCAGAAGTTTAATAGAACATAGAACTTGGATCTAAAAAATGTATGTCTATAGATCTGTTCACTTGCCATTCAGTTGTAAGCGCCAAACTGGGTGCTGGGAAATCTGCACTTTTCCAAAAACACAGATGTATTTTAAGGTTAGGTTTAACCTACGGCTAAGCAGGCTCTACAAGCCCCTGTCATTTCTTTCTGCCATCCATTTTCAAATTGTATTTTAAATGCTAGTATAAATGTCTGGTATCCAAGATTCTAGCTGGCATCTAGAGATGAGGGAGTGCAGGTATTCTTTAGGGAATGAAGCATTTCACCCCCTTATTCTTAATTAATTGCATCAGAACCTCACAGCACTAGGGACACCATGAAGTCTTTTTCCATTGTACACCACATTTTCTGTTTTCCTTAGTTTTCTGTTATATACAGTTCTGCAACTCTGAACCATATGGTTATGGAAACAGCAATGCTAAAGGAAAAGTTAAGTAATACTTCAATATGTCAGTGCTAAGTGTCTGTTGTGATGCAGAATCTCATAAAATTAGTTGGACATCCTTCCCAAGCCCTGTGCAGTTCTGGATGAAGTATAAAATAGTCATTATTTCCAGTCTGACTTATCTTACAGATTTTATACATTAGAAAACAGTATCTGCCTGCAGCCCTCCCTGTGGCCCCACCAGTTAAATCTGTCCTTGGAAACTCAGGTTCAAGTCTGTGCTTTACTTGTTATGTGTAGAAACCTGGGTCTCCTTCCCCACCAGTGCTCCTGGGGAAGTGGAGGGGAACAAAGCAAACCTCTGGGTGTGACTAAGATTGTAAACGGAGCTTGTAGCCAGACATCTGATTACTGGAAACCTTTGCCCAGGTTTGCCAAGGGTGTAGCTGCCCACAATCTGTTATTGCGGCAACTGTGTAACCAGCTGGACATTGGTCAAGGAGACTGACCCGCACTTTGCTGCAAATGCAAGACACACGATGGGATTGTACTGCTTGCTTTTTCCTGCTCAGTGTGTCTTTGGATGGAGGCAAGCTCCACATTCTCTAGAGCCTGGTTTCTGCTCCGCTGTCTCAGTCACTCTTTTGATCACTCCTCTGTAGTCCTAATGCTGCTGCTGCCCCTTCTACCTCGACTCTGCTCCTCACTCCTGGGCTCTGACCCTGCCTCCTGCCTGCCTGGGACTCGGTTGCTCATTCTGTTCCTGTCACCTGTCTTGCTAAAATCTGGTTCATGACCCTGTTGGATCCTGCTGGATCTAGCCCTGATGCCTGTCAAGATGTCTGTCTTCCAAGACATCTTTCTCTTGATCTTGGTCTGGCTACCCATGTTGTTGTCTGAAGCTTCCCTTGGTGTTTTTCTGATTTCCACTTGGCCTGATGAAAGAACCTGGTTCTTGTCACCACCTGTGAGAACTGAGGAACCCCCCCCCCCCCTTCTGTTCATATGAACCGGCATTTCTCTCAGTATTTCACAGCAGAGAGATATTTCAGTTTAGAATCCTTGACTGACTCCACCTGGAGCACACAAGCCTTGATGAGGTGGATATTTTAGCATGCAAATTGATTTCATCAGGCCTGAAGTCAAGCGGTATGATTAATTGTGAGAGGAGACCCAAAGTCCCCTCTCATTATATTTCAGGGTGAAGCTATCTTAGACCAGCAGTAATTCTGTGCAGAAAGCAAGATGGGGCACTGACTCTGGGTCACTTGGATAGTGTCTGTGACTCATAAAGGTCAGCTGCTATTAAAAGCCTCTCTTTGCAGCTGTGGATCTCCTTGAGATTATTTTCATGTTTATTTTCATGGGGATGAAGTACCACAGTAGCTTTCATATAAAGAAAGAGTGGCCATGACAAATGATTTTTTTTTTTTAGTCTACTCCCAGTTTATGCTCCACTGACAGCTGAAGAATAAGTTGGTGAAGAAGTTTAAGATTAAATAGCATTCTATTGTAACATTATGGTTTTTCATAACTTTGATTAGATGGAAAACTATTGCTAATGAGATCTGTCCTGTCAGCACACAAGCTGGATTTGGAGCCTCAGCACAAGAAGTTCTCACATTGCATGAACAAGGTAACCTTAAATGAACCAGTATTTGCAAAATACCATAAAGGGCAGAGTCTGCTCTAACTGGCAGTCCTTTTATCGACTATTTGATTATTCTTTTACTCTTTTGTTTGCTAAGGCACCAAGTCAATGCTGTATACTTCTGCCACAGTAGATGAAGCAGAAGAACATACTGTACTAATAAGTAGTAATGTCTGAGCTGCAGACAAAGCCGTAATGTTTGAGGAGGAAAAAAAAAAAGCTACAGACAGAAAAAATCTTCTGTGTAGTTTCAGGTAGGAATTAATAGCTACTCATATTTTTTCAGTTTCAGGAATCATCATTTATAACTGTGTATCTACTGTTGGCTACAGAAAAGAGAGGATAGTAAAGCTTAAGCTTATTTCTGCAGTTCTGAAAGGAGCTTAGTTTCAAAAACAAATCTGGCAGTTTCCTAGACACAGATAAAAGGTATTTCAATAATTTATTGAGTGATGATTTTTTTTTTATGACTGAGGCAGGTTTTGCAGAAATGTTGTTGTTGTTGTTGTTTCTGGTGGTAACTCAAAGCTATAATGCTGGATATAAGTCCACTGCTTCATCAAGTCACCTCTGCTGTCAGAGGCACTTTTTCTCTATGCTTTTTCTCTTCATCTCTTCATGGTCTTTGCTTTGTAGAATTAAGAGAGGCAGCAGTAGCAGCAACAGTAAATTATTTACAGGGGCTTTGTTTTGTCTGAGCAGCAGTGAGAAGGAGAGGTAGTGTGGCAACAGCTGAAGAAAAGCGTCTGAATAAGCTGCTGTAAAGTCTCGCCAAGCCCTGCTTGCTCTGACATAGTTCAAAAGATACAAAAAATCATCATCCGCTTTCCAAGTCTCAGGGTTTGGACTCAGGAATGTGTAATTGCATGATAAATTACTGTGTGACATCTCTTGCAAAGTAAATGTGCAGGTGTGTTCTCTAGCTTCTTGGCAACTTTTTTCATTGAGGGTAAGCTGCCTCTATGTACTTCATCTTTTTCGTAAGATAAACTGCTTTACTGTAAGGAATACTTTTATCATAGGTAATTTGCCTGTATGTTGAAACTTTCTGTGTAACATCTTAATGCTATTTCTGTCAGTATCGTGGTGAGAAACTAGGAATGATAATGGCCCTTTATGAAAAAGGGTGTCCTCTGAATGAATTTGTTGTGGGATACAGATCGCAAGTGGAGAGTGAATTCAGAATGTCTTTAGAGGCAGTAGATAAAGCTCAAAAGAAAGACGAGCTGCCCCTTTTTAATTCATTCTTAGCCTCTATTTCACAAACTTATACTGATACTTCCCTTAAACTATTTGTTAACGCCTTTTTTAAAAGTCATAATGTAACCATGGTGTATCATGGCATGTATTTCGTACTTCTCTTCTTCCATATAAGATGCAATGCACTACTTTTGCACTCCTCAAGACTGTCATGAAAAGCTAATATTGCAGCTCCTTTAGATATAGACTATAAATGTGAGCGTAGAGTTGGAATTGCAAATCAGTTGTCAGTTGATTTCTAAACTGATTTAGAAATCAGTTACAGAAAAACACCCTGAAACTAGAGATAAGACTCCAGGAAGCTAGTAAAAACTACTATAAAGTCAGATTGTATAATTCAGAAATAGTTTTATACCATGAGAAACTAAATTGTGGCTTCAGTGTAAGCACATCCATTTTGCCTCTTAGCATGCTGCATTCATGTCGTTTTGCCCATCTCCTCCAAAGCAATGTGTAGATAGGTAGTATGCAGTTTGTGCACATAACAAATCTGGCAGACCAAACTTTCATCTCATTTGACCAGGCACAACACAGAATTTAAGCTCTCATTTGCTCTACTCCAAAACCATGAAATTGTACATGAAACCTATTGTTGTGTAGCTAATCATGTTTTAATTAACTCTTGGGAACCTAGAATATATCAAATAAAAGAACACATGGAGTAAAATATGAACTATACAAATAAAAGTGCAACACTTGAGATGCTGGAAGACTTTTACTACCAAAATTCAGGGAATCGCTCCTTCCATTCCAACGATTGTGCAGATGTGCTTTGTACATACAAATAAGTTTTGAGCACAAAATCTAGAAAGGAGAGCACTATTGCTGTTTTCTGTGGAGGTGAAGGAAATCTAAGTTACCACCCTTGATTTCATTTAGGCATCTTTGAAGCATTACTGATAAGTAGCTTTGATGGAGCAATCCACTCGAGATGAGAAACCCTGATAAGAGAGCAAGTTAACAAGACATTCTAGTATATTAAAACCAGCCTTTGAAATGCAACCCCAAGGCAAAGCCATTCTATTTTCCTGTCCAAATCTCCTACTTGATATTTCCGTAAAACTTACAAACGCTGAGAAGAGCTCGTAGTGTGACCTTGCATCTCACTGTGTTTTCGTGTGCGCATTTGAGGTGGCGCTTTGTCATCCCTTCCTCCTCCAAAAGGTAACTGGGGCTCTGTCGCCAGAGTCCTTGTTCCCCGCTCCTCTACTGGGAAGCTCATCTCTTAAAAATATATATATATAAAATAAAATAATACAGCTTCTAACAACTAGGAAATGCCCTAAAGTGGGTGGCAGAGAAAGCCAGCTTAGGTAATTTTCACTATTCCAAAATCATCTTATGTAAATGTTTCCAGGAAGGAGGGCTGGGGGGGAGGGAATTGCAGTGGTTTGTAGAGTGCTCTGTGGAAAGCTACCATGGCTGCTCGTGGCTCAAGTGTCATCTATTTTTTTCCTTTCACTCGGATTTTTTTTATGTGCTGCTGCAGATGTCTGCAAGTAGAAACAAAAACTTGTAGTGTGATTTCCAAAAGCTAAAGTTTTACTGCTTCCCAAATTCTTTCACAGTCTATTTTTGTCTTTGGCTGGCTTGCCACTTCTGTCATTTTACCTAGCAAAAAGCAAAGTTCAATAATGAAAATTTAGTTCTACTGTAGCTGCTGCTATTCAAGGGCCAGCCTTTTAGAAAAGACTGGTTGTCTGTCACTCCCACATGTTTTTACCTCTCACTCACTGTTACACTTGCAAGAATTGGCTAGGTAATAGATTTCTGCTGTGGGAAACTGCCAACGTTTAAATAAGCAATATTACCCAACATAATACTCAGCTAATTTATGTATTTGAGTCTGTTTGGATTCCATATGTTGCAACAAATGGACATGCGCATTATAAAGAAAGATGTGCTACATTCTGTTATTTTATTAGAATGTATGAATTTCTCTGCTTGAGGTCACTTGGAGTTTTACCACTGAGTAAGAGTAACATTAKGGCTTCTACATTATAATGCTGTGTTTACAAGGTGAAAGAAACAGCAGTCAAGAGGCAAGAAATAGAAATTAAAGCAGAGAACTAGTTATGCCTCATCTCTAATACATTACTTCTAGAGAATTTTAAAATGCAGTCACATAATATCACCTCAATCCTATCTCCCCCACCCAAAAGAAAGCTCTTAATATCTCTGGGGTTTACATATAAGCATTTCCAAACTTTTCTCCTTTTGCTCCAGCTCTTCACTTTTTCAAACCTATGTTTGGAATATGATGCGAATTTCAAAGGGATAAAATTTCTCAAAATAAAAAGCACAAGAGTACTCTACTGAACAGGGGATTCCAAATCATCTAACCTGTTCCATTTTTCATCCAAAATATTTCTTTCTTTGTGTCATACTTCTGGGTCTCTTTCATTACTGCACTCAAAATGGGACTTTTACAGTTCCTGTGTGTGCAGGATTTCACCAAAAGTGTGAGTTGCTCAATACCTGATAAAATGAGAAATCCAGCTACTGAAATGGGATATGCTCTAGATGCCAGTAATCGCAGGGAATGAAGCTTTCTTATCCACCCCACCAGTCTGCGAGTTTTTGTTTCATTTTTAGCTCCTTGTAATTCCTTCTTAAACATGTCTTGTAAAAGTTTGGGGGGGAAATGATTGACTTCACTATTAGAGAATATTGGAAATGGCTTTCTTTTTTTCTGGCTGTCTCCTTAGAGATTCAGGAGCCTGCTTGTTTCATTTTTCCCCACACATCAGTATTTTAGGCACAGTACAAAATCTAGACTGGACCATAAATAGGCTGATGGCATCACCATCCATGCAGGGAAGTGAAATTTGATTACGAGGGAAATAATTTTTATATAGACCTTTTCTACAAATGAAAGTGGTACTTCCTAAGGAAGACCTGGACCTGTCTAACGAAGTGACAACGGAAAAATATAGTTTTAGTATGATACAGCTTTGTCAGTTAATCAGTTATGGTTTTCCCCCCACGCTGAAGCTACGCTTGTCAGTGTTCTGGGTCAGTTAATAAATGAAGGTCTGGCTTGATTTTCTTATACTGCTACGTGTTTTTTACTATTCCAAGGAGTTTTTGCCACTTGTACAGAATATTCTATATAGTTACATTGGGTCTCATATGGTGTAAACCCTTTAATCTTATTAAATTGCAATAAAATTTTGGAGAAAATATACAATACTTGATTAATTCTTACTACTCTGTTTCCTTACACTGAATAGAGACTCTTATTATCCTTCTTTATTAAAAAAAAAAGTTTCTTTTTTTTCTGACTGTACATCAGCCTATTCAGTGTATTAGTTTCAATTTCTAACAGTAAAGTTTTTTGGATCAGAAAAGAAAATGAGCTTGAAAGTGTTAAGAAAAAATGTTTAAAAATGTTCAAGAAGTTTTTTGAATGTGGCCTTTTCCCACAGAATATTTTGGTTTAGATGAATCAACATTTCCAATGAAAACATGTTTCACAAAAAAAAAAATAAAAAAATTCCAACTAGCCATATGTGTTCAGTACTGCCAATACTAAGCACTTAAAAAAACATCTATCGAACCTCAAAAAATCTTCAGAAATTTGGTACATCTGGGATTCATTTCATTTGCTTTCTGGTGTATATGGGTCAGACGGTTAAGCTTTCCTCCATTATCATAAGGATTATAAACTTCTGAAGAAACACAAAAGCAAATCCTGAGATTCTTACCTTAAGAAATATAATATTGCAAGTCTTGTGATAACAGCTGCATAACTTGCTGCTAATGAAACATACCCAATGGATGAATTTATGAATAAATTAATGAGTCTTAATTTCCTAGCAACCAGTCAAGGCAGTAGGCAGTGGCAGACTGAAGTCTCTTCTAACAAGTTGTGAATTGTACCGGTTGGTAGCAAGCCTTGCCATACATACATACATACGTACACACACACACGCGCACACACACACGCGCACCCCTGTATGCAGTTGTGAACTCCTGTTTGCACTGGAAGTCGCGATACAGGATGGTCTGGAGCTTATCTGCAGTGTTGCAAGAGGCCCCAGCTCCCTGCTGGGTTTCCGCTGGCCTTTTCCCGGCTCCGCGGGGCCGATCGCCTGCCCGTGCCGCAGCCGGGGCCGTGTGTGACGGCGGCAGCTCCGCAGCGGGTCCTCTCGGGGCTGGAGGAAGGAGGAACAGCGGGAGCGGCGCATCTTGGCGCCTCACGTGCCGGTCCGTGACCAACAGAGCTGCCCTCCTCTGCCGCGGCAGCGAGGAGCGGGGCCCCCMGGGCCGCCAGCGGCACCGGCGGCACGGCGGGGTGGCCGGGTGCTGAAAGTCAGGCTTAATACCGAAAAAAAAAGAAATTGCTTGGCGGGCAGAGTTCATTATAAGCAGAAATAAAAACGTGAGGGTTGAGGGAAGAAAGGGAGTGCCTCAAGTGATTAGAATCACCTCTATTACTGTTACTAATATTGATATTAGTAATAGCTAAGAATAATATTGCAAATATTGGCAGAGTTACTCATCTGTTTGAGACAAAAATGGAGAGGAAAAAGATAAACTCTAGGGAAGTTTAAATTTGGAAAACAAACCAAAATGCTAAATGTAATCCCCAAGCCTCATGTTTTGGGGGGATGTGTCATGGTTCTGGGGGGCTTACGTGCTTTGTTTTCTTACATTTTGTTTGACCTGTGATTTTTAACTTTGGAAATGTGCAGCACAGCAGCTGTGCTAATGTTCTGCGGCAGAGAAATAGGTATAGTAATAAATTGGTTTAGCTCCCAAGTGTGACTAATGTTCTATGATTGCTTTTGAGATGTCTGTCCTGTAAGAAACTGATGAGGATATAGGCATAGCTAAATATATTTGCTATCAGTAAAATCACTGACTACACTCATCTAAAAGGAAAAATAAAATGAAGCAGATTCAATATGTAACCTCTCAGTTTCTCTGTTCTAGCTGTGATATGGAGACCACATTGGCCTGTTGATTTATCATATTTGTCACGGAAGAATATTGCCATTACTATAAGGATTATTTTCAGAATGATAGAACTATGGAAATAAACTCTTCTCTCTATATTTTAAAAAGATTTTTAAGTATTTGGAGCTGTTAAGAGTATTGTTTGTTAAGAAATACATGCTTATTGCAAAGGCCTTGAACACTATATAGTGGCAAAAGGTAATAGCATTTTGTCCCTGAATCCTGAATTAACAGAAAGCAAATTTTACCAGATAACAGCTGTTCTATAAGTTAGTAGCATATTCTGCCCTCTGAGGCAGTGGTATAACTGAGATCACTTGAACGTATCTGCAGACCCAACCTGACCTGCTGCCGCTCTTTAAGTTTGCACAAGTGGAACGTTGTGAGCTGCCTGCGCTCTGCCCGGCTTCCGCAAGGCGACGGGCGCCTTGTCCTGCCGGCCCCCGTGGGCGACGCCGCGCTTACAGGACGTGGCGTTCAGCCATGGCTTCTCCAGAGAAAACCGCCATTTTAAGATGCGGCCAAAAAATAGAATTCTGGCTCCCAAAACGCTTTGCCAGCTAAGAGAAAAGGATGCTAGTTGGTTTAGTATAAGAAAATTAATGATTCTTTTCTAAATCTCTTATTAATTGTAGACATATCAGACACATCAGCAGAGCTCTGGCCTTCATTTTGGTAAGTACTCTCCAAACACGTGCTGAGAGTGTTCCTGCTCCAAAGATCCTCAGTCAAAATAGGGAGAGAAGGGAAACTTGATCAAAGAGTTGTTGAAATCCGTGTTTGAACCAAGAATAAAACTTGTTACACTTTTGTGTACAGAAGGCAGCATGGGTTACCTTCTCTGTAATATAGACTCTACCGTAAAAAGTCCTTAGCTTTGTAATATTGTTAATAATTGTCATAGTTGGTTTATTAAAAAAAAAATGATTTTTTTTGCATGAGATTTTTGAAGAACTGCGTATTTTGCCTTTCAGTTGGATATAGAATTGCAATTTCTCAAAGGAAAATATGAAAAGGCTATTATGATAAGAATAATTGGACATTCTGTTCTGTAATATGCGTAATATGGGCTACAACTTAAATTTGTTTCATACCTTCATTAAAATACATTTCTAAGTTTGATCTAGACTTATAAAACAAAGACATTTGGCATTTAGACTTTCATTGAAACCGTGATGTTACATCTAACACAAGTCTCTCAAACTATTATTAAAGGAATGTAGGCTTTCAGCTGAATACTTTAAACAAGATCCTGAACATACCTGTATAGATCTGTCTTTTTAAAAAATGCAATGAGATCATCTGATTTTGTAATGAGAAAGCCTAAAATGGAATTGGAATTGATCAGTGGACAATATTTCATGGTGGAGAGGGCTCAGAAAGTCCAAAAGGAGATAAATTAGGCCCTAAATAAATACCTTGAACTAATCTTTTCTTAATGATAGAACAGACTTTGAAAGAAATAGCCTGAAGTAACATAAGCCATACGCCACACAAACTCCTTGCCACAGTCAAACACTGCTCAGTGAAAACACATCTACTTCTCTGTGATCAGTTCAGCCTGCAGAAACTCAAATTCACAGCTCTGGAAATTACTCTAGCTACTGAGCATGACAGGCTTGTGCATCATTCCTGTTAAAGCTGTTTCACTGTGCAAAAAAAGATCTAAAACAATTGGCAGGTGAAAGGAAAAGGCAGACAGGGTATGAAGATGACTTGCTTCCCCAATGGGTACATTTTTCAGCTGGCAGAGACACAGCCAGGTCCATTTCCCACTGAATAAGTGTATAGTTTTTATGAACAATGGCTGAATAAAACACATAAGCAGAGCTTGGAGCAAGTACCTGGACTGGATCCTTATACTGAGACTGGCCTAGGACCAGCTTGTCTGTGGACTCCAGCAAGGTTCAAGTGCCTAATAGTTAAGCGCTTCTTGAATTAGGAATGCATTTGGGTAAGCCTACAAGTGTACCTTAGACATATGGCATTTTTAAAGTCAAAGTTGTGCACCAAACGATTTTAGGTGCTTTCATGATTCAGTGGCAGGGGAATGGGAGTCTGAAGACATTTTGTATGCCCCAGATGTTCAGATGCCTTAGTCTTCAAGATAAGTTTTCAATTGAAAAAGGAGAGCATTCCTGTTTAAATACTTAATTAGATGCTATCAGATTGTAGAATTTCAT
Source organism: Apteryx rowi (assembly GCF_003343035.1). Taxonomy (NCBI): domain Eukaryota; kingdom Metazoa; phylum Chordata; class Aves; order Apterygiformes; family Apterygidae; genus Apteryx; species Apteryx rowi. The sequence continues at coordinate 1,732,025 of NW_020447675.1, forward strand.
TTTGCAGTAGCATTACTCTATTCCATCTGATGGAAACATAATGGGAACTCAAAATGAACAACCTTTTTGTTTCTATTTTCATTATTTGCAATCTCTGCTACAAATGCTATGATGCTATACTCTCCTCTGACAGCACTGGGCACTAATATGCTTTCATGTGGCACTTTAACATTCCAAAACATTTAAATCCACTTAACTTGCTTTAAAATGTTGGAAATATCATATTAATCACAATACATTTTGCTGACTGTACCAAGGCTTTAAGGGTGGAATAAGAGCGAACTTATTCTTTTGTGACTTTTTAACCACAACAATGAGTAATTTCACAGTATGCTGCCAAAAGCACTATGGTATTTTAAGGGATTGTGACTCAGCTACTTCATTGTTGCTGTAGTTTTAGACTTCAAAACCGCTGACTTTGACTTTGTGGCTCTATGGCAAAACTTTGCACGATATTTCACCACCCACAAACACGGGCATATTTCCCTTGTGACATCTATGGCATTGAGTTCTCTTGCAACTTTCACTTTATGGAGTTGCTTGAACAGGAACTGAGCTCCTTTAGTGATCGGACCTATTTTTAAATAACAAATTCTTGAAAATGTGGGTTTCAGGGTATTTGAATGTCTGGCTGACATATCTGGTTCTCTCTCTGAACTACTTCTTTAACGTGGTATCAATCAAGGCACTGAAGAGCAGTAGGATCCTTGATAGGAAAGCAACAAAGTTCGTAGCAAGATATTCTCCATGAAAGATCCTTTCTTCTGGAATTAAAGAAATGGATTTTCATATCTTGGGCTGAAATATCAGAAATATATTGACTTCCAGGACATGCTGACAGGCACTTTGGGGGCTAGAACAGCTTCTTGTTCAAGGGGCAAGATCAGCTGGGAGAGAATGTGCTATTTTCCACCTTTTTTGTTGTTCTGTTTTGCTTAGATTCTAGTTAGAACTGCTTACAGTTTTACTGCATTGGATTTTTGTTGAAAGCTAACTGTCATACACTTAACACTCCATTAAAATCTAAATGATCTACTGATATGTCCCCTTTTTAATAACTTTTGCTGAGGTACAACCTGGGTTCCCAGGAAAACTCCTCTGTCAAATCTGCTAGTTGGTAGCTGGTGGCTCCTGAGGAGCCAGGGCTTCCATAACCCTTCATACTGAGCACCTCAAAGCCAAGGACAACAGTGTTTCCAGCTGCTTATGACACAGATGAGTCTGACAGCCCTAACTGGATTAGGAACACACCAGTGTCCTGCACTGGTCTCCTGTATTACTCAGCTCTGTATCAGACACATTTTAGAAACAGTTCAATTTGTCCAATTAAAAAAAAAAGTCTTTCCTTTAATTGTCTTTTGTTCTTATGCCATTTTCACCATCAACTGGATATGATCATCTTCTACTAGCATATAAACAATGATTGTCACAGATGCCAAGTTCTCTTCTCCTCTTCCTGTCAAGCGAATTGAATGTATTACAGAACGCTATGTTTTAGAAGGGCTTCTAATATACTGTTGCACGCTTATGCTGGAGAAGGCAGATTGAAGAACTGTGCTTTGTGCTTAGGTATAGGGCATGGGAGCTGTAATGGTCTGGAGTTCATGGAAAAATCCCACCACCTGCCCTCGGGAAGACTGTCTCCCACACCAGCATGCTTGGCAGAAAATGCTGCTTTTATGCCTGAGAAGCAGCATGGTCAGTCACTGCCTTTTTCCAAAAGCTACAAAAAAAAATTGTATTCTTGTATTTTCTTCTTTACCCTCTATTGTCATGGGATCCAGAAGAAAATTGCCTGGAACCACAAAACTGTTGGGCTCCGGGTGGGATAACACTGTTCACAAATGGAAGTGCGTGCCAGAAACTCAGTCAAAGGGTTGTTGGATGGTACGATGCAATCTAGAGAGGGCAAAAAAGATGTAAAATCTGTCCACAAATCATCATTCAAGAGTTAAAAACTGGTTCTGGTATTCAGCACTCTCTGTGACTATGTCAAACTACAGCTCTGAAGACAGGATCATCATTACTAGAGATGATGCAGTCTCTGATTTGCAAATAGTAACTTGTTAACTTTGCTGAAAGACTGAAAAAGCCCTTTTGACTGGGTGACTAAGACAAAGAAATAAAAATAATAAACAGGCACTGAAACCATTCAGAGTGCAAATAAATGGATGAGCACAAGGTATAAACTGGGGTTGATTAATTCATGCAAAACTAGGCATCCACAGACTGAATGATGAGGATGAAACTTCCACGCAATCAACAAAATGTTCCACATTATCCTAGCAACCCTAAGCAACTTTCTGAGTGTATTGTATCATCTCAGCAGGTCTGGCATCTGTTATGCTCGGCGTTGTTTTCATATGCAAATCATATGCATATGCAGGGTTTTTCAGCCTTTTTCTTTTGCATCCACAGACCATTTTGTGCAGGGTTCCTACCCTGCTTTTCCTTTATATCCAAATACATCCTAGGCAAAACTTTTAATGTTTGTTTATTCTTTGTATAATCCATTTTGCTTGCTTGCTTGCTTGTATTTGTAAATATTTTGGGCCTTTGATTTAAATCTTTGCCTTGTTTTGGCAAACAACCTTTGATGTTCTGCAGGCCAGAACTCAGCACGAAGAATGCTTTCTAAAGTATTTTCCTTCATGACTTATTTCTATCTTCTCTAGCATAGAGGAAGATGACCTATAGAAAGTAAAATATCAAATGTAGAGGAAAACAACAGTTACAGGGCTTATACCTGGGATTTTGTCAGTGACTAAGACCAGGGATGTTACTCTAGTCTGATACCCAATTAATACTAAAATTAACAAAACAATTTTGGCTTTTCTTTGCTTTTTGAACTCTGCCAACCTAACTCAAGTTCTAAAGAAAAAGTATTTCCTCAAAGATGTCCACCTTTCTCCTTTTGCCTCCAAGCTCTCCAGTTTTCATATCCTCTTCAAAATCTTTTTATTCCCACTAAAATGACCTGCTATTGATGATTAAAACAAAATTTTGAGATACTATGCTCAGGCTTTTTTTACCTTTAAAAACTACAGCTCATTTTTCAGATTATTGTGATTTAGCTAAGGTCTATAGTTAAAAAAGGATCCAGTCATTATAATGCAGAACATTGCAATATCTGAATTTTAGATATCTGGTCACAGAAGTGAGCCCCACTTGTCTGTGTTTGACTTTTAGTCTCTGCAAACTACACATAAAAGTAATAAGATGCTTTTACGAAGGGATCCAAAAGATCCAGCACACTGGGTGAGCAGTCACCCAGGAAAGTCTAAAAAAGCGAGAGTGTTAAGTTTCATCTTTTCTGGGACAGAGGCACTTTACTTGCATCTTCATGGAGGAGTTTCTGTCTGGTAAGAATTTGCAGCCTGAGCCCTCCTCTGCTGTTATGTCCTGTGACCAGCTCTCCCTGAGTAAGGGAGAGTCCTTTCTCCCAGAAATGGCAGATGATGACGTTTTCCTGATCCACATTGCAAGCAAACCACACGAACATTTCTGCTTCTGGACTTCAAGCTATTTTGGTATTGCATGGATGATGAATGAGAAAGATTTGGTTTCACCTCTTGAAGCTGGAGACCAGTCTCTCCTGTCTTTATTCCACTGAGCATTTAATACGGATAATGAAATATTAATTAGAATAAGAATAGAACTCCAGCGCTTCCTTCTCTCGGGAAAGTGCTCTAACCACTAAACGATCAAGTCACACACAGCCTTACCACTCCCAATTAATATTTAATAGTTCCATACAAAGTGAAATAACTCTGGGAGGACCAAATGGGCTTCCATTCCAGCACCTACAATCTTTCAGGAGGTAGAAAATGTGTGCTGGGACCCATCCTGAAAAAGAAGGAACTGAATCCATATCTCCTGCTTTCTGGATGTTGGTCTAACCATTGAGCCAGGGGAAAAGATCAAGCAAGAGTTTCTTTAGCCATGTTTCACCTGAAGCCTAATCTGACAGGCATGCATTATCGAACCTTGGAAAAAACCTAGGTGCAAAAACCTCTCTCCCACAAATCCTGGGATTTTAATTCTGGTATTTCAGCCAATAAACAGAAAATGAGGCACTTTCCGGCATGTTCTGAATAAAGTTTGAAGAAGCTTCATGTTAAACTGGGACATTTGCTAACACAACCAGTATCTTCTGATGGTGTTGTCTCTGAGGCTGTGCTGTGCAGAGGTTGCAAGGATTGCAATTTCTGTTGCCTCCAGACAGCAAAAGTAAATACCAGGAGATAAATGGGATGATTCCTGCCTCCCTTTTTATTTATTTTCATCTCCTTGCAAACTGCAAGATGGCACTGATTCAGGCCAATGGTAGATGATTAACATTAGGACCAAGAGAATCAAAATAAAAGTGTTTTTATGAATAAAATTTATGGAGCTAAAGCAAACCTTGATGAAATCACATTGCATTGTTCTAAAGATATCTGTTCCATGCTGTTTTAGCAGTTGATATCAAGCACCTTGCTAATGTTTCTCTCCATTACTACTCTGTGTTTTCACTTGTTGAAGATTTCTATGACTTACTTCCAGTTGACTTTTTAATCCTCTTTTAATGGAAACATTTTTGTTAGGTTGAGAAATACTTGACATTTAGTGCCAAGGACTCCTTATTTCTGATCTAAGGAGATGTTTCTTCTTGTTTATATTCTGCTGTGTAGTCATTTGCAAAAATCTGTTCTCTGAAACTAATAGGATAAAAGCGCTGTTTTTTTTTTCTTTTCACAAACACAAAAAATACTGAGATTTTAATTCCATATATAAACATTCAATAGCCTCAGAACATAGAATCCTAAAACAATGTTGAAGCATATCAGTAGGTAATCCTACTTTCCAAAATACCGAGCGTCTGTAGATTCATCAAGGGAAAATCCAGCAAGGATTGAGGAATGCATAGCAGAAGCTAACCCGCTCTGAAGCCTTTTTCTCTCTTTATAATTAGGTAACAACATCTGGCACCATAACAGCTGCCTATACATGTTTTAAAGCTGTGAAGAAATACATGTTTTAAAGCTGTGAAGAACAAGGGTAAAATTCATTGAAGTGATCACAATTTTGTCATTGACTTGAAGGGTTTCTGGATTTCATCCCAAGGAAGGTTAATGATTAATTCCATATACTTGTTTTAACAAGAATAAATTAGGAAAGTAGAAAACAATGTAGACTATCAAAAAAAAAATTCAGATCCTCTAAGATCAGCTGTGGCAATGGATATGAAAACAAATAATGATATTCCCATTGCTGAGAGAGAAATAACCAATAAATATTCTTTGTAGGTAAGGAGACAACTGAAGAATATTATTTATTAGAAATGTGGTTAATGAGCTAGTCTTTTCAAACAAAAAGCACTAGTATATACACAAGGAATAATGAGTCTTTCACTCTACAAGGTATCTCTGGCAAATTATTCAGTGGTAATGTACAGACATACCTTCTTTCTGTCTCATCAGAAAATAAAATGAGGATTAACAAGCAGACATGTGGGATGAACTGCAACTAAATGATATAAATGATCAAGGCTGTTGTAGGAAAGAAACTTTCATGGCATGAAATACTGTTTTGTATGTATTAGAAACAAATCTATTGAAATATGAAACAATGAATCTGGAACAAAGTTGGCTATTCAGGACTGCTCAGGGTAGGTGAGAATGGGACAGGAATCTTCCTGTCCAGGCTCTGGAGCAATTGCAGATCTGTTTTGTAATTGCTAATATGCAATAGCTCACTTTAGTTGGGAGAGTGTGAAAATCCATCTGTGCCTTTATTACCCAACTAGGTGCCTGTAAGGAAGGGTCTACAGCCCAAATCTGGGGGCAAAGACCTTTTCTTAAAAAAAAAAAAAGAAAAAAAAAGAGAGAGAGAGAAAAAGAAAAGCATTTCTGTGAAAAAGATCACAGCTTTCTTGTCTGCTACCAAAACCACCATACCGTCTAGCAGAAAGCAAAGCACATTCTGACATAACTGCAAGCAAGATAGAAATAAGTGCAAAAGACAAACTTGAACACTTTGGAAGGAAAGAGTAGATAACTTTGGACTTTTCATAAAACTCACCCATACTCTCAAAAACAGTATATCTGTTTTCGTAATATGTGTTTTCATAAGGCTTTGTTACAATGTGATCGGATAGATGACAATGGCCTAGGTGTGATTTTCATCATAGTTTTAATGAAAAAGAAAGAAAAATAAGATGGATTTCTGAAAAGACTCTGCATACATTGGTAAGAATAAACATACAAATAAAACATGAGACTTCAAGTAACAGTTGCAATATGTCTGAGGGTTTTTTCTCTAAGCATCTCAGACTTATCAGTTTCACATGAAGATATCTTTTATATAGAAAATACAGGCAAATATGAACAAGTTTGAAGGCAAACAGTACAAGAAGATACGGTGTTCATTAATCAGCAGAAAGTTAAAGTTATTCGGTAAGGCCTTCTCTAACAACACCAAATTTTTGCGTGAAAGAATGCAACTGCCCCAGTGCCTCTCATAGACCTATTTAGAAAATCAAGAAACTCAAAAGTGCAGTTTTTCCCAGCCAAAAAGCAACAATAAAAGCCATTCTGTACATTTTATTGTTGATGTGTATTTCAAATCTTAGACTCAAACTACTACAAAAAATTATATCCATGACAAATGAAATCCCAAGTCTAATAGTAAGATGTTCTAATAAATGTAGCAAAATCAGAGTATCACTGGTTGTCTGAAAAATATAGTGCTTACATCTGTGGATGGAGAAATACAACACAGGAAGCTATATACCTGTGAGACTGACTTTCTACTGTGCTCTAGAAAAAAAATTTAAGCAATAATAATCAAGTCAAAATTTAAGAAATAATAATCAAGTCAGGGAAGTAAGGATAATATGGGACAATATGCAGCAGGAGTATATCATTGCAGATTGTCCTGATAGCTTTCTTCAGTAACTTCCTAGACAAAATTAGTATAATACACCTCAGAAGGCTCTTACCTCCTAAATGGGTATCTGCCAATCACAATACAAGCAATTCCTTGCCAAAAGGCTTATGTGCATTAACTGATGATGTTGCAAGCTGAAAGACATGTATATTCTCGCAAGCTAGTCAGACAGTTGAGGGGAATGCAGGGTATTTCAGCCCATGAAGAAGGCTAAACAGTTTGTGCTGCCTTTCAACATTCAAGCCAAAGAAATGGGAGATAGCAAACATGGAAGGACATGGGGATGTCTGCAACATGAAGTGGAAGAAGGAAGGGCAATGTGCTTGCAAGAGGGAGGAGGCAAGGGACATCATGGATGATCTGGGAATGGAAATAGAGTGACATAATAGGTTGATGTCCAAAAGGTGGGCAGACGTACCACGGGATGTGGTATGTAATTTGATCCTGTCATATGCTACTATGGGTATTTGGGGTTTTTAATGACCCACCCTTTCATTTCTTCTGAGTATTCCGGTTTTATTTGCTTTATGATTGTAAACACAATGAATCTATCTAGCTCTTAGTGTATACTTCTAGGAAACTTTCTAATAGGAAGTAACTGTAGAGGAGTTGGTTTCCTTTAGTTTTATTTTCTACTCTGCTAGATGCTTCCCTGTTCCCCAAAAGATATCCTGGAACTCTTGGGTTAGATCCTCTTCATGACACTTAAGCTGTAGTACATTTTTAACTGTAAATTTTTTATCATTATATTTCTGTTCTTTTCTCATGTCTTATTTAGGTATGTGTATTAGGGAGTTAAGCTTGTCACTGTATACTGCGTTCCTCTTGTTTCTGTTCCAGTTTCTATGACCTTTTTTCAAGCGTGTTTATAGCAAGATGCTCCTTTGTATTACTATCCAGTTTTCATCCTGATCTTCCGTTTGTGTTCCACTGCAGCGCTGTCCAATTTCCTCCTGCAGCTTTTGCTGAAGCGGGGGAGCAGTGTCCCCCTTCGGACCTTTGTAGCGCTGCTGAGGGCTGCCAGCGCAGGGTATTCCTTTGCATTTCTTGTGTCTTTTCCCAGACGCCGAACATCCTTCTGGCTTCTTTTTTTTTGGCCACCAATTATGTAGCTCCATTTACTGCGCTGATCTCTGATTTTGAGTTTTACTTGTGTCTCATCTTTTCTGTCTTATATATCATTTGATTTTCCAATATTTTAATGTGGTAACTTTGTTCCCCCCCATATATGTTAGTATGTAATATATGACTTAAATTGCTTTGCAAATTCTAAAAGCCTTATAGACACTGGGTTTTGATATCTTAATAGGCTCTCTCTGAGGCTTTTTTATTATTATTATGAATCTCAGTCATCTGGTATTTCACCAGAGCTTCTACCCCGAAGTTTTGTCTCCATTTCTGCAAATGGCCTGCTACAGAAATGATGGGCAAGGGCTTAAAGATTATATGTACAAAGATGTTTAAGATTCTGAGTCCTTTTGCAAAATGTTTATATATCTAGCCTTACTTGCTTGTCATTTATTCACTATTTGGAGTGTAAACTCCACAGGAAAAGAATCCTCTTTCCACATATATATTCCTAGAGTACCGACTGCATTAAAATCCCACTCTTGGCTATGGGGCTTCTGGGCACCAGTGCTATATAAAAGATAGCATAAGTGAACCATTTATATATGAAGTTACTTCTTCCCTAGCAGAAATCGCATGTATTTAACATACATCAATTATTGGATGAGTGATAATTTTGAAGAAAAATAATTTTAATTCATACAAAACAACAGGGGACCAAAAACAGATATTAAAGAAGATTTTTCTTTTTACCTTTCAACTGGTCTATTGGCTAGATCAAAACAAGTGAAATTTTAAGTGCCTCCAAAACCTTAGCTATGGATTTGAGTGCTTCTTACTTTATTAAGTGCAGATCAAAATAGGCTGTAATATTAAGGTGGAAAATAGAGAAATCCCTAACCCTGTTTGTCCTGTAATTTGGCACATGTTGAGTAAAAATTAAAGAAAACATTTGTACATTGTCAAGATGGCTGTGTAGGAGATAAAGGTTCAGGACATCAATAACGTACAGTATTATACCTTTTAACTGAAATACTGTAGAAATACTATAAGCATGTAGTAAAAAGATACAGACTTCAGTCTGTAACTAAAATACAAAAGCTACTGAATAGAGGCTGCTAGCTTTACTACCTTTATAACGTAGTTGGAGCTGTTTTCAAGCAAGCCATAACACGATAAGGAGTAAAAATTCAATGTCAGTAACATAATTGGGTATCATATATCAGTGTTTCTTAGCGACAAGCCAGTAATGTTCAGCGGAGGCCATGCTGAAAATGGAGTAATAAGTATCAGCAGAGAATATTTTCACTGAATGGTTGCACTCCAGATTTTTCCCTCTTTGAAAAAATGTAAATGTCAAAAAACTTGGCTTCCCTAGATTGAAAACATGAATCACTGGGTTGCTCTGTTTTGTTTTTAACAATCTGGGTATAATTCGGTTGTGACAGTGTTCATTAAAAAACAACAAACAAAACTTTCTTCAAAATACCTTTGTTCTCTTTGTTATATGGCTAGCTTGTCTGCCCTGTCAGGAAGGCTGGCTGTCAGCCTCTGAGACCTCTTCCAGGTAAAATCTTGTGATGCACTCACAGTGTCGAATGTGTGTAGTTATATGCATGCCATCGCTTGAAGGAGAAAAATGGGTTTCTCCCATGTTTGAGATATGTTGTCTGAGATACGTTCACAAACCTTCTCCCTCAAAGTTCAACTTTTTCCCGAAAGCAGGTAAACCTCTTGCATTTCAGCATCCTTAGAGGAATGAATTCAGTCAAATTATAAAAACAAAAAGAGCCAAGGAATATCAAAGATTACAGTATTAAGACTACTATTACCATGATATTCTACATTAACACTTCTGTAATCTTATAATTCTTTGTTCATTGCCCAAAAGACAAAAACTGTGTGTGAATTAACACTATTCTAACAGCAACTTGGAAATCTCAGGATTTAATTGTCACCTGCTATTCACAGAGGTGGTTTTATAATTGAAACTCTCGCCCCTGCGTGGTCAGAACTTCTGGGAAAATCCATCTTCTGGAATTTTTCATGCCCTATGTACTTTGCTTTCAAGGGAGATCACTTCAGCTTTTCTTTTTCCTTTATCATCCAAGTGTTAGGGAGATGCATGCTTTTGCTGCTTTTAAAATAGCAAACTTTTGTGATAGGGGAGCATAAGTATAAGATAATTGGACTTTGAAAGTTCAAAGATGAGTCTTGTCTTGTCAAAACAAATGCTTAATATATGTGCATACCATTTACTTCAATAGGTTTTTTCCAGTGTGTAAACATGCATCAAAGATCTGGCAGAAGAACTTAGCCTCTAAAAAAGCTGCATTTTGCATTAGTGACAAAGCTTATGACACTTGAAGATAATGTAGAGACAATTAATATATCTTAACAATAAAGCGAATAATACGTATCCATGTTGATTCAATCATCAACCCATTTAATTCACTACCAAAGTCACAATATCTCCTCAGATTTCTCAAGGGTGTGGAATCATTAAACTTGGCAGGGCTACGTTTCTGTCTCAACAAACCACTGAAGGTTTTATCTGGAGTGGAAAAGTAACCAAAACAAACAGTTTCTTTCTATTGAGAGCCCTTCCCAAATAACGTATTTTTGGACTAAGCCTCTGGATCAGTCTCCTTGCATTAACAACACCTCCACTCACAAGAGAGGAAATTCTGATGTCATTCAGAGAGTATTCAAATACTGATTGAAAAGCTAACTAGATTTGTAGATTCTGGTAGAGAAATGGCTTCTTCTGACTCTTGAAAACAAAATAAAAACAATCCCATAAAGTACCATTAGAAGAAATGATAGCCCTGTATTACACCATGGAACTGATGCCCACTCCAAGGCCAGGCTCAGGGTGTGCTGACATTGGTGGGTGCAGATAGTGCATATCTGTTTCACACCCCCACTCTGGGCATAAACCAACTCTCGTCAGGAAGACTTGAATTCACATAAACATGCCACCAAGCCCAAAGGTCACCAAAGGAGCCATGCACTTCACTTCTAAGAGGGAAGCAGCACTACATTTATTGCAGTAAGACAGCAACTTAACAGTTTACCATTGAATAAGAACGATTTAATGAGGTTCAATTGCCAAGGTTCACTCAGTTATTTACTGCATGAAGGACAGGGTCAGATGCATGTGCAACGGAGACCCTCCCGTTGAGTCACGAGCTTCACACTGGACCCCCTTGCTTTCTAAACTCCTTCCGAGAGGAGCCTAGGTGCAGCTGGATCCAGTCCTACTCCCACACTTGGTCAACAGTTTATGTCTAAGGAATTATGCATGCAATTAGTCAGAGCTATAACTCAGGAAAGTTTCACAAAGTTCACAAAAGTTCAGCATGCTATTAATCACTTSCTGAGGATCTGTCAYRGGTAAGGAATCTCTCTCAACCTCGAGAAGTAACCTGGAGAGGCGTCCCTGCTCAAGAGGAGGTTCTGCAGTGCAGCCCGCTGCCGTGCAGGAGAGCTCAAGGGGCTCTGGGCTGCCCCCTATTTATGGGGGGGGGGGGGAGAGATGATTGGCTCATAGTCATATTTGCATGCTAGATGGGCCTTAGTTGGTGCATGCTCAATTAGCCCTTGCATACGTGCTGTTTACAGGGAGGTCAGGTTGAGGGGGAGAGAGCACATCAGTGGGGGGGAAAGGAGCACACCGTCACACCAAGGTAATATACCTTGTCTCCTACACGACTTTTTAGTTCAGGTTCAGCAGTGCCCTAAAACCACTGTACAGCTTCTGCGTAGGAGCCGGCTTCCACCTGTCCAGGCCAGCGCGGGTGCAGAATGGGCGCGYGGTGCCTGCAGCTGCTGCTGGAGGTACGCCATCGGGCTCGCCCGGCACCGCGTAGCTAAAGTAGGATGACAGAAATTTCTATGCAGGCCCCGGCGACAAAACCTGAATCTAGCAGTGGTCATCACTGGAGGCTTCAGGGGCAAGCACGAGAAATCTAAAGCCATTTTGATTTCCATTTAATTGTTAGAACGTCCTTTTTCTCTTTCTTCACTGAAAATTTCCTTTTGGGAAAATCATTTGTGATTTATTTTGGTGCATAACAGGTTACCTAGGGTCAGCAGCAAAAAATGCAAATATAAGTGTGATGTGGTATGTGTGGTGTCTACCTGGGAAGGAAAAATAAATGAAATGTATACCATTTAAAGTATACATTAAAGTGGCATTAGTCTGCTACATAAAAAGCACAAGCAAACTCTTTGTTATCTCATAAGAATTACACTCTGCCTTTCACAGAGTTAACTGTGGTTAAACAGATGATGTGATGATGTTGCACATGAGGTAATAAGTTTAGCATTTTACCTGCTAATCACATCCTGTTAAAATTATTTTCTCTAAATCTATTTCTGGAGATCCTACTAATGTTCTTTCCAAGATCTAACTAATTTTGAACTACCCAGTAACACACTGGAAATCTTGCTGCCTTTGAGCAAATCTTTGCTATCTGTGATGGGGCTGTGCAGGTGCGGTACGTTGACACATGGGTGTGCATGGCAGATCTAGTGCTTGCAGGAAGTCTCAGTATTTAAACGTCAGATATGCTCAGGAATGACAGGAATTTCTTTGCTCAGTCAAACCTACAGCTATGTGTAAAACCCTGGCTGCACTCCCTTATATCTAGAAATTTTTAAACTAACACTGATATAGTACTCAGAATTAATCTTAAGCTTACAGAAGCTGTAGTTTCACTACACACTGAAAAGTAGAGTACCTGCTTTTCATGACTGTGTTGTGTTGTGGCTACTCAATCTAGTATTTCAGGTATATTTTTTAAAAGTCCTAAATATCCCATTTTCATCATAAATTTCTAAGACATTTAGAATCTGTCTTGTCTAATCTGTTGGGGTTTCTTTCAGTGCCAAACAGAAAATTTGCAGGGAGAGGAAGGAGGAGGGGAGATTTGCCTGAGTGAAACTGAAAAAGAAATTTTCCTGATTTCTTACAAAATAGAACATTTCCAAACAGCATTTTCATTTTGAATCAATGTGCAATGCTTTTCACATCCACAACCTTAATGATTCATTTCATCTCCTGTCTACTTAGCCCTTTTTATAAAACATCATGTTTTTTCTTTTTTTTTAATTTGGATCAATTTGTAAATATATGATGTTACTTCAAACTAAAAAATTGAAAATGTTCTCTTAGAAGTGTTGAAAAGAGATATTTCATTTTCTCCATGTCTCCTTTTCTAATCAAAAAAAATTTTTTTAATTCATCTTGCTTTCATGAATAGTTTCAGTCCCATCAATACTATTTTTGATGAATTCATGGTCAAAAGTGAATTAAAAAGACTCATCTGTAGTTATGAATCCCGGTTTCTCTAGGAGATCAAGGTGTTCTTGGTGGGATGTCATACAAGGCACGTTTACCTCTGAGCCTGTTATTGAGAAGAGTTGATGAGAAGAGTTAAAAAGAGTTTGAAACATTTGAGATTATTCAGTCCTGAAGAGCTGCATTCTGTCAGACCTCTAATGTTAGCTCTATTTGTAGAGTGTCTTTGGTTATACATTTAAATCTCTTTGAAAGACATTTGTCATAAAAATAGAAGTGTAGCTTGGCAAATGGTATCTCTATAATTAATGTGTTGATGGTTGTTTACACATTGCACAATATACTAAAAATGATACAAGATCATGACATGCCTTTGTAATTACCAAATCCTGTGAAAACTTAAAAACCTTGACCCTGATTAACCCTGACTTCAGTGGTGTATTTTAGAAAGAGATTGTTCTCATTTATGCTGCTGTCTACAATGAGGTTAAACTGGTGAAAAATCTGTGTGGTTTATATAGGCCCAGCTCCGCAGTTTGCAGGACTCCTAGTGGAATTCCTAAACAACTCTAGTCTGCGTTTTACTGGCCTTCAGGCATCTGGCCTTAAACTTTCGTTACGAAACTAGCAATTAAAATACACTTTCCATGTATCAGGATCTGAGAGAGGGTCAGCTATTAATCCTCATATTACACCCTAGTTTTTGCAAGCTGAGGTTTGGAACAATTAGATTTCACTAAGAACCTACTAACTACTTTAACAACAAGGCGGTTATATCAGATAATGGTATTCACATTATTTTGTGAAGCAATAATCGGATACTTGAGTGGCTAAAATAAGAGCTCAAACACCTACGCTTCATTTGTTTATTGCCTCATACAACAAAAATAGTAAGCAGGTTATTTTTCTATTTTTTCCAAATTATTTTGGATTAAAATGATAAATCCTGTTTTACCTTAACTAAAAGCCTAAGTACTGCTCTACTAATATGAGACTATTTGGGGTGTTCAGCAAGCTGATAACACATTTGTCATTGTTTAAGTGGTGACAAGATTATTACTTTTCTAATTAAAAATGATAAATCATTGGATGTCCTTGTTTCTGTTTCCTCAGTGGCTGTTAGCAAGTTGTACAAGTTGGAAAAATAGGTCTCTAGTAAACCATCGGTAGTTCTGTAGTGCTCACCATTTTTCTGCCTAAGTCTGGGCCTTGGTATTTCAGCATCTGATGCTATTCTCGTCTCTCTGTCCACATATGGAATGTCAGAACAAAGCATCGTCTCAATTTTTTTTTGCACCATATAGTTTTGTGCATCTGTGTGTGTCTCTTGCCTTCTGCTAGTATAAACTAGCCATTTATTATGTTGCTAAGAACAAGGAATTAAGAATAAAGACTGATAAAGTGGACCCCAAGGATCTATAAAGTAAAAGCGTGTGACTCTTTTAGCAATGAATCAAGAGATAAGAAAAAAATCCAGAAAGAATAAAATGGGAGAAGTAGACAAAAGTCTGGAATAGATTGAATAGTAATCTCATTTGAGTGTCATTGGCCATTCCTAAACATACCGCATTGAAGTAAGTGATTCCCTGATACCCCTTGTGTGCCCATGTTATGCTGAACTGTATGAGTCACAAAGCAAGCATACCCAAGGTCCTAGACTTTTGATTAATTTACATGCAAGGCTAGCATTTTTACAGTCCTAATGTATTTTTCTACTGTTCTCAGATAGTTATTCCTTAAGCCAAACACTTTCCAGTTTTGAGTTTTTACAGTAGTATGTTGATTAGAGTTTATATGGCCATCTCTGTTGCTTGCAGAAAAATGCTTACAAAATACACTTGGAGGAATTTTGTGTTCCTCAGTTATGCCTCCCTAGCCTGCCTCCTCTTTTATTCCTGTTCAAGCACTTTCAGAGGCAGTTTGGACTGACCAAAGAATCGAGGTTGCTGCTCAGCCACGGCTCCCCCTCTCCAGCATCCCTGGGCTCGCTCCAGGCTGCCTCTGACACTGCAGGGAGGCACACGAAGATGCTTGAGGTTGCCACCCGAGGCTCCCCTCTGCTTACAGGGCCATGCAGGATCACATCCAGAAAGTGCAGTGCTTCAGTTCCTCCTTTCTAGGTAATTAACCCTCCTTCTGCTACAGGAGGAATTGCTACTGTGAGAAATGCATTTTCCCCACTGAGGCATATTACCCTAATATTGAAAGGTCACGCTCTGGATATATGATAATAGTGATGTTGACAAAGCACACTACTAAGGTTGAGTTTTGAAAATCATTTCCCCAGTCCCCAGTAGCCTGTTTTGGGCACTTCAACATGTTGAGATACATGCTTGGGCACGTGGTCAGAATGAGATGAAGCGGTAATGTAGATTATTATATGGAGAAAGGTTTAGTATTATATTAGAGTTCAGATAAGGGATTTCAGACTAATGTGTGGATTAGTTTTACAAAGGGAGTTGTTGGCTTGCTACAGTTTTCATATTGCTGAAATGTGTTTTATTCTAGAGCAAATAGTCTCTTGGACTTTATAGCCAAAATGTGATTCATTCCAAGGTGAATCTTTAAATGCAAATTAAAAAAAAAAAAAAGCAAAGAGAGGGGTGTATCACATATCCACATACCTTCTACACCTTTAAACATGACAGATGTGTGCCAACAATGAAAATTAATGCTTTCTTGCTTATTTTTTCTGATGCAAAAGTCTCTCCAGCTACAATTGCAACTTTCAGTCAGAACAGTTGATTAGTTTATTTGTATTTGTGTACAATGTTGTCATCAGTTTAAGTGATACCTGTTCTCATAATAAGCGGCACTTGTCCTTCTGATCTCCCCTTCTTCCCAGGACTATGAATATGCAAACCCAATCTTGTTATCTTAGGTAACTGGAGTAATTTGCTCCAGTGTGGCTGAGAAGCGATACAC
This sequence comes from Apteryx rowi, assembly GCF_003343035.1. Lineage (NCBI taxonomy): Eukaryota > Metazoa > Chordata > Aves > Apterygiformes > Apterygidae > Apteryx > Apteryx rowi. Next base: position 1,748,253 of record NW_020447675.1, read on the forward strand.
AAGGACAAATAGATGTGAGGATCAGAACTACATATTCTATGTAAGCTATAGTGCAAAATAATATGAAAGATTCAAGCAGGATCCACAATGAAAGAAATTTATGCCCCTTGATATAACTTCAAAAATTTCTTAGAACTTTATTCCTAACATAAACGAGTGTGAACATAAATGTTCTAGAAACACAAATGTATATTAGTGTTTCAAACTTCTGGAAAGAAAATATACAAGCTTGACAAGAGTTCGAGAGAGCTTCAAAACATTCAGACAATACATTATCTTAAGCACTTCAAAAAGAGACTTTTTCTGATGTGTAACATGGATTTTCAGGATCCGTGAAGGACCGTGAGATGAATTTTTTAAATAACACAGCAATAGAGAATTGCATTTCATTCTGCAGTTTCATTGCCATTTATTGTTCATAGAAGAGCTTTTAAGAAAATATGTTGGTGCTCATCTTGTAGTGCTGACTACATGATGGATAAGACACTTTGGGAGTCTGTGAGAGGGTTTACCCTCCCTGATAGCTAATAAGTGAAATTGGCCCAGTTCCATTTATACTGCTGCAGATGCAGCTCCCTCGAAAGGGAGTTTCACAGGCCATAACGAAGGGCAGCTATCAAAACATCACATGTGTTTTTGCAAGTCCATTAGCTACGTTAGCGTTTCACAGCAGTGATGGACTGTTGTGACGAACTCGTTAGGAGGACTCTGCCTCTCAGGGGAGTTGAACGCTCTCAGTCAGCGCCTTCACTCCTCTGCTCGCAGCCAGAGGCTGGCTGTATGACAGTGGAGCCAAAGGCAGTACCTGACATGCAGGGCCCAGACCCAGCTTTTATTCTGCCTTACTTCTTGTACCTGCTACTACTGACCAGTATTACCAAGAGAGCACAGCCTGACTCTTTAGTTTTCTCTGCTGAGACTGTAGAGCTTATAAAATTTCCCTCCAGGAAGAAAGCAAAATCTGGTGCTTAATCTTACTTGCACTCCTAATTTTCCAATGGGCAGCTATTCTGTCATCCCTGCAATGTCAGAGTCACACCCTGATACCTATTGCACAGCAGTGACCATATCACACATGACAGTGAGTCAAATGTATATAGCTCCCAAAGAATCACTGAATCATCATACACACATTGCAACAAATTCTGTCTTCCAAAGTTGTATGCAAATCCCACTGATTTTAGCATGAGAAAAAGAGATTTTGGAGTAGTCTCTGTTCATAAATATTTCTGTGTGCAAAAAATTACTTTGGCAATCTCTGTAGCATCTCTTGTGTCCAAAACGCACCAATTGTTTACTGCGTAAAGACATGCCATGTCCATTTAGGTTATGCAGTGAAGCTAGTGATAATCATTACCATCCATTTCCCAAGGGCTTGTTTTATTGTTGGTGGTCATCTGAGCTGCTGGAGGAGAAGACCCTTCTATAATATTGTTGTCATCAGGATGAAAGAGAGGAGAGATGCCAAACTGTGGGTTGTAATATATTCAAAAATTCTGGCAATGCATTGCTTAGCAATACCCTAAGTCCTTTGCTTAGCAATACCCTAAGTCCTTTGCCTTGCTACCAGCTTGAAAATTTCCTTCTTCCAGCAACATGTCAAAATATTAACTTCTCAGAATTCAGATATTTTGTCATGTAGCAGGAGTAAAGCCAAAGGATTGACAAATGTGAATTTAAATAACAGACTGTGTAAATCATTTCTATTGATTGCAAGAACCTTTCAGGAGCCCTCTTTTAATTAGTGCTGCAGTTGCTCCACTGCCCTGAGAATTGCTATGGCAATATTTACTGCTGCAACTGAATAGAAAACATTTGTAGTGGAGAAATACACACGCCAAGGCTGATCTTGCACTACCTTCATATGACTATAAGTATCACTTAAGCACGTGAAAACTCTCATGAAATAAATGTGTTCCTGAGTCAAAAAAACCCAGTCATCTGGAGGGTGCAATTCTGTGCCACTGATATTCTAGCATGTCGTTTCTGAAGTTGTTTCAAAATATTTTTTGGAAAAAAAGTAAAAGACTGTTCTGATATGCATAGTATTAAAAAACCAAAACAAACAACAAAAAAAATTCCACCATTCTCAATAATATTCCCCTGATAATTATAACACTAGTATAATTGGCATGCATAGGCTGAATTTCCCTCTAAATTTTCAATAACTGGAGAAGAGTTTAAAATTTAATCTTTGAAGCTGAAATGCTCTTTTTTATTCAGGTCTTCCTTGAAATTCTCTCTTCTGGTTTCACATTCACATTGTATTTTCTTTAGAAATATTATAAATTCAGAATTAGCTTGGGGCTAAATTTTCCCATGGCTACAGGCATATAGTTGTCTTATATTCAGGTAAAAACTAATTTGGACATTGCAAGGCCAGAATTTAGCTTTATCATCGGGATTGCAAAGTTTAGGCAAGATTTGTGTTTTAGGTGTAAATAAGGAGTAACTATTCAGATTAAAGGAGGTACTGGGTATGAAACTGCCACATAGATGATGGGAACTATTCCTTTAAATAGTTCCCATCACATATGTGAGTTACGGCCTTCTGATACTCTAGTTCAAATCTAAAATAATTATAATGACACCAATAACTCTGTTCTGGATTACGTCCATGGGAACATGGGAAACACCTCTGTTTTGTATTTTAAAGGGTACCAGGAACTGAACTTTATTACAGTGAAAACTGATGTAAAATTCACTGTTTTGCAGTTTTTCAGTATGCGTGGAATGATGCATTTTTCCCTATCTTTATTTTTTTAAGAAAAATATTTTTTGGCATAACTTTTTTTGTAAAGAAATGTTTATCTTTAGTTTTATCTGCAGAAATGCAGCTAAAAGCTACTTGACTGTCAGCTGTTGAAAAATAAAAAGTGATTGGTTTCATTTTTAATGAAAACCAAAGTTTTCCAAAAAATGCTTTTTTTTTCTGGAAGCCTGAGGAAAAGAAACATTTCCTAATACACTCCAGTTCTTATAATTGCTATCCTTTCCCTATACTACCACTGTTACTCACCCTTAAAAAACATCCATTGCTGTCATCAGGAACTAGAAGTTATTATAATAATAAAGCAATAATCCTTGTAATTAATCTCATCATTAGACTGTTGCTAATCTGCAACGCCAACTTCATCTCTTATTTCTGAGGTACACTTTATTCTGGATGGAAGGTTGTAATCTCTGCAGGTTAAGACAGATTTCTATTGTATAATGAAACAGTATAAGAACAATTAAAGGCAAGAGCTCACAGCATTCACAGTTAGGAAAGTAATACTGAACTTGGGTTAGGAAATATGAATATCTAAGTTGAACTGTCTTTAATGGATATCCAAGATCATATCTTCTATACAAGGTATACTGAATTAGTTTACTAGCCAGTGAAGAAGTTACTGTCACTGTTTTCCTGAAAGAAATAACTGGTTTAAAGAATGCATATATGGGAGCCAAAAGACTTGTTGTGAAACAGTAAGTCAAAGTTTAAATGCACCAAAGTTTTTGGTTAACCTACTAGAGGTGCTGGACATTTGAAAAGAAACTCTTTCTACTATTAAACAGTAGAAACAGATACTACAACAGTGTATTGCCTGTTATCCCAGCTCAAAGGATACAGAGGTGTGCATTGTCCCTCCATCCTCTTCCACTGACTATATCTTTCACCAGCTTTTTTTCAAAGTATGTATTTAGCATCTCTTTTAAGATATGTTGTCTTATTTCGCTGAAAAGTAATAGTTTATCTATCCAGTCAAGTGAGAAATTTTTCTTAACAGCTGAATTTTGTACGAGTTGTAATGAGGAATTATACAGATTTAGTTCCAAAAGGAAGCTACAGAGCAAGAAAGCTGTGCTAAACAATGATGTAAGAAAGAGGACTGTTTATTACTAAGCATCTACAAATATGCCAGATACTTCACAGAGATTGGGTGGAGAATGGTTCTTGGTCTTTTACCAGAATTTTATTGGCAAAAAATATTCTTTTATCAAAAGAGGAAGAAGGAGAAAAGGAAAATTTCTAAATTTCAGAAAAAAGGCTTTTAGTATCTTTTATTTTGTATTTTTAAAAATTCTGATTTTATAGTACAAGATGTTTCATCTAATAAGGAAAACTTCATTTTCAAAAACTGCAAAATGTAACTGGCAATTTTAACTAAATCTGAATAAGACAATATCCTTTTAAAAGTAACAAGCAGTCCAAACTGAGATTCACAAAATAATTCATTAATAATTCAAATAATCAGAAGAGAATGAGATAATGTGCTAATATGTGTTTTCATTCTCCTCATGCAACATGTGACTTGTCTTGCTTATTACATGCCATCTGAACCTTGCCTCCCTAATGAAACGAGTTACTTTATCTTAGATTTCTCTATGATGCTTGTTACCATACCATCTGAGTACCCTACAAACACAGATGAGTTTGCCTTCTCAGCTCCTTGGTACAGTATTTCTCCACAGTATTTTGTAAAATAAATATTTAGCCCAGAATTTACAGAAGCAGCCTCTAAACTGAGTGCCTCATTAAGTGTGTACCTCACCTGAGATGCTCAAGACCTCTCTTATAACTACCACTCACCCACAACTTCGCTGGCTTCAACTGTACTGAGTTGTCAGCCTCTATGAAAATCAGCCCAAGCTGATTCAAGCCGGGGATCCAGAGAACAAGGAACCTACAATTAGTGGTCCTGTGTGGTTGTTTTCTTAGCATAAAATGAAAATCCACAAAGTTGCAGCCTAGAAGCAACTTCCACCACAGTCTGCACTAATCCTGACTTTACGAAGCTTATGGCTATCTGTTTAAATTCTTATTGTTAACCTCATCCTTTTAAATTATGCATGTGGTTCTTTTTTTTATATATACACCAGCTTCACAGTGAAAACAGTACAATCTCTTCCAAAGGACAGGGTGTGCCAGTCAAGTTGAATTCTTTACATATGTGCCCTAGTAAATGTCAGTATGTGAGTCTTTTAACGTGTGACACTAGGATGATGCCAGGAAAACTCAGAGAGTTGCTGTGATTAACAGCTATTTGCAACTGATTATATGAACAAAAATCAATGAATATATTTTAATAAAGATTTTTTCTGCACTAAACCAAGGCAAATAGTCGGAAAAGTTGCATTTTCTGTTAGAGGAATAATTAGATTGTATCTAGGCTGTGGAAGATATCACTTCCATAGCAAATGCACTTGAGTGTAAGAGATTATAAATGCTTGATTATAAATGAAAGCATTTTCTCATGGGACAGGTCTGGCTCTTGTAGAGAATTTTAACTTTCATGTCCTTTTTTTTTTGAAGATTAATTACACTATCCTACGTATTTTACCTGAGTCTTAGCACTTTTGGGCTTCCAGGAGCAAGTGATTGCTTGAACCAGATGGCCTGTGTTAGGTCCTGTGTTCACCCTATATATTGCTGTGCTGGAGGCAATGAGCCCACCCGGTGCTCTGCAGGTTAGTACAGAAAGGCACTACAGTGGCCCTGTGCAAGCCAGGCCAGGTCCAGGAGAATCATCATTAAACCAGGGCTAATAAAACCTGTTTGTTTCTTTGTGGAGACACTGAGGCTTCTTTGCATCACATTGTCCAAAAGTACCTATACTTCCTTCACGCAGGGCATTTCTGCACCCCTTTCTCTTTGATCAGTAGATTACTCCATGGAGGGAGTGACCACATAATCTGAATTCAGGTATCTAATTTAAGTGCTAGGAATCATCAAACAGAGATGCCTTCAAATCTCCACACACTATTATAGAGAATTTAGGCTCTTAACTGTAGGTGTTGTGAATCAAGTGATCAAAGTACTCAAAAGTAGGTGGTTTATGTGGTCTTCTGTGTCTAGTAGAAAAGCTTTGTCCTAGTATTCTATTACCCAGAAAATTATTTCAGAAATAGTTATCTGAAGGTTAATACTAGAAAAAGGTGAAACGTTGAAAGAAATGTGAACATTTCAACTCACTGTCCTCCTTTCTAGAGCTGTTAGTTCAAAGTAAACACGGGTCAACAGTACTTCAGAGCTACCTGAGGACCCCAAATGGGCAGGGACCTGTCTCACAGGAAGGAGTCCTCTGTTAATATCTGTAAACAAAGAAGGGAAGTGAAAGGCTGCACCAGACACCAATCCCATGCCACAGGTGTCATAACTTAGGATACATCTGTTAGAGAAAAAATAAGTTTTGAAGTTGAAGGGACTGTAAGACCACAATTTCATGCCTGGAAATTTACAGAAATGAAATCTTTGACAAATATGCCAATAGGTAAATGTTACCCTCACTGCGGCTGTGGCCAGCAATGGTAGGGTGAAAGAGCTTGGGACAAGAAAAAGCAATGGTCAGTACTGTCCCTTTTTGAGATAAGGACTAAGTTTGCATTCTGCATGCTAGTGAAACACTGAGGTGACCCCCTGGAGGGGCTGAACGAGCTCATGTGCTGAAGATTGACAACAGCTGGGAGCTACAGTCCTAATCGTGGAAGCCCTGGGTAGGGAGGTGGCAAGAGCAGTGGCAGATCTGAAGAGCAGTAGTATAAATAATGAAAGTTGCCTTTTACCCAGCAATTTATTTTCTAGAGCTTGATGTATTGCTGGGATTAGAGATTGATTATTTCAGATACTTGTTAGCTTGGGCAAAGAGGCTAGCTGTTTTCTTAGTCTCTCAGCCTACCTTTGACTGATTCTTGGACTGCTGCCCTGGATCTATGAGAAGGTTAGTAATCTTGTCTGCTGATGCCTTATTATGCAGCTTTTTTTCTGATTTATTGTCTTACTGTGTTTCTTTAATTAAACTTCTTTTTGTTTAAACATCTCTGACCTGTGGAGATACTTCTCATTGCTTTGTGCCTTTATTTCTTAGGTTTCTGAGAGGAAGGCTTAAAGCACAGGGTTTTTTTTTTTTTTTGGGGGGGGGTAAGCTTTCAGAAGAAACTGGTAGAACTTGTATTGGCTTCTTGTAATTGTTAAGGAATAGAATCAAGTTACGATTGCTACTGTCTGGGCAACCATAAACTTCTAACTCATCTTTATCTTTCCTAACAAGATCTAAAGTTGAGTTACTTCCTAAGCAGTGCAATACCTTCCATGCTGAATTTGCATTTTGCAAACTTTGCATTTTTAGGAAATTTCACAGCATAGGACTTGCATGGGATATTCCTCTTTCAGTATCCTTTCTTAGAGAAGATCTGCATGGTTACAGCACAGTATTAGTCTGAACTGTATTTGACTTTGTAGTACTTTCCCCTGCATTTCTAAGTGCTTTCCTGGCTGCATGGTTTTGTGGCTGGATCCAACTCCACTGAAATCAGTGTAAAGGTTCTGTGACTGGTGGGAGTTGGTCTGGATCTTATCTTATAGCCTAGAAACTAGTTAGTAAAATACAGATAGCTCCACAATACCTACTAAATTAATCCATAGCTGAATTAATCTGACAGGGAGATGGATTCCTTTCTGATGAAAGGGTTAAGTAATCCTTTTGCAAAACTACTCTACTGCTTTTTACAGAGATGACTTCTGTCACCCTTATACAAGTTTTCCTGGATCACTTGATCATTAATTATATAAATTGAGCCTTAAAGTAGAGTTCTATGGAAGTGCAAATGTGTCTTGCTTGGATACCCAAGCTGAAAGTTTCAGTAGCATATTGGGTGGGGGGTGAATTAAATTATGAAATAAAATTAAGCCTTAATATGGTGACAGTAGTAATGTCAGACAATATTAAAAGCAAATAAAATGGACACCATGTTTAGCCAGCCCATACTGGAGAGTGTGTGTAAAGATACCAAAAGGCAGCATTGGGAATAACTATCCATTTGCGATAAATCCTTGCTATTAACATCCTTGTTGTGAGGTGTAGCTTATTTTTCCCTGCCCGCCCCCTCCCGGCCAAAACAGTGTTGACGAAGGCAATGGGTATTCCCATAGGATGAAATCTGCTTTAACTCAAGATCATGGAGGGGACTTCTTGCCCTACAGCATGTTATTCTGGTAGTAATTAATAGGTCTGTCTGTACATGCTTCTTGTAGCATCTGACTTCCACTGAAATATTTTCAGTAGCACCAGTATAAGAGGAGATATGTCACAGAGTGTAGTCATCAGTGAGTGCATATCTCAAACACATGCACTGTACTGCTTCTTGCATTGCTTTTTCAGTTTCAGAAGCAGATAGATCTAGACTTGTGTGTGTATATGTGAGAGGACAAGAAAAGGCTCATTGTCTGTTATCTCCCAAGGCAGGAAGACTTTCCATTCTTGCAATGCTATGTTTGTCTTGGTAGGCAGAAGGCATATTCTAAAATTGAACCTGGGGCTACCAGGAACCCAGAGCCTGAAAAGGTAGCTTGAGCTGTGGATGTAGGGATTTCAGTGAATAAGGCTTCATGAAAAGAGGAGGTGGTTGAAGGCAGTGGGGACCAGACTGAAGGGAGATGGGAAGCCTGGAGGATATGGGGTGGGGAGAGGGACATGCACTGACAGCTGGGGATGAATGGTGACAATTGGTAAGATAAGTTGTAAGCCAACTGGAGCATGAATATTTAAAAGAAGATATAGTGGGAGGTGGTGAATAGACTGAGACTGGGATGAAATGAATGAATGATACAGGAATAAGTGTTTTCTTTCACCAGGCCTTTAATGACAAGGAACACTAACAGGATAAAGTGTTATATTCACAGAACAGTTGGGGTCAGCAGGGACCTCTGAAGATCATCTGGTCCAACTCCCTGCTCAAGCAGGGTCACCTACAGCAGGTTGCCAAGGACCATGTCCAGTTACGTTTTGAATATCTCCAAGGATGGAGACTCCACAACCTCTCTTGCCAACCTGTTCCAGTGTTCAACCATCCTCATAGTAAAGAGGTGTTTTCTTATGTTCAGACAGAATCTTCTATGTTTCAGTTTGTGCTTGTTGCCTTTCACCCTGTCACTGGATACCACTGAGGAGAGTCTGGACCTGTCTTCTTTAGTCCTTCCCATCCAATATTTATACACATAGATAAGATCCCCCTCAGCCTTCTCTTTTCCAGGCTAAACAGTCCCAGCTCTCTCAGCTGGCTTCTCTCCTTTCCTCACCAAATTTCCACCTTTCCTAGCAAAGCACTTCCCTTTGACCAGATTTTCCTACTAGGAAGATGTGCTGGGGAGGACTGCAGCTTTGTTGAATACATGCACTTGATTCCACCAGGCACATCAAAGATCAGCAGAGAGACCTTGCAATACAGCCTCTTCAGTTCAGTTTTATTTCACACTGTTGTGAGTGTTCAGACACTCTGCCAATAAGTGGCATAAGTAATTAGACAGATTAGAAGGTGGATGATAATGTGTAAAAGTAGACAGAAAATGAATTTCCTTGACACAGGCTGGAAGTCAGTCTTATTCAGAGTATTGCAAGGCTGTAGTTAAGTAGGAGAGATAGCACAAAGGAGACTGGGGCAGGCACACTCTTCACATTAGGAATAAGTCATCAGGAGGAAGTCTCTGCACTACTCCACAAGATCATCAGTCCCCATGCTAATACAGCCTTTGGGTTGATTTTTTTTTTTTTTTTTTTTT